>NC_073306.1:173062435-173362435 GCF_027595985.1 Sorex araneus | reverse complement strand
AAACAGTTCTTTGCTTTTTAAAGTCCCTTCCTCTCCCCATGAAAAGTTCTATTAACATGTTTTCTGAGCTGCAGCATAAAATTCATCTAATCTAGTATGCAAAGCAGATAGTGTTCTGGTCCATCTTCAGAAACTCTGAACCTGCTCTTTTGTAGTAAAACTCAGATGTATCACCTTTTATGTCATATGGGTTGAAGACATAGTCAATGAAACTGGGAGATTTCTTAGTTCATTTAAAAATGTATCTGATGATATATAGTTCTAGCTTCAGGTACAAGCTGGTTGTTTCTCAGTTTTATACTCAGAAAATAATACAAATCAGTCACATGAAACAATAGAAGACATTTTTTTCTAAATCTTGCCATCCAGAGATTACTTGCTGTTAGTGTTTTGGTGAACTTTTCTATTCATTCCTTATGAACTACTTGTTAAACATCTGCCGTGTGCCAGGCAGTAAGGATATATTGATGAATGGAGCCCAATCCCTGTCCTTATAGGGGAGGATGTTAAATGTTATATTATATATATATGTATATATATATATATGTCACTGTCATCCCATTGCTCGTTGATTTGCTTGAGCGGGCACCAGTAACATCTCCATTGTGAGACTTGTTGTTACTGTTTTTGGCATATCGAATATGCCACGGGTAGCTTGCCAGGCTCTGCCATGCCAGCAAGATACTCTCGGTAGCTTGCTGGGCTCTCCGAGAAGGGCAGAGGAATCAAACCCGGGTCAACCGCATGCAAGGCAAACACCCTACCTCTGTGCTATCGCTCCAGCCCTATTATATATATAAAATAACATAATATGAGACTGACACCCAAGGACAATAGACACAAACAAGGGCCAGGAATATTGCTCCATTGTTGGAAGCCTGTCTCATGAACTGGGGGAGAAGGCAGCTGGAAAAGATAAGGGATCACTAAGTCAGTGATGGTCGGAGATAGGTGCTGAAAGTAGACAAAGGACCAAACATAATAACCTTTCAGTATCTGTATTGCAAACCATAATGCCCAAAAGTAGAGCGAGAGTATGAGGGAAACTGTCTGCCATGGATGCAGGGGGAGGGTTGGAAAGGAGGGGTATACTGGGGACATTGGTGGTGGAGAACGTGCACTGATGGAGGGATGGGTGTTTGATTGAAACTCAAACATGAAAGCTTTTAACTGTATCTCACAGTGATTCAATAACATTTTTTAAGTTATATAAATTTTATGTTTTTTCTAATGAAAGTTTATTTTCGCTTTTGTGAATTGCATAATTTAAAAATATGACTCTTATTCCATTCAAGAGAAGTTTTCATAGGAAACATCCTGATGTACTATGTACTTTATAAAACTTAGTATAAATGTAGAATATTAAAAAAGATGAATATGATTCAAAGTTACTATTTCAAAAATGGAAGAGAGGGGCCAGAAAGATAGTAGTGGTTAAGGCATTGACTTTGCATATGACCCACCCGGGTTCAATCCCTGAGAACTTCTGGGAGTGATCCTTGAGAGTAGAGCCAGAAGTAAGCCCTGAGCAGTGGCGTGTATGGCCTCCAGTCAAAATAAATAAATGAATTAAATTCAAAATTCAAAATGGAACAGAGTACATTCTTACACTGAACACATGCCAAAAACACTTTTTTTTTTTTTTTTGCTAGGGGCAGGGGCTGTCTTACATCCAGCAGTGCTCAGGGCTTATTCCTGACTCTCCACTAGGGACCACTCGGTGGGCTCAGGGCACCCATATGTGGTGCCAGGAATCAAAGCTGGGTATGCCGCATGAAGGCTAGTGCCCTGCCTGTCGTACTGTTGCTCTGGCCCCACAGTGAAAGACTGAATTGTAATATAATGCTTAAAAAGATTAAAGAGATTTAAAGATTACTTAAGACTTAAAACAAGAGCATACTTGTGAATTAGAGAAATCTCAGGCAAAAGATGCCATATGTCAAGAATTAGAAATAAAAATTCATTTTAGAAATAAACTCTCAAGATGGGCACTAAATTAAATGAACATAAATATTTCCCTAAGAAGAACTGATTGTGAAAAAGAAAGAAAATAGTTAAAAAGATAAAGGAAATAAAAAATGATTTGGGAAGAGTTGTAATATATTGAAGATAGGCAAAAAGATTCAAAATAGGATAAAAGGAGAAGGAACTCAAAGCAAGGAATATAGAAATACTGTATTTTAAGGGAAATTATGAAAAGCACTTGAGCTGCTTTTTTTAAAGAGCTAATATTTTATAATACATATTTAAAATGGCCAATACCATGATATGCCAGTAAAATCACTGTATTAAAAAGTAAAAAATCATTTAGGCATCTAGAAATAAATTTCAATAAGAAAATTTGATTATTTGTATTCTTTCGGACAGAAACTTTTAAGCGCAAAATAGAATGGACTAGAAGGAAAATGGAAATTCTTACTAATTATGTCTAGCAGAATTATCCTTCTGACATAAAGAACAATCATATCTTGGTCTTTTGGCTAAGACCAAGTGCAAATCTAAAGAACAGCAACCTTTACTTACCATGTCTGAAATCAGAGGAGGAAATATTGTTTGCCTGAGCTATTCCTGTGGAATCTCCAAAAGGTTCAAGCTTCAAACAATAGTGACCAGAGAGATAGAAGGTGAACCCAGGACAGCTAAGGGTCCGTGTCTCAAGGACTCTCAAGTCTGTTGGAAGAAGTTGGATATCTGAACTTCAAGATCAATAATTTCAGACATCTTTATGTCAGTGAGGACTTACTAGCTGAAAAACAAGTTATTGAGACCCTGTGAAATTAAAAGGAGCACCATTATATGATCTCAAAAGTGATCTTGAAAGACTCAAGTATTTATACCTGATATTATTCCTTATAGCAATGATACCACAGGATTACCATCTGATAGATGACTGGAAGCATCTTTTTTACTCAGTGTTGATTAAGGGCGAGAAAATGTCTCCATTAATTTATTGGATGTAGACATTGAACAGCAGTGACTAGCTCACCAGCACTTCTCACAGTTGCCAAAATCTGGAAGCAACCCAAGTCTACAACAGTGGGTTCCTAGATAAATGGTGGTACATTTACACGGTGGAGTACTGTTCAACTGTAAGAAAAGATTTGCTGCTTCAGAAATGGCTCTGGAGAGGATCATGCGGAATGAAGCTAGCCAGAAGGAGAGGCACAGACATAGAACTACCTCATATAGGAGATGTGAAGAAACACGTAGGGATATAACAAATGCCCCAAAGCAATAGATACTCAGAACTGGGCATCATTAGGAAGCTGAGCACAGTGATGGGGTGGGTGGGCAGGGGCATTAGGATTGTGGGGGGAACACTGGGACAGTGGCAGAGGGAAATGGGCACTATGGGGAGGCTGTGGTGCTGGATTGTGTTACGTTTGAAGTACAATATTAACACGATTGTAAACCATGGTACCTAGGATTTTTAAAATAATAATACTTTACTTTTCACTTTTTGGGTCATACCTGGTGATGCTCAGGGGTTACTGCTGACCATGCACTTAGGTGTCACTCCTGGCGGTGCTCGGGGAACCTTATGTAATGCTGGGAATCGAACCCGGGTTGGCTGCATGCAAGGCAAATGCCCTCTCTGTGCCCTCGCTCTAGCCCCCAAAATACATTTTTAAACGAATGAGAACTTGGTATCTATCATGAGCTTTCTTAACAAAATATCAGACCATCAGATGGATTGAATCTCAGTCTTTTTGAGCCTCTGGGTTCCAGCTGCCAATCGGCAGGACATTCAGAGGGTGAAGAAATCAACTGTGCCCTAAATGCGTACATAATGAGCAGAACCCACACTCTTCCTCCATGGGCCCAGGTTCCACAATGAGTAGTCGGGAAGAAAAATGAGAGTAGGGATAGAGATGAAGTGCAGTGGGAAGACGTCAGATTTGAAGACAGAGAGCTAAGTCACTAGTCTGACTGCATGCTTTTTGCTGCCAGCACCCTGCACTACCAGAGTGACCCCTAGCCAGAGCGAGGACTAGTCCCTGAGCACCACCAGGTGTTACCCTGCCCCAAACACAAAGCAGGAAAAGGACATAGCATTTTTTCTTTTTTTTTTTCTTTTTGGGTCACACCCAGCAACGTACAAGGGTTACTCCTGGCTCTGCACTCAGGAATTACCCCTGGCGGTGCTCAGGGGACCACATGGGATGCTGGGAATCGAACCCGGGTTGGCCACGTGCAAGGCAAACGCTCTACCCGCTGTGCTGTTGCTTCAGCCCCTGGACATAGCACTTTTTAAAGAGTGGCTAAGACCAAAGAGTGTTAACTAGGTTGTACACTAAGGTAAGGAAATCCTCAAGGAAGGTCATGAAGTTATTGCTGTATGTTCAAGATGGTTTACTCTGGGGGAAAACATAAATCAAGGATGGCCATCCGGGGTGGCTAGCTGAGTTGTTTCTTGAATAGTCGTTATGAGCTTTTTTATAATAATTATTAAGGTATTTGTTTTGTGTAATTTTCTAAATTTCTTTTGCTCACCATAAAAATATTTCTTAAATGTATAAATAAGGATACCACATGCTGCCTCTATTCCTACTTGCTTTTGTGTTCATCTTCAAACATACAGAAATTAGCTTAAACTCATCACACTAGTGCATAGCTAGTTTTTTCATTCAGTCACAGTAGATGTATTAGGCGGGGGAGCACAGCTAGTGGGGTTCAAGGGAAACATATGTGATGCTGGGATTTAAATGAGTGTCTTAGTTGCAGCCACATGCTAGGCTAGTCCCTTCATCTTTGTGCCATTGCTCTGGCTCTGGTAAAGATTTTTCTTTTGTAACAAAATACAGAACACCCACACTTTTAAATACTGTATAGTATAGGACTGGAGCGATAGCACAGCGGGTAGGGCGTTTGCCTTGCACATGGCCGACCTGAGTTTGAGTCCTATGCCCCTCTCAGAGAGCCCGGCAAGCTACTGAGAATATCCCGCCCGCACAGCAGAGGCTGGCAAGCTACCCGTGGCATATTCTATATGCCAAAAACAGTAATAACAAGTCTCACAATGGAGACGTTATTGGTGCCTGCTCGAGCAAATCGATGAACAGCGGGACGACAGTGCTATACTATTCTATATATAGATATGAAACTTCAATCACGTTCCTAGTTGATGGGCTTTTAACTTGTTTCTTGTTTAGTTCTTAATAAAATTATTGCTGCATAGCTGTCCTGACAGCAGATTAGAAAAACTGTCAGTGTCATAGTGTGGTCTGGTTTGCGTATTACAGCATGGCACTTGCTCAGAAGAGGATTCAGCACTCCTGCCGTGTACTGCATCCTAGCAGTGGGTTGCCGCTTCCCGTGGCAGTAGCATGAACCGTATCTTTTTTGCAGGGGATGGGGAATGGATCCAGGCTTTTAGACGTTCTGTGTCACTCCATCCCTGTTGACCAGAGCCAATCCCAGCACTAGGCCGGATTCATTGGGAAGAGATGGGGACGTTCCCGCCCCATCCTCAGCTCTGCATATTCTGCTTTAAACCCTCTTCTTAGAAACGTTAAACACTGACTAGTTCTTCTCCACTGCAGGTATTATGTCTTGGAAATAGGGAAAAAAATGGATGTCAGCTAGCTCTGAGGGCAAAGCTCATGTTCACGTAAAAAAAAAAAAAATTTCTTGTTAAGGGTTATAATGGTAACTCTTAAGTGGAACAATCGATATTTATTGCTCTGTCTGTTCTATACAAGAAAAGGTGTCTTCATGGTGGTTGCAATTCCCCCAGGATAGATTTCAATAAGCAAGTTTTTCCCTGTCTGGACATACTTTTCTTTGTAGTGTTATTAGAAATGGTGTTGGAATCTGGCTGTGGGAACGGTGAGCTGGTTAAGCTAAAGAGCTCCCGGGCCGGAGAGCAAGTGGAGGGTGGGGTGCTTGCCTGGCACACGGCTCACCCAGGCTCTACCCCCAGCACCTGTATGTTCTCTCAAGCACTGCCAGGAGTAATCCCTGAGTGCAGAGGCAGGAGTGACCCCAGAGAATTGCCAAGGATGCCGCCCCCCAAAAAAGATAAAAGGCTCGAATCACAAATTAACATCTTTTGCCTAAGACAGAATGACACCTGAGCCCAGAGTTAGGAATACCCAGCCCCTCCCTGCCAAATAAAAGACATTTGAGATAGTTTTAGTCCTTGTTCCTTTTGGTGCCACCACCCTATTAAAATATATATGTGATAAATTTAGGCTACCATTGTATACTGATTTGTGTGTGCGTGTTTGTGTGTGGAAGGGGGGAGGGAGTGAACCTAGTGTTGCTCAGGGTCTACTCCAGGCTCCGTGCGCAGAAACGGGCATTGGAGCTGGGGTAGGCACCATAGCCCCTGTACTCTTTTCTTCCAGCCATAAATATCTATTTTTTGTTTTTGTGTATTTGGGGGCTACATCCGCTGGTGCTCAGGGATTACTCCTGGCTCTTTGCTCTTTGCTCAGGAACCATTCCTGGCTGGCTTGGGGGTCAATATGGAGATGCCAGGGATCAAACCTGGGCCAGCAGTGTGCAAGGCAAGCACCCTACCCACTGTACTATCACTCTGGCCCCTAACTACTGATTTTTAACACTGGCTGTTCAGTACCTAGGTATGCATTTGATAAGAATTTTTTCTAGTAATCAATATCTTTTTTTAAAGAAAAAGTTAATATTTGGGACAAAGAAGGATTATATAGTAGGTACGACTCTTGCTTGCACACAATAAGGAGTAAGCCCTGAGCACCACTGATTGTGACCCTGAAGTACAAAAGTTAAAAATCATTTATTCCTACTGAAAGTAATATATGCCATACCTGTGTTCCCTCTGATGTGAAATTAAAAAATACTGAAATAAAATGCATAAGATTGAGTATGCATACACAGATCAATTCGATGTACCTGCACTTATTTAAGTACTCTTTATTTTGTGCACATCATAACAGCACAGTGCTCTAGTTGTTTAAGAGAAGCAGCTTATATTGTACTATATCAGCCACTGAAAGGATTTTTTACCCCAGGTAGCACACCTGGCTGTACGCAGGGCTTCTTCCTGGCTTTTTGCTCAGGAATTACTCCGGGAAGTGCTCAGGGATCCATACATGGTGCCAGAGATTGGACTGGGGCCAGCCTTGTGTAAGGCAAGCACCATACCTCCTATAGTAGTTCTCTGGCCCCAGAAAGAAATTTTAAAAATAAGTTTGTGGCTGACTTTTCTGATTTTTGGAAACCCACCCCCAGAATGAGTGAAAATTTCACAACTTGTATTTTTCAGAGGGAAGTAGGGGAATGATAAGTGTGTTGCAGTATCCAGGAAAATCTTGTGTAACAGGGAGTATCTTACTCGGCAGAGCTTTTTAGTGGCCTGCCGAGCACTGGTGTAAATATACAGCATCATTAGAATGACCTGAGCCTACAAGTTCTAAATGTGAATTAACCTTTTTGTGACTTTGACATAAAATCTGTACTCCGGAACTGGAAATGGAAATGTAAGACAATCATATTTAGTATATTTTTTCCTTAACTTTATGTACTATGTGGCACTTGAGAGCAGTGCAGGTCCCGATCTCTGTCTTGCCCACTTAGTACATGCCTCTCTGAGTCTATGTCTATAGTTGCTCACTTAGGCTTTCTCTGTCCGGGGTGGTGAGCAACTGATAAGCGTTTTTCACAACCTTGAAGGCTGAGAGTTTGTTTATCCAAGTGGATGTCTCACCTTGTTTTTCCTTTTCTGGAACTTATATGTGTAAATGGGTTGCATTCACCCCAGGGTAGTTCAAAATATTTCTTAGAACTGAGGTTGTGTGCCTAGACTTAATTGCACCAGGCTAGAATTTTCGGAAAAGTGGCTACTTGAAAATAACGAAAGGAGGGGAACGGGATTGGAGGGTGGGAGGGATACTGAGTTCATTGGTGGTGGAGAATGGACACTGGTGGAGGGATGGGTTCTCGAACATTGTGTGAGGAAAACACAAGCACAAAGATGGGTAAATTTGTAACTGCACCCTCACGGTGACTCACTAATTAAAAATAAAGAAATAAATTTTAAAAAAAAGATCACGAAAGGTTTGAGAGGCTCTAGGATCTGATGTGTATGGGATCATTGATGGCTGAAAGAACTTTATTCTGGAGGTTTGGGGGTAAGCCAGTTGCTGGGAATGGCGTTGTGTTAACTGGCATGTGAAGAGGGGAAAGATAGAGTTGAAAGGCGGTAAGGGAAGGAGGTTTCTTTGAGGCCTGGGCTGCAGTTCTAGAACTGTGGGGAAGAACTGAAGGTCTAGAGAGTGGGTAAGACACAGAGGTGAATTCAGAAGAATGTCAGACTTAGTGTTTTCAGCTGAATTTGGAAAGACTGGGAAATTCACTTATCTCTCACCTGTCTTGGGTATCATATAAAAGTACATGATATCTCTGTTCCATCTGCCTTCTCTCCTCTGCTCATGAAGCAGGCTTCCAGCTATAGGGCAGTCCTCCCGGCTCTTGTATCTACTGTCCTTGGGTGTCAGCCTCATGTGATGTTATTCTATACTCCACAAATGAGTGCAGTCCTTCTGTGTCTGTCCCTCTCTTTCTGACTCATTTCACTTAGCATGATACTCACTAAGAAAATGATGGCTGGAGGAATCAGTTGGGATGGGAGATGCATGCCAAAAGTAGATAATGGACCAAACATGATGACCTCTTAGTGTCTGTGTTACAAGCCATAATGCCCAAAAGTAGAGAGAGAGAGTATGGGGAATATTGTCTGCCAAGGAGGCAGGGGGAGGGTGGGAAAGGGGGTGTATACCGGGGATGTTGGTGGTGGGGAATGTGCACTGGTGGAGGGATGGGTGTTTGATCATTGTGTGATTGTAACCCAAACATGAAAGCTTGTAACTGTCTCATGTTGATTCAGTACATTTAAATATATATATATATATATATATGTATATGATTTCATTTAAAAGTACATAGTTTGTGGAGGCTGAAGCAATAATACTGCAGGTAGGGATTTGCCTTGTATGCGGCCAGCCCAGGTTCAATCCCGGCATCCTAGGTGGCCCCATAAAATGACCTCATATACAGGAGTATATTCCCTAGTGCAGAGCCGGAAGAACACCACCTAATGTGGCCCCTCCCTGCTTAAAAAATAAAGCCTCTGGTATGTTCTTTGGAGCCAGATAAAAGGTGACATGTCATTTATTTATTTTAGTAACTTAAAAACATGGCAGTGCCTGCGCTGCAGTCTGTGTTAATTAAACCACATTGCAGTGTGGGCTGCCAGCAGTAGCATGAACAGGTAATAGGTACATGCCAGTGGTATGCCGTTAATAGGGCCTTGGTGGCTCCTGATAGGGTGTGCTTCCCTGGGCTTTCCTTAAACTCCTGCAGTGCTGCCACTGAGTCATGTCCGCAGGCTGGATTTCCATCCAGCGGCACATGAAAAGGCTGCAGAAGGGAAACTTTTGTGGCTGAGCCATTTCCCTTAGGTGGCGGATCCTTTGTTTTGGAATCACCAGAGTGTTCTTCTGGGGCCAGCGGTGACCTCCTCTGCTTCTGGGTGTCTTTGAACTTAGTGTGTGATTTTTATGGAACAAAAGCTCTTGCTGCAAGCAGGCGCTGGCCAACCTCTAGCTTTAGGGCTGAGGGAGCCTTTCTCCTTGTCCTTGCTTTTATGCAAAAAGTAGGTAATATTTTTGATCAGGGTGAGGCTTCGAAATCTGTCCGTATTCCCTGTTACCACAGAAGTGGCTTTATTCCTGTGCCATTGTGTTCTTAAGTGTGTGAAAGACTGGCCTGGGGGTCCCGGGGCTGTGAAGTCAGCTGATGGTGCCGGGGAAGTAGGCCATCTCAGTGTTCAGCCTTTTTATTTTTATTTTTTTAAATTTATTTTATTCTTTAATTAGTGAATCACCGTGAGGGTACAGATACAGATTCACACATGTTAGAACTTGTTTTTCCCTCATACAATGTTCACAAACACATTCCTCCACCAGTGCCCGTTCTCCATCACCAATAAACCCAGTGTCCCTCCCCCCAACCCCATCTCCCCCCCCCCCATCCCACCCTGCCTCTGTAGCAGGGTACTCCCTTTTGATTTCTCTCTCTCCAATTGGATGTTGTGGTTTGCAATAGGGGTATTGAGTGGCCATTGTGTTCAGTCTCTAGTCTACTTTCAGCACGCATCTCCCTTCCCGGGCGGGATCTCCAACCACATTTTACTTGGTGTTCTCTATCTGAGCTGCGTGTTTCCCCAGCATGTGAGACCAGCTTCCAAGCCATGGAGCCAACCTACTGGTACTTATTTCTACTATTC
Source organism: Sorex araneus (assembly GCF_027595985.1). Taxonomy (NCBI): domain Eukaryota; kingdom Metazoa; phylum Chordata; class Mammalia; order Eulipotyphla; family Soricidae; genus Sorex; species Sorex araneus. The sequence goes on along the minus strand of NC_073306.1, from coordinate 173,352,165 downwards.
TTGAATATTAGTCTCCTATTCTGTTATTCTATATTCCACAGATGAGTGCAATCGTTCTATGTCTGTCTCTCTCTTTCTGACTCATTTCACTTAGCATGATACTTTCCATGTTGATCCACTTATATGCAAACGTCATGACCTCATTTTTTCTAACAGCTGCATAGTATTCCATTGTATAGATGTACCAGAGTTTCTTCAACCAGTCATCTGTTCTGGGGCACTCCGGTTTTTTCCAGATTCTGGCTATTGTGAACAGTGCTGCAACGGTGTTCAGACTTTTTACTGCTGAGTGATGTCACTCGGCCTATCCCTTGATGCCCAATCCAAATCGTGACATCTTAGTCTTGTCCCTGTGCCATTCTCTGTCCGCTGTGTGTGTGTCCTGGTCTGGAGTCTGCGGCCGGAACTCTGTCCCCTGTCTTCCCTTGCTGGGGCCACTGCTCTGGGATCTGTTGCTGGGTCTCTCTAGGGCCATTGCCCAAAGAGGCTCTGACCGCTTGGCTCGCCTTGGTCTCCAGTCACTGCCCTGTTCACGTGGGTAAGACCCTCTGATGGCCTGCCATCTGTCTGGACATAGGCGAAGGGCCAAGGAGAAGAGGTTACTCTGCCGGGAGATTGGAAGCCCCAGATAGGCAACTCCGAGCACTGGGGGCTTCCTTTCTTGTCCCCTGCTTTCCCTGCACCTGGTTATCTGTGAACTGTTTGATTGATTGGAAACCAGTTAGGGGCGATTAAACACAACCAGTTAAGGGGCTGGAGCGATAGCACAGCGGGTAGGGCATTTGCCTTGCACGCGGCCGACCCGGGTTCGAATCCCAGCATCCCATATGGTCCCCTGAGCACCGCCAGGGGTGATTCCTGAGTGCATGAGCCAGGAGTGACCCCTGTGCATCGCCGGGTGTGACCCAAAAAGCAAAAAAAAAAAAAAAAAACAGTTAAACTCATTGTATGCCCGGATGCCCCTCCTCTTCACTCCCACCTGACGTTTCCAGATTCTAGACTCACCCAGGAGCACTAGCTTGTGAGCCACATACATGCTTCAGTGTTTTCTGGTAGCCACATTGTTTTTTCTTTCAAGTCAAAGAACTGTGATTGCAGAGTTATTGATAGTTGAGTCTTAGGCATATATTTCAAGCCAGTCCCTCCACTATTGTCAACTTCCCTCCATCCGTGTTCCTGTAGTCCCCTCCCGTCCCAACCTGGCCTGTCACCTGGACAGGCACATTTCAGAGTCTCAGTGGTTGCAGCTGAAAGCTCATGTTTTCAGGTTTGTTGAGTCTGTGTTTGGGGTATATGGCTATACCACTCACCAGTATCATCTGGTAGCTACATTGCTTAAAAAGTGAAATTAATTTTAAGTGTTTTTTGTTTTTGTTTGTTTGTTTTGCAGGGAGGGGAGCGTTTCCCTGGCAGTGCTCAGGTACTGCCCTTGGGTTGTTGCTCACGGTTTACTCCTGGTACTGGTTGGGAAACCATGAAAGAAAAAGAAAAGCTTGCATCTAGTCCCTGGAACAGTCTCCAGAGCCCTGGTTGCATGTTTTTTTCTCAGTATACCCAAAACAGTATCTTTTTTTTTTAAGTTTTGGGTGGTTTTTTTTTGTTTTGTTTTGTTTTTCTTTTTGGGTCACACCCGGCGATGCACAGGGGTTACTCCTGGCTCAGGAGTTAAGTCCTGGTGGTGCTCGGGAGACCATATGGGATGCTGGGAATTGAACCCAGGTCAGCCATGTGCAAGACAAACGCCCTACCCTCTGGGCTATTGCTCTAGCCCAGTATCTTTTTTTTTTCCGTAGCACTATCCTTCTGTTGTTCATCAATTTGCTCGAGTGGGCACCAGTAACGTCCTCATTGTGATAAATAATTTTAAAGTACTAATGAGATATTTTTATAGCACTTGACTCTGATGCAGAATTTTCATTGGAAATATTTGATGTGTACTTGGCTTGATGTGTACTTGGTTAATTTATGTTGTACTTGGTTAATTTGTGTGGAGGGTGAGTATTTGTGTTGCACCTGACTGGGCTTCCTTCTGGCTCTGCACTCAGGAATCACTGGTGGTGCCCGGGGCCCAAATGCTGTGCCAGAATTGGAACCCAGGATCTGTATGGCAAGCACCTTCACCCCTGCTGTGTCTCTCCAGGCCCATATATTGCATAATATTTAGAGGTAAAAAAGTAAAATCACTAACCCAGGTATTTCCGGATATTCTTAATTATTTCCCACAAATAAACTAGTGATTTATAGATTTATATTGACATGGTAATTAAAATAGTCATTGATAATACATTTAAATAATTAACTAAAGTTAAATATTTAGTGTCTTGTTTGCTGTACTCACCTTCCCAGTGTTCAGAGTTCTACGGTGTTACTAGTGGCTGTGATACTGGGTCTCAAAGCTGTATATTATTCTTTTTTAATTTTTTAAAAGTTGTTCACAATGTAATCAAATTAAATATTTGATTGCATTTAGTATTCAGACACTAATTCTACCACCATTACACCTTCCCACCACCATATTTCCATCCCAGACCCCGAAATCTGCCCCCAAAGCAGAACTAGCATAATTTATTTTGTATTGCTTGTTATAAATAATCCACTGAAAATGAGACTAAAAGGGTTTCTTAGAGGAAAGTGTGTGTGAAGATTGTTGAATTTCACCGAGGAGCCATTAAGCCCTCCTATAAGAGATTAGTAACATGTTGTCAAAGGTTGGCCCTGTGTGCTTATCTATATCTGGGTAAATGTATTTCCCCCTAAGATTGGTTGCCTTCTACTTGAATCCCAGTCAGATGTTGTGTGCTACTCTTGGTATATTGGTGGTGTAAGGTACGAGATGTTGCTGCCCCGTGGCCCAGGAATAGATTCACTGCCTGGGTGAGGCAGGTTTTCGGCTGCCGGGGTTGGCCCTGTTGGGGTGGTGAGGGGAACGCACCCGCCCGCTCCTGGTTGTCCTGAATTAAACAGCCTGGTGCAGGGTCCGGTGGCATCTGTATCGCATTTCCTGTAGATTATTATTAAAGCTATGCCTGTGTGCATTTGTGTTCTCAGACCTCTGGCTGTGTTGGATCAATCCATGCTTAATCTAAATCTCCAGAAGCTGGTTTACTAGGTTAGATTGATTCTCAGTGTCCAGAGCCTTGAGGAAAATGACTGCACGCTTAGGCTTCATCCCAGGGGTAGGGAGTGCCTTGCACATTGTAGGGACTTAAAAAGGTTGCCTCACTAAATCCCATTTCGTCACCAAATTCCCACAAATGATATTTTCACATTGTTTGCTGACTCTACTCTCACACGTTTTCCCTTATTATATCTTCTCTGGAGCGAGCAGATGCCATTGGGCTACACTAGCATGCATCAGGGATGTGTGGAGACGTTACTGGTGTCCACTCGAGCAAATCGATGAACAACGGGATGTCAAGTAATACAAGTGATATCTTCTCAGAGAGCCAAGTTATTTTTCTCTAGAAAATACCACTCAAACACTATTTAGAGAAACTAATTCTGTAATTTCTATCAGTATCTCCTGCTAGCCTATATGTTCTGTGATAAGGGGAATTGTCTTCTTAGCATAATGCGCCGCTAATGGCAAGGAAGGATTAAATATGGATCATATCAATATAAAGTGAGAGCAGAAAGTCCAGTTATCATAGAAGTTAGCCATTTTTTTTAGTTGGGGAAAAGCTTTTCCTTTGAAGGTTTATTACACTAAAACGTGTGCAGGATTTTAATTCAAGAGTTCTCAGAATACTTCTGTGACGATGCTTTCTTTCTATTTTATTGGCCCTTATTTTGTAAAATGGCTATCACCTCATCTCTGTTCTTGCTTCTAACTTAAAAAACTAAGAAAAGGAAGAAAGTTGGGCTATGAAATGCTTTTAAGGAGCCAAAAAAAGATAAGGGGAGAAGCAAAAGTGCATGGTGGAAGCTTTAGCTCTTGTTATTTTGGAACCGTTTCAAGCAAACCCACCCTTTCTATTATGCTGGAGTAATGAGCCTTACCCACAGCACGGGGAAACATAATTAAAAATGTACCGTGGGCCAGTAGACCAGGTTGTTGGTCATTATCTGAATCATAAACTTTGGAAGTAGTGGCCATTAGAGGTTACTAGTTTGGAAAGGTTAGATTAGAATTTAGTCTTTGCAAACATCAAGTTTCTCAGTTTGAATGATGCTTTCGAAAGAGAAGAACTCTTGGCATTTGACTTTCTCTTGTAATGTCTCCTGAAACAAGCACACAGAAATAAGCCCACAGGTGCCTCATTTTATTCGCCCCATCGTGGCACCCTAGAGCCCAGAGACTGGCTCTGGCTTGCCTTTTTTTCTGCCCTCCATGATAGACTTTTCTGCTGAGATAAATATATTTTTCTGTTTTTTTTTTTGGGGGGGTACTTTTTTTTCTGTTTTTTCTTTTTTAAAATTTTTAAAATTTTATTGAATCACCAGGAGATAGTTACAAGCTTTCATGTTTGGGTCACAGTCTCACAATGATCAAACACCCATCCTTCCACCAGTGCACATTCCCCACCACCAGTATCCCGGGTATACCCCCGCTTTCCCACCCTCCCCCTGCCTCTAAGACAGACAATATTCCCCATACTTTCTCTCTACTTTTGGGCATCATAGCTTGCAACACAGACACCGAGAGGTCATCACGTTTGGTCCATTATTTACTTTTGACATGCATCTCCCATCCCAACTGGTTCTTCTAGCCATCATTTTCTTCGTGATCCCTTCTCCATTCCATCTGCCTTCTCCCCTCCACTCATGAAGTAGTCTTCCAGCTATGGGGCAATCCCCCTGGCCCTTGTATTTACGGTCCTTGGGTGTCAGCCTCATGTGATGCTACCCTACACTCCACAAATGAGTGCAGTGGGGGGGGGGGTGGTACTTTATAGAAACGCAGCCATGCACTATCTGCAATTGAATTAGTGTAGTAAATGGTTGGTTCCATGTGGTATTCCTGATAGCAAGCCTTTGAAAACAGGGTCACTTTTCAGTTTTGCCTCTTATGAATTTAATGTGGTAGCCTGCAGTTTACCATTATACTTAGTTCTTCATTATTCTTCTAAGGCATTTTCTGTGTAAAGGCAAAGTCTATGTGAGCATGTGTACATACATAATAAATATGTGTGCTTTTAAGGTGTTTCATCAGAGAGAGATGGCACGGCATGCAGAGTGTGGCCCTGCATACGGCTGACCAGCGCCCATTCCCGGCGACCCCTGTGCACCCTCTGAGCCCCTGAGCACCTCAGGATGTGGCCTCCAAAAGCCAAGATGATTTTTAAAAAGTGGTTAGTCAGACTGGATCAGGCCATCTGATCCTCTGCCTGCTTCTGCTTCTCAGTGCTTTGATTGAAGCTCTTCGGGAGTCAGTTTGTATAGATCCACTTAGATTTTCCTAGTGGTGACATTGTTTTCCATCCCATGGATGTATCACAAGTTAATGATCCTATTATTCACTGAAGAACAGTTTGCTTGCTACTGATCGTTGGCTTTTAGATCAATAGAACCTACGTGAATGTATATGCAGAATAAACTCTTAGAAATGGTTGTTGAGAAATAGGCACCGAGTATTCTGAATTTTCTCTTATTTCTAAATGACCCCCCAAATAGTTTTGCTAGTTCTTATTCCCTCCAACAAGGTTTGAAAAGTCCTATTTCCAGCGTCCTTGTGTTATATTATCAAGCTTGTTATTTTATTCCACACTGATGGAGGAGACCCAATACATTGCTATTACTGATTTGTGTGTGGGGGTTTGTTTTGAGTAGGGTAAGTTGCATGTGTACTTCTCCTGGGACTTGTTTCTGTTTTTTGCTTATTTTGCAACTGGCTTGTTCATGTTTTTTCTTAAGAATTTGAGGGAACTTTTTCTTCTTTCTGTAGAAAGCTTCCCTTTCTATTAAAGTTTTTTTATCAGGTCTTTTCCTTTTCTTTCTTTCTTTCTTTCTTTCTTTCTTTCTTTCTTTCTTTCTTTCTTTCTTTCTTTCTTTCTTTCTTTCTTTCTTTCTTTCTTTGCTTTGACTGTGTGGATAGCCATTGTGTTTTTTTCTAAACAGAAGGTTTAAATTTGCGTATAGTAAAAGGTACCAGTTTTTCCCTTATTAGCTTCTGTGTTATATGGATTAATAAAAAACAGTTAACTTCACAGTGTGGAATGGGGTGGGGATTGGAGGGAAGAAAGGAGGGAAAGAACTGAAACTGGCAAGGGAAAAATAAGCAAGAAATGTTTGTGGGGACTGTGAATATGCAGGAATTCACATTTTAGCCAAAAGTTGTATAACCATTATAAACAAAAAATTAAGCATTACACGCCAACATTTATTATTTCAATGGCTTCTAAATGGATTTTTTCAATGCTGTGAAGGTTATTATTTTATGTTTTGTTATGAAATTTTAATTTCTCCTATGATTTCTCTTTCCAGATTTCAGCTTATAACTTGTTTCCTGCACTGTTGCCGACATCTGGGGAATCCATGTCAGAAGTACTTCCAGGTCAGATATACATTTACATGTTTCAATGCAAAGAAGCTGTTGAATATTAAAATTTTAACATAGGCATGTAAGATAGATTATTTTTTTGATGATGTTAAACTTAGAGGTTTTCAAAATCAGCAAGTGTTGCATCTTTATTGTTCTTCACTCAAGTAACTGAAAAATGAATCTTTCTCAGTGAGATAGAGGAATCCGCTTGACTGTACTGTAGTCATTGCCTGTCTCTATTAACACGATCTGAAGATATTTTAGTTGACTGTAACAGGAAATTAAAACTCTGCCAGAATTTGCCATCTAGCATTACACATTACCGCCTGTGAGCTGTTAAAAGTGAGCGAAGGGGGTGTTGGTGTGGAGTGGAGGCAGCGACTGAGATGAAGTAGGGTTTGTTTAGAGGTGCTTGCCCTAATTTAGACTGCTGTTAATTTTAGGTCTGAAGAAGACTGCCTTAGTTTATTCTGTGCTCCTTTCTTGGAGTCATGATGGATGCTAGACTTGACACAGTGTAGCACACGATTTCATTCTTATCCTCCCAGCAATATAGTAAGGATCAAACCTTTGAGATGATGTTTTCAGTGAAACACAGTACAGCTACGGATCTGGTTCAGTTCCCTGTTTGTTAGGACACATACCACTCAGCCACTCAGAGTTTATCGTTTCTTCATGTATCGGGTCCAGGGGAAGGAGGGGGACTCTAGGGCAGGGCTCAGGACCCCTCCCTGCGGTTCTCCACCAGACTGGCGGTTCAATGTGAAGACCCTGCAGTGCTGAGGATTAACCTGAGCCACCTTGGTAGTGCCCAGGGATCTTCAGGGCCATAGCGAGAAGTGTGGGGAAGTTTCCAAAGCTGCACCCAGAGATGCTTGGAGGATCATGGTTACAGTGATGGAACTAGAGTCAGCTTCAGGAAAGGAAGTGTCTTAATGCTGAACTAACACCCCTGGTCTTCCTTGGAGAGTTGTTCATTTGTTTGTTTTTTGGCGGGAGGAAGAGAATTGGGCCATACTTGGCAGTGTTTAGGGACTAATTCTAATTCTGTGCCCAGGAGTGACCCCTGGCAGTGGGGTCATGGGGTCAGTGGGATGCAAGGCAAGCACCTTAACCCCTGTACTATCTCTCTGACCTCTGTTTTGAGTTTTTGAATAAGTGGATTTAAACCACAGGCAAAGAGTTATTACTGGTTCTAAATTCTGAAATTGAACTTATTGCATATGTTCACGTCTTTTCCATGTGACATTGTGCAATTTTAACAGAACTAAAGTAAAACAAAATAAAATAAACACTAAGCTTGGCAGAAGTATGTGAGTGGCAGGAAATAGCCTTTTTATTAAAACATTTAAAAACAATATGAGAGGCCTAAGTTCACATAGGAAAATTAGAAAATTAGATGTGATTCTCTGAAGCCACTTAACCACACTGTGATAATTTGGGCACAAGGAATAGAGTCTTTGAGCAAATATCTATTTGATTTGATATATTAAATCTGAAAAATTAAAGGAAATATAGATGGCCTTTTAAAAATACATTTTAAAATACTGAGAATAACTACTTTTGGGAATTCTTTGGCATTTGAAATATTTGATTATATTGCTAAGATAGATTTAGTTCGGGAACTTTTTCTGACTAAGGCTGACAAATTTATAAATAACATTTTTCCTGTTAAATGGAGGTGAACTAATTAAGTGATGTTCAGAAATCTTTTATTTTCACAATACTTAAAATGTATTTATTCTTCCTATTGGCTCTCAAATAGTTTCATTCCTTGGGAGTGCTATCAATGAGATCATCAAACTGTTATTCAGCCTTGGTTCCTAATACCCACCTTTATTGCCATTAATTCTGTTGCTGTAGAATGTGAGCATCTTATTGGACAGCAGTATTCTTTTTCCAGTGCCATTTTTCAGCTGGCTTTTTTTTTTTCTCTTGAACGTTTAAGTGCCAGCTAGTGGCCCAGTAACGAGTAAAGTTTCCTTGTCCAGCTCTCAAAAGTTGTGGCTACGGGATCCTTAAGAAGGAAAACAGCTTTCCAAAGGCCAGAGAGTTAGTTGAGGGGCTAAAGCACTTGCCTTGCACCCCTGGTTAGATCCCTGGCATTGCATGAAGTCCCCGGACACTGCCGGGAATGACCCCACAAAGCCCAGAGCCAGGACGAAGCCCTGAACACTGTTGGGTTTGGCCCTGGGAGACAAATAAAATCAAAGATGCCAGTTTATAGCAGGAGCTTCTTCTCCAAGGGCTTAGCGTGCAACCTAGTCCAGTAATAACCACAGTCCGATGTTTCAGCGTTTGACCACTGTTTAATTTCTTCCCTTTAGAAATTGATTTGAGGGGCTGGAGAGATAGCACAGCGGGTAGGGCGTTTGCCCTGCACGTGGCCGACCCGGGTTTGATTCCCAGCATCCCATATAGTCCCCCGAGCACCACCGGGAGTAATTCCTGAGTGCATGAGTAATTCCCTGTGCATCACCGGGTGTGATCCAAAAAGCAAAAAAACAAAGAAACAAACAAAAAAAACTAAACTGATTTGAAACTTAGTTTATGGAGCAGTGAAAGCAACTGTATATTCCTTCTTTATAGCTCACTGATGTTTTTTATTTTTTATTTATTTTTTATTTTTTGCTTTTTGAGTCACACCCAGCGATGCACAGGGGTTACCCCTGGCTCTGCACTCAGGAATCACTCTTGGTGGTGCTCGGGGGACCATATGGGATGCTGGGAATTGAACCCGGGTCAGCCGCGTGCAAGGCAAACGCCCTATCCGCTGTGCTATCACTCCAGCCCCTGACGTTTTTTTAAATGTAAACCATATTCTCAAACTTAATCACGTACCACGTTCATTGGTGTTGGTATTAAAGCTTATATTTCAAGAGATTATTCATCACCTCAAGACGCTGAGACTCAGAAATAATGAAAGTCGTTCAAAACCTGAGCAGAGAAATAGCTCTGGGAGAAGCGCAAGCTGTTCCCACATAACTATTTCAGAAGTCTTAATTCTTAGGTGAATGAATCACCGTCTCTGGCATATGCTTCCAACAGAGGCAGCTGCACATCTGTCAGGGTGACGCGTGGGGACCGTTGGCCCGTCTGGAGTGCCTTCTCTTCCTCATTGGCTCATGCACTCCCACCTGCTCTTCCAACCCGACGCCACTGTTCCTGTCCTAGGAAGCCGTCCTTGGCCTTCTCCCCTCATCCCTCCCACCTTCTCCTAGAGCCCTCTGCCTACCGTACGCCTAACAAGACACGCATCATAGCATAGCACATTCATCTCACTGCCCAATCAGACTTTTTAACTTTTGGTAGGCAGTTGTGAGGGGGGCTCCCAAACTGTGCTCAGGAAGTTAGGGGCCCTACCTGCAGTTTTTTTGTTTTGTTTTGTTTTTTGCTTTTTGGGGGGTTACACCCAGCAATGCTTAAGGGTTACTCCTGGCTCTGCACTCAGGACTTAGTCCTGGTGGTGCTCGGGGGACCACATGGGATGCCAGGGATCGAACCCGGGTGGGCCTAGTGCATGGCAAACACCCTACCTGCTCTGCAATCGCTCCAGCCCCCCTACCTGCAATTCTTGGTCAGTTGAGCTGTCAGTTCAATTGAGGCCCTGCGGCACTGGGTTTACCTGACCACCCCAGCAGTGGGGTGAGTCTGCAGGGCCATGCCCAGAGGTGGTTGGGGGCCTCCACGGCTGCACCCCACTGTGCTCTATGGCGGTGGGAATTGAACCTGGGCGTGTGCTGGACTTACACTCTAGCCGCTGTACTGCTCCGTACCCTCAGGGTGGGTTTCCTAAAGGAAGACAGCTGCACGTGACGGTGTCCTCTCAGCTCGAGAAGCATCCAGGCTTCTCATCTCATTACAATGTCATCTCACTATCCCAGTGACCCCCGTGCCTCTTCACCTTTGCCTCTTTTGTTCTTAGAGAAATTCTGATTTTTTTTTGGTCACATGGAGAATTTATTTTTATGAGTGATTTCAGGAAACCAGCTCGATTTTGCCTCTCCTTCCTAAAAGAAAAAAAAAATCTGAGATTATTTTTTTCTCTTTCTTTTCCATTTCCTTAATAGTCTGAGGTCTAGTTCAGAAGGCAGCATTGTTTTCAGGGTGAAAGTCCTACCGTTAATCTCTCACTGGAAATAAAACCGGGAAGCAGAGAGACAGAGATGGAAGCACAAGGAGATCTGGACTTCCCCATCCATATGTCAGTTCCAGTCTCACAAGTGTGGTGTGCGCCTCGGAGGACCTGTTTCTTTCTTTGTAAAATTTTATTGGATCAGGGGGCTGGAGCAATAGCACAGCGGGTAGGGCGCTTGCCTTGCACGCGGCCGACCCAGGCTGACCCAGGCTGACCCAGGTTCGAATCCCAGCATCCCATATGGTCCCCTGAGCACCGCCAGGGGTAATTCCTGAGTGTAGAACCAGGAGTAACCCCTGTGCATTGCTGGGTGTGACCCAAAAAGCAAAAAAAAAAAAAAAAAAAAAAAAAAAATTTTATTGGATCACCGTGAGATAGTTCCAAGCTTTCATGTTTGGGTTACAATCATACAATGGTCAAACACCCATCCCGCCACAGTGCATATTCCCCACCACCGACATCCCCAGTATACCAACCCCCCCCTCGTTTCTACTTCATTTCATCTTCCACAGAGGCTGGAAGGCTCAGGGAAGAGCAAGAATGGGCAGGTTTAATCAGATTTGGTGATCACTGGACTGTGGGCTTAGACCTCTGCTGGCATCCTTACAATTCTTTTTTTTTTTTTTTTTGCTTTTTGGGTCACACCCGGCGATGCACAGGGGTTACTCCTGGCTTTGCACTCAGGAGTTACTCCTGGCGGTGCTCAGGGGACCATATGGGATGCTGGGGATCGAACCCGGGTCGGCCGCGTGCAAGGCAAACGCCCTACCCACTGTGCTATCGCTCCAGCCCCATCCTTACAATTCTTGGTGGGAGGAAAGCTTTTGTTAGTTCTTAGGTTATTTCATTTATTCATTTATGTGTTTATTTTTATTTCATTGAGTCACAGTGAGAGACCTGTTATGAAGTTGTTCATGATTGGGTTTCAGCCATACGGTGTTCCAACACCCATCCCTTCACCAGTGTCCTTTTCCTACTGGTACCTCAGTTTCCCTCCTGCCCCACGCCCCTCTGTCTGCCTCTATGGTAAGCTCTCTCTCTTTTTCTCTCTCTCTCTCTCACACACACACTCTCTCTCTTACCTCCCCCCCTCTCTCCATCTCTCTCTCTCCTCCACTCCTTTCTCCTCTCCCCTTTTGCACTTTATGGTTTGCAATAAAGATACTGAATGGTTATCATGTATATCTATATATCCCTTGACCTACTTTCAACACTCTTCGCATAGTTCTTCTCCAAAGTGATCATTCCTAACTATTACTATTGTCATCCCGGCCTGTCCTGAAATTAAAGTGATGCCCTCACACAGTTTTATCTAGACTTCTTAAACAAAGCAAAAAAAAAAAAAATCCCAATAACTTTGTGTCTTAACTAAGTTTCTTTCAATAGCTTAAAGGAAGAAATCAGCTCCAAGTGAATCAGCTTCCTAGTCCCCAATGGGGAGAAGTAATTGATGGATTCCAATCCCCAGAAGTCCATGTTTTCGGCACAGCTCCGTTCAGGAATTCTAGCTATGCCGGGCAATTTGTTCCCTTCTCTGCTTCTTACCTTCACCTGCTCATGCGTTAGGTTCACACAGGTTGTCTCTTCGTGGCGACCCTTTGGATCTCTTGTCTTAGCCTTGTCTAGTCCAAGTAGGGAAAGAGAAACAGGAGCACATTTCTTCTGATCATTCTGGCAGAGTAGTAGGTCTGGTGTGCTGGGTGGTTCCAGGGGATTCCTGGAACCAGGCCCCACTCCAGGGAAGCTTTGCTGTGCTGATTCAATGGGTCTGGGCTACTGCCCCAAGCAGGAATGGGTAGGGATTATCCCTACCTACAACTCACGTGTGGTATCTTTAGAAGCTCCAGCCCCTGGTCTGACTGAATGCAAAGTGCTTGTCTTGCACGGAGGAGGTCCTGGGTTTGAACCCCAGCATCGATAGATACATAGAATACAAGCTCCGTGAGATTAGATTTTTTTTGTTTCGGGTTCCTTTTCAAGAAGGATTTATTTTCTCCATGTTAAAAATGATTGAAAGGAGGAAAAAAAAGAAATTAGGTATTTTCTATTTTGTTGGCTTTGTTCACTGCTATGTCCTCAGTATTTAGAAGCCATCATATGTGCATGGAAAAGTAAATAATTTTGAGCAAATGAGTGTGGGAGAGATTCTGAGGCCTTGAGAAACTGTGGAGAGAAGGAGGGACTACATGCCAGGCTATAAAAAGGTGTTTCTCCATCCTGCATGCAGGAGAGAGCTACATTGGCTGTCAGCATACTTTTTTTTTTCTTCCAAAATAAGATTTTTTACTGAATCTCTGTGAGGTAGACCCTTACAAAGCTGTTCATGATTAGATTTAAATCATACAGTGTTCCAGTAGTGTTCCCTCCACCAATGTATATTTCCCAGCTTACCTTTATGGCAGTATTTCCCCATACACACACCTCTCTCTCTCTCTCTCTCTCTCTCTCTCTCTCTCTCTCTCTCTCTCTCTCTCTCTCTCTCTCTCTCTCTCTCCCTCCCTCCCTCCCTCCCCTCTCTCCTTTTGAGCCTTGTGGTTTGCAGTACAGATACTGAAAGGTTGTCATGTATATCCCTTTACCTACTTTAAACACTCAGTTGTTGTCCAGCATGATCATTCCCGGCTATCATTGTCAGCCTGGTCCCTTCTCTTTCTCACATACCCTCCACTCCACACACAGTTGTGGTAGATTCCAAGCATTGACCAGTACAGCCTTGAATATGAACATATACCTAAGCCTAGATTAGGACTCGACCCTCTTGAATTGCTGTTGGATCTCTACAGGGCACTCTTAAAACAGCGTGGTGAACAGATGTGGGACGTGGCAAAATGTTTCAGCCCCTTCTAGTTGCCAGAACCCCAAGAAAAGCTAACTCAGTAGTGAAGCCCATGCAGAGTCCTTGTTGCTGTATCTTCCTACCTCACTCATTTTGCTCCTCTGGTGTCCTATTGTGTTCTTGGCCTTGAGAAGAGCAACGGACACATGGAGACACTTGACAAATGGTAATGAGTGAGGGGAGCAGATGAAGGAATCCGTCCTTTATTACAGAATGCTCTGATCTGTGCCAGATTTTATGAAAGAACTGGAAATTATGGGATTCTAAGGAGGAAAGGGAGGCGCAGATCTTAGCCACTGTGAGATGCCACTTTATATCCGCTGAGAGAGCAGGAACCAAAAAGGACTTTGAAAACTGTTGATGAGGATGTAGAGTCTTTGGAACCCTTGAACACTGCTGGTGGGTACATGAAGAGCTCAGATTCAAGTCTTGGATTTTTAAGGAGCAAAGTAAATTGGTCTAGATAGTGTGTTGAAGGATTTTATTTTGTCCTTTGCAGATGCACCATGGGTTAAAATAGGAGATAGCTGACTGCGGATTACTTTATCTTCCTGATACTGATTTTTTTGAAGGGAAAACCCCGGCAGTACTCAGGAATTACTTCTGGCTCTGAGCTTAGGGGTCATTCCTAGCGGGGCTCAGGGGACCAGATGACATGTCAGGAATCAAACCTGAGTTGGCCATATGCAAGGCAAGTGTCCTACCCGCTTTACTATTCCTCCAGTTCAATTGCGTTAGTATTTTAAGGAAAAAACCAGAGCTTAGTGATTACTAGCTGACGGTGGTATCTCTATCTTTAATAACAAACACAACCACTCATCCTAGACTTTTTTGTAAGCATTTCATGAGATGTTAATGGCACACCTGTCTGTGCATTTTAATCAATGATTTCTTCTACACACATTTCCTTCATGTTTCGGATTTGGGACCAAACCTATGATGCTCCCAGCTATTCCTGGCTCAGCTCAGGAGTGATGATCTCTGGTGGTGCTGCCCTGGGTGATGCCAGGGTAGTTGGGATACAAGGAAAGTGCCTTAACTTCGGTACTGTCTCTCCAGCCCCAAAAAATTTCTTAAGTGTCTCCAACATGCTAGACTTTTATACTTATTACATACAGCAAATCCTAATTGGGAAAATCAATCTGATGTAAAGCAATTAGAGAGAGAGATGTTTATGGCCCTTTGTGTTGAGAAAGGGTCTGGCTGGAGAGGCAAGGGAAGGCTTCCCAACGAAGTGATACCCATGCTGGGCCTTAGAGAAGGGGTGGAAACTTGCTGGGAAGGACAGATGGGTACAGAGATAGGTCAGGGATGAGGACCATGGCTTGTGTGGTCAGGGTCTTCCTAATGCCTGTGAAGCCACTAACTCAGATGTATGACATTTTTTTCTCCTGACTGTCTTTCTTCTGTAGATTGGTAGCGCCCAGCCAGGCCCCCTCCCCCACTGGAATCACCCACAGAACTCAGAGTACCCCGACTGTTGCCAGTCGAAGACTCACTTGAATGAGAACCTTTGAGGATAGGATTGATTCGGCTTATGGATGGTTAGGAAGTTACCCCCAAAGAAGGCCTGCAGTTCAGGCTGAGAACAGTCGCTCCGATGCCTTACTCCCTTTCACACCTGTGCTCTGACCTTTCAGAAACCTCTGGTGCCCTGACCTTTCTCACCCTCAGACCCAGCCCCTATCCCTCCTGCCAGCTCAGCCCCATGCCCTCTGCAGGCCAGATTCCAGCGCTCATTGCTCACGCCCCCCTCCCTCATTGCCCCCCCCCCCCACACACACATGCACGCACACACCTGTTCTCTCGTGGTTCCCTTCTTCCTCATTCCATCAGTTGCCTTCACATTTTGTTCTTGGTTCTTTGCTGCTTTTTTAGTTTTGACACCAGTCCCACTTGTTTACTTTTGCTGTTGCTGCCAAATCCCCGGGATCATTGACAAGACACGGAGCTGACATCGCTTTTCCTTCCGGAGTTCTGGACTCAGGCCTTACACGCAGGGCCTTGACGCGTTCAGAGTCAGATGCGCGTGCGGCACGTGAGCGGGGTGCTCTTTCATGCTTTCCCACCTGCAGTCCTGACTCCCGCCACCTCCGAGAGAAGAGCCTGTCCTTTCCCCCTGAGGATCGCCCCGGCCCCTTTGTCGTGAATGAACTGATGGATGCGGGGGTTCCTGGTGGGCTCTTGATTCTGTTTCCTCAATGGATCCGCTTTTATATCGTCATGTTTATTCCTTTTTAAAAAATGTCACTAACTCTGTGTTGCTGCCTTGAGCCTGTTTCTAAATGCCGCCCCCTCTTTGAGCTTCCCGGGCTGCTCCCCGCCAGGGGAGACTAATCTTCCTGAGAAAATTGCTGTTCCAGGTTTGGGATTTTTCTGGGCTTTGTGTCCCTGCAGTGACATAGGTGCCTGTCCCCAAGCTGACCTTCTCTCCTCCCTCTCCCTAGCACTGGTACCCCTTGTCCTTCTCCTCCCACCCTGGGGCACCCTGATGGCCCTTCGTGGTGTTCCTCTCCCCAGCCCCTCCTGGTCTCTGCTCTTCTGTTCACAGAAAACAAGGGACCCTCCTTATTCCAACAGAAATTCCCACCCCCCCCCCCGTGTTCTTCCCCACCCTCACCCCGGCTTTATTCCCTTAAGCTGCTCTGCCCACCTCTGCCTTCTTACCTTCAATCCCTCGGGCTCCTGCTTCTTTCCACACCTTGGTCTAGGTGCAGGTGACCAAGGCAGAAGCCTCTTCATGTGTTTGGGGGGTGGGGGGGGGGAAATGGGTGCTCAGGGCTTACTTGTGGCTCTGTACAGCACCATCATTCTTGATGGTGCTCAGGGGACCCTATGTGGTGCCAGGGATCAAACCCAGGTCAGCTGCGTGCAAGTCCAGTGCCTTGCCCGTTGTCCTACCACCTCTCTGCCCACCCCGCCAAGAGGGTATGTCTTAAAAATAACATACCCTCTTCTATCTCAGTGTCTGAGTTCCTGCTTGTGAGCAGGGTATATACGTGATAACCTGATAACCTTTTAGTATCTGTAATGCAAACCGTAAGGCCCAAAATTGCAGGGGGGAGGGGGAGAGAGATAGAGAGAGAGAGCGCAGAGTGCCTCCATAGAGGCAGGTTGTGGGGGCAGGAGGGAACCTGGGGCATTGGTAGTGGGAAATGCACGCTGGTGAAGGGATGGGTGTTGGAACATTCTATGACTGAATCCCAATTATGAACAACTCTGTAACTGTGTATCTCACTGTGATTCAATTAAAGGTTTTTTTAAATTAAAATTAAAATACTGTATGCAGTGGTCTTCCTTTTTTAAAAATTATTTTTATAAAGTTGTTCACAATAATTTACTACATTTAATATTCCAAAACAAATCCCAGTACCATTACATCTTCCCGACACTATTATTTCGAATATTTCCAATTCAGCTCCCAAAACCTGCCCCCAAAGGAGGACCTAAGTAATTTATTTTGTATTGCTTGTTACGAATATTCTGCTAAAATTGATCTTAAAAAGTTTCCTTAGAGGAAACTGTGTGAAGATTGTTGTGTTTCACCCTGGAATCATCAACCCTTTGTCTTGGTACATTGGTGGTGTAGAATATGAGCTGTTGCTCCAGGAATTCTAAAATTTCGAATACAGTGGCACAGCAGGGGTTAATTGGTTATTATTTTTTTTTAACTAGATGTTGACTTTGGAGTCTGGAGGCATCTCTGCGGCATGTTGCTCTCGTGTTGCTCTCTTCCAAGAGATTTATCTCTGAGTCTCTGGATCCTGGCCATTATTGAGCTTCTGTGGCGCCAGAGGCAGTTGCTGGGCGTGACTGCCAGGCACACGGAGACGGGGGGAGGAAGCTCATTCCAGATTCCATGAGAGCCTGGAGATTTCGGTCACAAGTCCCACATAGCTGGGTTTTTCAGCAGATTCGCTCATAAATGAGGCTCATCCCGAGCCTGTAGAAATAGGCTGGGGGGTGCTGGAGCGATAGCACAGCGGGTAGGGCTTTTGCCTTGCATGTGGCCGACATGTGTTCGATTCCCAGCATCCCACACGGTCCCCCGAGCACCGCCAGGAGTTATTCCTGAGTGCAGAGCCAGGAGTTAACCCCTGTGCATCATCGCCTTGAGTTCCGGAGGTTTTTGGCTGCAGGAGCTAGTTGGTCACCCATCCTCTCTGGGTTGCCCCACATGAGACAACCTGGCACGGGGCCCGGGGGCGTCTCTGTGGTTTGTTGCTTGTATTGCTCTCTTCTGGGAGATTTATTTCTGAGTTCTGAGTTCTCTTCCTCTCTCACCCTCCCCAAAGCCCCACCCTTCCCAACTAAATTTGCAAAAAGGTCACAGGAGGGTGATGGAATCCAAAAGTCTGATGAACGGTTGCTTAAATATTTTTGTCATGTCACATCCAGGATAGAAAAAAGCAACTTAAATAATAACTTGCCTAAAATTTTTTGGTAGTCTTTCTGTAAATGTTTATAGTTATAAAGAAGACAGGTAAGATTTTCTAAAAATACTGCTAGAACAGTAGAGGCTGGAGCGATAGCTCAGCGGTTGGGCATTCGCCTTTCATGCGGCTGACCCGAGTTCGATTCCTCCACCCCTCTCAGAGAGCCCGGCAAGCTGCCAAGAGTATTGAGCCCGAGCGGCAGAGCTGGCAAGCGTACTGGATATGCCAAAAACAGTAACAATAAGTCTCTCAATGAGAGACGTTACTGGTGCCCGCTTGAACAAATCTATGAGCAACAGAATGACTGCTAGACCAGAGTAACTAACATCATCAAATAGTCTTACCGAAATGCTTCCATGCATTTCTGTAAAAGGCAGATTCCCAACAGTTTCATAATAAGGAGAATAATTATTATGCTGAGAACATTCCTCAAGATAATTCTCACTCTTAACGATTCAGGAATCTAAATCTCATTTCTGTGTCCTATATGGTAGACCTATAGGTCTCATTCCCCTGGCCCCAAAAGAGCCTCCAATCATTGGGAAAGACGAGTAAGGAGAGGCTGCTAAAATCTCAGGGCTGAGAGGAACAGAGATGTTACTGGTGCCTGCTTGAGTAAATCAATGAACAATGGGATGACAGTGACACGGTGATATGATGGGCATAAGTGAAAGCTTTTTTTTTTTTTAAGGGCAGGGGGTTGCACCACACTGAGTGGTGCTCAGATGCTGCTTCTGGCTTTGTATTCAAATGTGGCTCCTCCAGGGCCAGGGACCAGCCTCGGACCCCCCACCCGCAGACCTGGAGCTTGCTCGGCCCATTCAACTGTCTCTCCAAGTACCAGAGGCAGCTTTCTGGGATCCCTTGTCATTTTGAAGGAGGTTGAATTAGAAATGTGAACATACCTTTTCCATAAAATTTGGTAGTACCAGCC
Organism: Sorex araneus; assembly: GCF_027595985.1. NCBI lineage: Eukaryota > Metazoa > Chordata > Mammalia > Eulipotyphla > Soricidae > Sorex > Sorex araneus. The sequence goes on along the minus strand of NC_073306.1, from coordinate 173,333,340 downwards.
AAAGTAGTATAAAACATTTTTAACCTTGTCACCAGACTGTTGTTTAAAAAAAGTACATAATATTTTTTCTTTTTTAATTTTTTGAACGGCCATGATGACAGTTATTCATGATTGAGTTTGAGGCATACAATATTGGAGTGCCAGTCCCTTCACCAGTGTCCGCTTCATCCACTTCCTTCTACCAGTGTCCGCAGCTTCCCTCCCGACCCCCAGCCTGCCTCTGTGGCTGGCATTTTTTTCTTGTCTTGTTTTTCCTTTGAGTCACTGTGATTTACTGTACTGTTCTGAGAGGCTATCATGCATATTACTTTACCTCTTTTCAGCACCCAGTCCTTGTCTGGAACTGACCACTTCTTGTCCTTGTGGAAGTGGTTCCTTCCCTGTCCTGTCCTCTTCCCCCCACTGACACAAGCTTCCTACAAAGGACAAGTTCTCCTCCCTCCATTTATATTATCTTTGGGTGCTTCCAGTATGATGAGGTCCCAGAGCTGAGAGTGACTGGATAAACCTGAATCCCCATCAGTAATCACACTTAAGAATAGCGCCTCCCCTAGAGATCATGGGATGGGGGTATTACTGGCAGCTCTCCGCCCAGATGAGATCTGGAGCAACCACGCACGACACGGCCCCTCTGCTCCTTAAAGACTATGATCCAGGAGGTCTACCAACCCATTTTGGCACCCAGAGACTTCTTATAGAAATGTATCCAGACTGTGAACTGAGCTAAAATAACAGAAGTTCAAAATCGCACGGCTACTGTTGCGGCTGCGTGAGCTCATATAATCTTTGTTTTCAGCAAGAAAACAAATTTTTAATTGATGCTTTTTCAGCAGGTTTGATTGTTGGGAAATTCCAAATAATAATAGTCAGTTCTCTGTTAAAATATTGAATATATTCCAAGTATAGAGAGAATAAAGTGAAGATCATTAGCCACTCAGGTGAGGGGTGGGTGAGGGAGGGGTGTATATTGGGGTTCTTGGTGGGGGAACAGGTGCACTGGTGAAGGGATGGGGGGGTTGATCATTATATGCCTGAGACTTAAACCTGAAAGCTTTGTAACTTTTGTCACGGTGATTCAATTTAAAAAAAAAAAAGAATAGTGCCTGGCCCTAGTAGGTTGAGCGTTCAGTATGGGCACTGCAGGGACCAGGGCGGAGAGCACCAGTGTGCCTGGCTTCCTACACACACACAGACTCCAAGGGGTGTGAGATCTCTTCTGAAGTTGTCCGTTGGGAATATTTGATGCCTGGAGATCATTTCCAGCTCCCCAGCACAGCACGCTGCGGGCTTTCCCCTCCTGTGACATTCCTATTTTGCCTGCAGGAGAGAACGTTGCCACAATACGATCTCTGGAATGTTCGCCATTAGCCGCACAGGGCAGTCTCGGGAGGGCAAAGGATCAGATAAGAAAGAAGTCATTCCTCAGAGCCCGAGAAACCTGAAACCTGAGACATTCTTGCTGGTGAATGGTGTCCCCTTCCACTGGGAGAAACTTTCCCTTGTTCATTGCAAGAGAAAGGGACTAAGGGGTGCAACACATAGGTGGTGTTGAACAATTATTTGAAATAAAGGCATCAGTCAGTCCTCCCTTAGAGGTTTGCAAGGGCATGTGGGTACATGCAAACAGCTGGCTCTGTGCTTCATTCCATGGAACAGATCAGGTGCCCGGGCAGAGCCTCTCTGGATCTGTAATCAAGACAACCCCTCCCCCACCCCGGACTCCATTGTAAGTCATAGTTTGGGGTGTGTACTCTTGAACAATCGGGCCACTTCCCTTGCCCCTGTTCCAGGGCTGAGACCAGGTCCTAAGTATTCAACAAAGTCATTAGTAAAGGCTACCGAATGAAGATTAAATTTTCCCATCATTCAGAACACCATTTCCCAGTACGATTGAGAAGAATTACTTTGGGCCTATCGCACAGTCTTAAGCAGTGACCTTCCAGAGTCATCGAGGAAGCCAGGGTCCCACAGGATTTAGGCGATGAATGTTTGCTGCCTAAGGAAGGCACAGAATAGAGATGGGGCGTGCATGTTCAGAAAGGGCTGCTGTTCAGGGGGTGAGCAGTGATGAGCCATGACCAGGGGAAAGAAGAGAGCACTCTTACAGGAACCCAGAAGTATGATACCCACCATTTTTTTTTGAGACCCCGTGATTTACACTGCTCTTCATGATACACCCTCATGTGTATGGTGTTCCACACTGCCACCAGCATCAGCTTCCCTCCCTCCCCCTTGGTACTGCAGGGCTGCAGACCTGTTCACAGGTGCAAATCTACAAAATTCCCCAGTGCCTTTCCATAAATCACTCTTCGCCTCGGTGGTCAGCCTCGTTTGGTAGAGCAGTGCTCAAGTTTTGTTGCCTCTGGCCATTTATTTATAATCCCTTACTCTGTTCCTTTCTGCCCCACATAGGAGATCACTCAGTGTCTGTACCTCTTCTAAACTTCCCGCAACATGCCACTCAGCAGCCATCCTTTCTCATAGCCAAGTAATATTCCACTGTGGATACCACTACTCTACCCAGTCGTCTGTTCTTAGACACTTGATGCTTCTTTATTCTAGCATTTGGATCCTCAGACCTGGAACGTTTATGCATTAGCTTTTATGCACCCATTTTAGGTCTTTTGTTTGCTCCTGTTGACCAGGAAAGTAAAGAGAAGTTTGGGGCTACTCCCCGAGCACGTGGGAGGGAGCGTGGGTGGGTGCAGTTGGTGGGCAAACGCGGCTGCCACCTGACCTTTCCCCCCCTTTCCTGTGCCCCACAGCTGACTCCGGTGCAGACCCCCTGGCAGTGTTTATGGCCAGCAGCGGACCCACAGACGTCTCGAATCGGAACAGTCCGGCCACCCCCCCAAACACCCTGAACCTCCGTTCCTCCCACAATGAACTGCTGAACGCGGAGATCAAGCACCCGGACGTCAAGAACAACACCCCCCCTAAATGCAGGAAAAAGTACGCGCTGACGAACATCCAGGCTGCCATGGGCCTCAGCGACCCCGCCGCGCAGCCCCTGCTGGGCGGCGGCTCCGCCAACATCAAGCTGGTGAAGAACGGGGAGAACCAGCTCCGCAAGGCGGCCGAGCAAGGGCAGCAGGACCCCAACAAAAACGTCAGCCCCACGGCCGCCCTCATCTGCCTGACGTCCGAGAAGCTGGAGGGCAAAGAGCCGGCGTCGGCGGCGGCGCGAGAGTCGTCGGGCTGTGACCTGCTGCCGCAGCCCCGCAGAGCCAAGAGCTTCCTCGACTACTATGCAGACCTGGAGACCTCGGCCCGCGAGCTCCAGCACAACCTGGGCAACCGCCACGAGGCGCTGGACCAGAAGGGCCGCGAGGGCCAGGGCCCCGCGCCCAGCATCCTGGAGAACGGAGACCTGCAGCTGCAGAAGCCTGGCCAGCCCCAGTCCAGCCCCGAGGACGGCCAGGTGGCCACGGTGTCCTCCAGCCCCGAGACCAAGAAGGATCATCCCAAGACCGGGGCAAAAACTGATTGTGCCCTGCACCGGATCCAGAACCTGGCGCCCAGTGATGAGGAGTCCAGCTGGACCACCCTGTCCCAAGAGAGCGCCTCCCCCAGCTCCCCGGATGAAACAGGTACCACTGCGGGGGGGAGGGGCAGTCTGGAGGGGGATACCTTCTCTGTGTGACTTCCATCAGGGATGGACGCTATCTCTACCAGGTCCTTCCGCAGGCCCAGGAGAACGTGAGCTTCTTGGGCCATCTGTGCCAAAGCTATTGCTTATTCCGGTCAGCAGTTTGGTTTGGTTCAGTTTGGTTTTGGGTGGACCATATATATCTCTTGGTGCTCAGGGCTACTCCTGGTTGTGCTCAGAAGGACCTCAGGGCATGAGTGCTTGAGTCTGGGGTTCCCTCATGCTTCGCATTTGCTCCAGCCCTTTGAGTTATCTGCCTAGCTTCTCTGAGCAGTGTTTTTTTTTGTTTGTTTTGTTTTGTTTTTTGTTTTTTTTGGGGGGTCACACCTGGCGATGCACAGGGGTTACTGGTTCTGCACTCAGGAATTACTCCTGGCGGTGCTCAGGGGACCATATGGGATGCTGGGAATCGAATCTGGGTCGGCTGCATGCAAGGCAAATGCCCTACCCGCTGTGCTATTGCTCCAGCCCGAGCAGTGTGTTTTTTAAAATTAATTTATTTTTATAAAGTTGTTAGTGATTTATTGCATTCAATATTTCAACACCAATCCCACCACCAGTGCACCTTGCCACCGCCATTATTTTTAATTTTTCCAACCACCCCTCAAGCCTTCCCCCTAGCAGGCCCTGGGTAATTTATTTTATATTGTTATAATTCTCCAGAAAGGATAAAAAGATATTTCCTCAGAAGGAGATATGTGAATATTGTTGTCTCTCACCATGGAGCCATTAAGCCCTTGTGGAAGATATTCCTCAAGTGTTGTTACTGGTTAAGCCTTGTGTGTTTATATTTTCTTAATCAAGATTGGTTGCCTTCTACTTCCCACCCAGTGTGGTATCTTGAGTAACATTTTTATCAAGGAAATAGGTCCTTCATGAAATGGTTATATAGAAAGAATATTGCCAGTGCTTAGGTAAACTATTTATTTGCTTAACAATCTAGAAAATTTTGTTTTGTTTTGTTAAGGAAAATAATGGGAAAAAATGGGATGGGCAGGATAGAACCTAGTTCAGAGAGCTAGCTGATCTAAAGTTCTTGGGAGGATTTATTTGTGCTCATGCTAACGAAAAGTTAAAAGTGGGGCTGGAGAGATTGGTCCAACAACAACAAAGTTTGAAGTATAAAAAGTTGAAAATATGTTGATTACATATTTTCCTCTTGATCTTTCCTGGGTAACATTTTATGAGGCTTGTTCAAGTGATATTTAAAAGAAAGACACTGGCATTTCTTTTAAAATCTATAAAGAAAAGTATGAGGCTCTGGGTTCAATCCCTAGCAGCACCCAGAAAAAACTAAAATCCAAGAGGCTACCAAACCTTCCAGTCAGTAAACACAAACTTCTTTACATCTGTGGGGAACTGGAATGTCATCTGTGACATAACCCTGGTTCTCACAAGCAGTATTATTTGTGGAAGTTAACAGCAGTGCAAGAGTCTGTGAATGTGTTCTTTGTCATGTTTTTCATTGCTAGTTCATCCGCTCATGCTTTCATTTGTTAATTTATATCCATACGCATGCCAGTCAGTTTCTAGAAGTCCACCCCATGGACTGTGCCAAGTGCCCAAGACATAGGAATGAACAAGAACTACTGTGGCTTCAGGGCTGTTCTGTTGTCCTGTTTTGGTAAAATTATCTTCCACCTCCTGGGCTGCCAAAGTTTTCAAGCAAAGAAGAGGTGTTCTGCCACCCTTGGCACTATGTAATCTCATCAGCAGCCGAGACCCATAGACTGTAAACTAAACCACCCGGAAGAGAGTGTCGTAGAATGTCCCGATCCCGCGCCAGGCTGTCTTCCCCTCAGAGGGGGGCGGGTTGAGTTTCCCTCCCCCCCCAGCAGAACCCCGGCAGCCAAAAACCTCCAGAACCCAACCGCCACCTTGCTCAAGGCCACTCTCCACATGCTCAGACAAGCCTCACCCAAGAGGGAACTGGCAGAGGAACCCAGGTATGCAGGACCCGTGCCTGCTCAGGTCAGGACTGGGCCTCAGCTCCCCCAGCTCCCCAGTCTCCCAGTGTCTTGGCAGTTACTGCCCCTGGCACCATGTAATTCTATCAGCAGCCAAGACCCGGAGACTTATGAACTAGAGCTCCCGGATGAGAGCGCCGCTGAGTTTCCTGGCGTGCACAGCAGCATTCACAGCCACGCAACCTCACATACTCTATCCCACTTACTTACAAAAAGTATCACATTTGTTTGGCTTTAACATACCTGCTTGTATTCTCTTATCTGTGGGCTGAAATGGCTCCAGAATGAGCCATTTAAGCAACCTTCACACACCTCCCTCTTACCGTGGTGGGAAGGTGCTCGGTGGTGGGATTGGTGTTTGGATATTATCTTTTATGAACTATTGTGAACTACTTTTATGAAAATAAAATATATTTAAAAAATTAAAAACAGAAGAGGTTTTGATGCATCTCATTAGATTCACAGGTGAGTGATACAAATGCCCACAAACATACTTGGCCGTTTCAAGCCATAGGCAAGTTCTTTCCTAACGCAGGAAGCTAGGAGTTTTAAAATGAGGTAGGGGTCAGAGCAGTAGCACAGCGGGTAGGGCGTTTGCCTTGCACGCGGCCGACCCGGGTTCGATCCCCGGCATCCCATATGGTCCCCCAAGCACTGCCAGGAGTAATTTCTGTGTGCAAAGCCAGGAGTAACCCCTGAGCATTGCTAGGTGTGACCCAAAAAGCAAAAAAAAAAAATAAATAAATAAAAATGAGGTATCTATAGGATGACTGCTCCCTTTAGAGACTCTGGAGAAGAATCTTTTCTCAACACTCCCAGCTTCCTCTCCAGTCCTTGGCTTACCGTTGCCTCATTGCAGTCACTTCCGATTGCCACTGTCTTCCTGTATCACACTTTTATGAGGACACTCTCATGGATTTAAGGCGCAACTTGTCCAGTGGGATTTCACCTTCATGGAACAGATTGTGCTTTTCCCAGAGAAGGTCACGTGAGGAGTAGGCATGCACTTCAGGAGAACACCCTTCAGCGCAGTACCTGTGTCGCCATAGAGTTTTCCTTAGCCCCTGCGAAACTCTGGGCCACAGGTGAGGAGATTTGCAGGAACGTTCATACTCAGAGTTTTCAAGGGGGAGCACTGGCATCAGCAAGTCTGTGAGAAATGCAAAGGGAACAGGAAATGCTGCAAAGGCACCTCAAGATATTCTCACATCGTAGCCGCTTTCTGCCCAGATGAGACCCCCAGCGGCCGCACATGAACAGCTGCTCTGCTCCTGAACGCCCAGGATCCTGGAGGCCCACTAACTAATTTCAGAACCCAGAGGCTTCTTGCAGAAATGCCTCTAGACTGTGAAGTAAGCTATGGCCCCGGGAGGGGAAAGGTTTTTGTCTTTCGGCCTTTCCTTTCGGTGGCGGCAACGTGGCGACCGCCATCGGCCCACTTAACAGAGGTATGAGCTTGCAGTGACATGACTTCTGGCAGAAATTTCTCTGGACTTAATTACTAAAATACTAGAAATCCAAAACCGTGCGGCCGCGACCTCATATGCTCTTTATTCTCAGCAATGGAAAACAAATTATCAAATGATGCCTTTTCGGCAGGTCTGACTGTTGGGGGGAAATTCCAAGTAATAATAGTGAGTTTTCTGTTGAAATATTGAATGTAATCAAAGTAAAGATAAAGTAAAGTAAAAATCATCAGCCACACAGAGGCAACGGGGGCAGGGGAATGGGGGGCACACTGGGGATCTTGGTGGTGGAACTTGTGCACTGGTGAAGGGATGAGTGTTTGATCATTGTATGACAGAGACTTAAACCTGAAAACTGTATAACTTTTCTCATGATGATTCAATAATAATAATAATAATAATAATAATAATAATAATAATAATAAATGATAGCAAAAATATATATCTTCACATTGTGGTTATCTAACTTCCTCATAGAAGGACGAGGAACCTGTAGTATGGAGCTGATGCTGGTGTCTGAAAACAAACCCAGTGGAAACGGGAACAAGCGTGAAAAGGGCAGGAACGCAGAACGAGAGGGGGAAAGTTTGTATTTGGAACCGGGCAGACAGTGGAGTGGTCGGGGAGTTCATCTTGCTGCCCACTTGGGTTCACCCCCTGATATCATGTGATCCTGAGCACCTCCAGGTGCTGCCCTGAAGGTCCCCCTTCAGCACCTAAGAGTAGCCCTAGACGCCTCTGAGTATCCCTTGGATACCCCTGGCACCACACCTTTGGGCCCTTGCACTGAACTTACGGCCCGCTTGGCTAGTGAGTTACAGGGATCAGGGAGGGGTCAGGGATCAGGGAGTGGGGGCAGCTCCCAGGACGCCTGAGCACTACTTGCGAGCCTCTCTGTCCCCAGGTTTATGTGAGCAGGGTGTTTCTGCTGAGACGGGCAGGTGTACAGCAGGAGAGAGGCAGCGTTTCCTTCAGGTCAAGCAGATCAGATCGATGGGAATAGCAGTGACAGTCCCTTTCTCTTGTCTCCGAGAGGTATTATCCGAGAGGTATTATGCCTCAGAGCAAGCACTTAGAGTTTTCTCAGGACCTCTGCAGACTGTGAAAGAGAGGGCTTGATCTCTAGCGGGCCATGCACTGCTGCGGAGGCAATGTGCTGGCACGAAAACTTCTGAGATCATAAATGGGGATTGTGGGGAGTATGCAGACAGCCCAGAGCAGGTTTTGTCTGGTAGAAAATATTTTAGAGAACTTGGGAGTTACGTGCCAGTGCTTAGAAAAGCTTTAAGGAAATGGACAGGGTCCAAAGAACACAAATCCTTGAACTCTGGAGAACTCTGCAGAAAGAGGTTACCGAGTTGGGGCGGGGAAAGAGCAAAGTGAGCTAAGGGCGGTGCTGAGGGGGGTCTTGCCACTTTGGTGACTTTGTACGTTAAAGTGCAAACATGTTGAAAACCATTTATCTTAATGTAAAACCAAAAAAGGGTGAAATATAAGAAAACTGAGCCTTTCATCTATGCAGGAGGTGAGGATCCTATAAGCAGTGCTCGGGGGACCCCCAGGGCCACACTCGGTGATACGGGCTACGTGAGCCTACCTACTGGTTTGATGCTTGATGCTCAGATCTGGCAGTGTTGGGGATCACCATAGTTGGACCCAGTGATGCGGTGGGGACAAGGATCGGGGCATGGACATACAGTGCCCGGACTCAGACTCAAGGCGGCTCTGCATGCAAAGCATTTGCTCCAACCCTCTGAGCCAGTCCCACAAAACTCAGAGAGTTTGTTGTTCTCTTGTTCAAGGGCCACACCTGGCAGTACTCCGGCCTTATTCTTGGCTCTGCACTTGGGGATCACTCCTGACTGCACTTGGGATCATGTATCGGCTCAGGGGACTATATGTGGTGCTGAAGATTGAACCCTGGTTGGCTGCATGCAAGGCAGACACCCTACCCACTGTATTATCCAGCCCCGAGATTTTTTTTTTAAAGATTGTGAGACTTGTTACTGTTTTCAGCATATCGAATATGCCACGGGGAGCTTGCCAGGCTCTGCTGTGCGGGTGAGATACTCTCTGTAGCTTGCTGGGCTCTCCGAGAGGGATGGAGGAATCGAACCCAGGTCGGCCATGTGCAAGGCAAACGCCCTACCCGCTGTGCTAGTGATACAGTGAACATGGGTCTTTTGTTCCTTTTACAAATCCAGAAACTTGACCATGCTGAGCTCACATGCCACAGGTGACAGCTGGCAGGGCTGCTCTTTGGGTGAGTCCCAGAATCTGTCGCTGAAGGCCCTCAGGCTGGTGGGCCCCTGCTCTACCTGCCAGGGCGCCAAGCGAACACGGAACGTGAAGCCTGTGCCACAGGAAGGACTGGCCGTGCCTCTGGCAGCTGCCTGCAGGGTTCATGTCAGTCACACGGCATCTGTGGCTCCACATTCTCCTTGACTGCCGGCCACCCTATTCTCAGTCAAATTCAATTCTCCCCACTCAGGGACAGTGATACAGTATGACATGAGCTGTTCAGGAAAACATGCCTGAGGTTTCCAAAGATATCTTTGACTTCTCTGAGTTCATCCATCTGGTTTGAGGTGCATGTATTTGTATGTGTGTGTGGTGGGGGCTGGAGGACATTAGCTTTTCAGAAGCTGGGGTGTGGGTAGTTAAGAAGGCCGATGCCCTGGGTCTGACTCATTTTACGCGCCCAGCTCTTGTTCATAAACGCAGGGACAGCTACCAGTTGTTCTCTTAATGTATCTGTTGTGTTTTCCTCATTAGAACTGTCAGATCCCAAATGGGAAAACAAGAGCTTGAGACTCCAACAGATGTGACTGCAAAAAGCAAACCCTCAGACAACTAGCAAGGCAGACCTGGTGGGCATTCCGTGACCCAACTGCATTATACCCTTTCTCAACATTCTTTAAAGAAATCTTTTTCACTCTCATGGCATTTGCCATTTCCCTTGTCGTCGAGTCGGATACCCAGATTCATCCTGACTGTCATTTTCTTAACCTCTGAGCCTGAACTTGGTTTTTGCCATGGGGAAACTTACCATACCTCCCCTGTGGGATTATCACTTAAAAGCTTTGCCCAGTACCTGGAAGCATTTTGGGAAAGCATTTTCTATCATTATGGTTATTGTCTTCTCTTTGCTAAGAAACGGAAAGCTTCTTCAGGATGTGGGCTGGTTTATCTTTGTCCCCCGCCTTTTTTTTTTTTTTTGGTGGGGTGAAGGTGGAGAGTTCCTCCCCAGCAGGGCTCACGAGGCCCAGTGGGAAATTCTAAGCCAACTGGGCTGGGATACTGGGTCAATGTCGGGGCCCACGAATGGAGTGTGGTAAGGTCCCTTCGGTTCTGGGGATATATGGGCCACACCAGTGGTGCTCGGGCACTACTAGGGCTGTATCCAGTGAAACCCAATGGACCAGATAGTACTGGGAACAGAAATGGGAGTTACTGCTTGCAAGGCATGAGCCTTAACCTCTGTACAATCTCTCTGGCCATTCTCTTTTATTTTCCCCTGGGGGATTGAAGATTTTATCTGCATGTGCTCAAGGATCACTTCTGGAGATGCTTGGGTGCAAGGAATCGAGCCCAGGTGACCTACATGCAAGATAAGACCCCTACCCCTCTTCTAGCATTCCATTCCTGTCCTTTGTTTTAATCCTGAGAATTGAGCCCATGCCTGAGATACTCGTATTAGTATGAGAAATATAATGTATTGTCTGTGTTAGTATTATCCAGAAGGTAGTCAGTTTGCCTCTAAGAAATTCACAACGATTCGGGAGATATGCAAACATTTCACAGATGTGTAGAAAACTCTCCTGTGTGTCTTGTGGAAATGCAGATTTGGAGTCTGTGGGTGTGAATGAGCCCTTAGCTGCTGCTCCAGTTCAACACTGGAAAAGAAAGGTTTTTCACTGTGGTGCTTCTGCATTTTGAATCGGCTCCATGTGGACTATATTCGTCAGGGGGAAAGGGCACTGTTTGTTGCTCACTGCTGTAACCTTTGAACATGCATTCAACAGTGCCAGGATCCAGTTTGCATTAGAAATAATGGATGGAGACAGGCCAGAGATAGAGTACAGTAGGTAAGACACTTGCCTTGCCCGCATCCCACCTTAGTGCAAATCCTTGATACCATGTATGGTCCACCAATGACGCCAAAGCGTGGAGTCTGGAGTAAGTCTTGATCACCGCTGGGTCCATCCTCCAACCCCCTCTTCCCCTCAAAAAAGAAATAACGGAGGGAAACATACACCTCAAAACATAAGTAGCGGTAGTCAGGTTAAATGTTTGCCAAGGGAAATAAAGTTCTAGATAAGGCATTTCTTGACCTGAAGGGCTTGTGTAATATAAGAATTGGGGGAAATGAAGATAAACAAGTCTGGCACAGTGAAGTAATAGTGACCTCACAGAAAAAAGAAAGCGACAGGAAGCAGAAACAGATGCCACTGAAATAACATTCTCAGACTATTTGGTTCTGGAGCCCTCTCTGCCCGCGAGAGCCCCCAAGATTTTTGTCTGTGTGAATTGTGTGTACCAGTATCTGTTGTATTAAAGCAAAAGCTGAGACGGTCTGACTGAAATCCAGTCATGAACAGCTTTGTAAAAAAATTAAATTTTAAAAAACCAAAAATAGTAAAATTTAAAAAAAATTTAAAAATTAATAGAATCTAAAACTAAAAACTATATATAATAAAAATAGAGTAGAAAATAGCGATAAGCTCTTTGACTTGAATCTTAGTATTGTCTGCTTTGTGAATTTGGCTTCAATAAAAAAGGAAATTAAAGGGAATATAAACAAATGGATCTATGTAAAACTGCAAAGCTGTTACTACGCTGGAAGAAACCACTGTTAAAACTAAAAGCAGTCTACTGCATGGGAAAAGAAATTTGTAAATCTTTGGACAGGAGATAATATGGAAATTATGTAAACAACTAATGTAACTCAACAATAAAAGAGGTAAAAATGCAAAAATAAAGTTACTTCTTTCTAAAACTGACAACCCAGTGATGTTTGTAAACTATTGTTAATTTTGAGCACCAACCATTCCCAAAGCTAACAGCAGTTGGGTATTTTTTTTTAATGTGATACTGTTTATTTAAACATTTCTTTATGTGTGACTTAAAGGAAGCTGGATTATCTACCTGCTTTTCCCTTTAGTGTCTCAGGAAAGTGCTCTGGCTGAAGTAGGTGAAGAAAATCCTACCAACCTTATGTGGATTTGTTGGGAGAAAAGAGAGAGTATTTTCATAACTTTTTCGGGTATATATCGGTGGATGGGGCCAGAGAGATAGTATGGTGAATAAGGCAGTTGTCTTGCACATAGCCAATCCTTGGTTGTTCCTCCCAAGCCTTAGCTGGGTATGACCCCCACACCCCCAACCAAAATTCTATAGTTAACACTGTAGTTTCACTGTGAAATCTGCGGTCTGATGACTGAATCTTTTTGGTACTCTATGATGTTAGAATCCATTGGTCTGTTACCTATTTGAATGGATGTCTTATCCGTAACCTATGTTGTAACATTGTGCATGGGTGATTCACAAATACTGTTCCTATGAGTTATGAAGAGCTTCCAACTGTTAACATATTTCATTATGTGATATGGAAGCCCTGCTTTTGTTAATCTCACTGCGTCTCTCTCCAGAAGTTATTAATTATTGGGAAGCTGTCAAGCTTTTCATGACAGAGACAAGTTTTCCAAACTCTCAGTTTTGCTTGAAAGCTCTCATTTTATCATTGGCAACAAATACTGGCAGTTGTTTCCCTTTGAAGTTGACGAGCTTACCTCATTCATTTTGGAGAAAATTCCGCCTGGCACCCAAGTTTTATTAACCATAGTTTGACATTCTTTCAAGTGGAAAGAGTAGTGCTTCTGCTTTTCCTTGAAATGTGGGTCACAGCTCAGTGTCAGAAGAAACGCTGTATGTATATTTATATTTAAAGAATGTATTGTAGGGTGAAAAGATAGTACAGGGGTTAAGGCACTTGCCTTGCATGTAGCCAACCCTGGTTCTATCCAAGGCACCATACATAGTCCCCTTAGCACCCTGCTTTAAAAAACCAACACTCCCTACATGCCCCCCAAATGTATTTTGAAGGGTGGAGTTTTAATAAAGTTAAGAATTTTTACTGCTCCAGTAGGGACATTTTTTTTTTTTGCTTTTTGGAGTAACCCAGCAATGCTCAGGGGTTACTCCTGGCTTTTCACTCAGGAATTACTCCTGGCAGTGCTTGGGGGACCATATGGGATGCTGGGGATTGAACCCAGGTTGGCCGCGTGCAAGGCAAACGCCCTACCCGCTGTGCTATCGTTCCGGCCCCAGTAGGGACATTCTTAATGGAATCGGGCACTGTTTTTAGTGGGAGTGTATGATGTTGGGAATACAATCATGTGGGGAATACAATCATTGCTGGCATAATTTGTGCCATAGTCCTCCTCTGTTCAGTGATGCCAGCAACTTTATCCTTTACTGTGGGGTTTTATCCACAGTGAAAGTCAAGTCAGTGAAAAAGGCCCTAAATAAAGCCTTCATATTAGGAAAATAATTTCAGTGTCAGAGATGGCCTGGAATCCTCTTTGGGAATGTTTGCTTTTGGTATGATTATCTGTGTTTTCAGCAGTTTGTATGGCGAGGGGAGTGTATGAAGGCTAGAGTGGGGAAAGGGGTCAGGCTAGGGGTATGGGAGAGACCCAGTTGCTAATAGTTGTGAACTTGTGATTTTCAGTGAAGATTTGTGGCATTTGAAGAAGGTGTATGCGCTATGTGTGGCTGGCGTGTGTTTGAGAAGCAAAGAGGCTGGCAGGAGAATATCCTAGTAATCCTCCTGAAATGATGAGGATTTGGCAAGTGCTTTAAAAATATAGTGGAAGTGGAAGAGAGGAAGAATTCCCAGGATTTAGTAACTGATTGGATGTCAGTGGTGAGGACAAGAGAGAAATAATCAAAGATGTCAGATTTTGAGTGTGAAAAGAAATAAAATACTGGTTTTCAGTTTGCGGTTTTCAGGAGGAAGTAGTTTTTGGAGAATGATTTTTTTTTAAATTTTTTATTTCTTTTAGTGAGTCACAGTGAGAGTACAGTTACAGATTCACACCTTTTCATGCTTGTTTTTCCCTCATGCAATGTTTGAGAGCCCATCCCTCCACCATTGTCCATTCGCCACCACCAATGAACCCAGTATCCCTCCCATCCCCCCTCCGAACTAAAAAAAAAAAAATTCCATTGTGTGGTCTGTGAAAATTTGGGCAGAGCCAGGCCAATATCCTGAGATTAGAGCATGGTTCTAGAAAACAGGGAGATTCTCCTTTACCTAATGCACCAGATTCTTCCACACATCTGTGACTTTCAGTAGTTCCTATTGTGCACCTCTGTTTTAAATAGACAGACGCACAAGTCTAGTGTAAGGACAGAGTGGGAACCAGTCTGGGCTGACATGCTTGAGTGGTCTTAGGGAACTGCCCTTACCTCCCCACAAACCTAATGAAAATAGCCAGTGACCACTATACTGTGCCCCTGTTTTAGATCTCAGACTTGAGTTCAACCATACATCTAGAATTATGGACAAGTACCAGTGTAAGTTAGATACAGGAATGACACATGACACTTTTCTCATTTTTGCTTCTCTGTCTTAAGTATTCACCTGCAGAGAGGCATATTCCTCCACTCAAGTCCATACCGAGGGTCACTGCCAGGTGAGAGGTCAAGCACTTTCTTCAAGACGGCAGCCATGATCTTGGTCTTGGGTCTAAAACTAGCCTTAAAGACTAGCTCTGTTGCTTCCTTAAAGTAAAAGAGCAGTAAAGGAAACGAGTGTTCTCTCATTCCCCTTTTATAGTCACACGCATCACCCAGAAGTCAAAGTTTTCCTTAGGATCCTTTTAAGATTCCAAATCTTAAAAGATTTGTTTAAAAACAAACAAACAAAAAAAAAAACCAACCTATATCAAGGCCAATAATAAATAGAAAGGAACCAGACCTGACCCCTAAAATCAAATGACAAGCAAAAACTAAAGCACTGTAGATATAAAACAAAACAAAATAAAAGACTGATAACTCTTGTCTCTTAGGAATAGACCCATATTGCTGAGGCTGGAATGCTTGCAGCCAAAAGTCCATTTATTAATTTGAAATGAGATGAACTTGTCCCACCTGTGTGTTTTCCAGCCCAACCTGATCAGTACATGTTCTCACGTTCTTATGGCTAATGTATCCTTCCCGGCCCAAAGTAATGATGGATAGACTGTTTAGCCCTAACTACATGAAGATCCCGCCTTCTCGCTCTCTGGACCAGCGTTTCTTAACCAGGGACCATGTGCTACCACACTGGGACCCCAGGAGGTCACAAGTGAAAATGGTGGTGGAGGGGGGTGGCCACGGCACGAGACCACAGAGGTCACAGGCAGGAATCGGTGTCGGAAGAGGACCACGTGGGAAGAAGGCTGAGAAACACAGCTCTCGACAGACACACAGGAGACACTGGTGCCAGCCAAAAATCCAAATGAGAAATCTGGAAATACGAATGAGTCCAGAAGTTGCATCATCACCAGCAGACGAATGCCCTCCCGGCCACCCTCACTAGTCAGAGTTCTCCTGGCTTCTCTCTTTTTCTTTCCCATGCCTTCACTCCTCATTTAGACCCCATTTTGTATTTTTATAAGCTGAACCTCAAGAGCTTTTGCTTTCCTTGGCAAAAGAGAAAAGTGCCACATGCAGTGTGGAGTAGCCTGGTGAAGTCTGCTTTGGAAATGATGGATGGAATCTGGGACGAAATAAGTCAGCGTTTCGTTTGTATTCTTTGTTCGCCGGGGTGCACTGGGAACCACACGCATTTCCTGCTTGGTGGCATATCTGGTCTGGATTCCATTGGGGCGCAGTGTTTCCCAGGAGCTTGCCAGGTTTCTGTCAAGAACCTTCTGGAAGTCTGGAAGATCTGAAATGGTAGGCTAACGAAGTGCTGAGCTATTTGCTGCACTTTCTTTTTTTTAACCACCCCACTCCCTGCTCCTGTTGGCCACTTTTCTAAAATGAGCCTCTTTCTCAGGTTAGCTGTGACAATCTCCTGTTGCTGGCCAGTATTCTGGGCAACACCTGTCAGTTTTAGTTAAGTATTATGTTACAAAGCAGTTTCTGTGACAGGATAAAATTAGGAGACACAGCTTTGATTTCTGTCCCTCACTCACAACCAGCGCGTGGGTTTCATGGTCACAGACCTGTGTCTGCTCTGACAGAGGGATGTCTGCTGTGGGGCGAGTCGTATGCCCTTCACGCCTGCTCGCCACCCCTGTGCCATTATGGGAACCGTGCTCTGCCCCAGTCGAGATGGTGTGCGTTCAGGGTGGTGTGGCCGTAGACTGCTCAGCCTCGGGATGACCGTGTTTCGGACCTCCCTTCTCAGGTGACCTTAGCATCCACGCTGCAACCCTTCTACGCTGTCTGCTCTGATGTCCGAGGGTACCTCTTTTCCATCCATGTATCTGGCCAGACACTGGGCTGCTCTTACCACATGCCTCAGAGACAAATGAGAAGCAGATGGATATGATAACAAAGGGAAATAGAAGATGCCCTTTCTCCAGCAGCCTGCCTACCAGTTTGCACAGCTCACATTTTTGGAGAAGATTGTGTGTGTATCAAGGGTTGGGTGTGGGGAGGTGCACTAGTGCTGGGGTTAAGGCGTGTATTTAATTAGTAAGAAGCATTTTATCCTCCTGGGACTCCGTGCAAGGCTGTTTTCACTTGGGGTGCCCCAGAGAGGGGAGGGTGAGAACCCTCCCTGCCCCAAAGGACCCAGCCCCGGCAGCCGACCTCCACTACCCAACCGCCACCACATGGCACTTACTACCCACTGTCACTGTCATCCTGTTGCTCATCAGTTTGCTCTAGCAGGCACCAGTAACGTCTCCATTGTTAGAATTGTTGTTACTGTTTTTGGCATATTGAAACGCCATGGGTAGCTTTCCAGGCTCTGCTGTGGAGGCAAGATACTCTTAGTAGCTTGCCAGGCTCTCAGAGGGGCGGAGGAATTGAAGCCGGGTCGTCTGCGTGCAAGGCAAACGTCCTAGCCGCTGTGCTATAGTTCCCACACCATATTTGATGGAGTTCAGACAGCAGGCAACAAATCATGGAGAATTATATATATGTACACACATACGTACATATATATATATATATACATACATATATACATAGATACACACATACCTCTTAGAGAGCCCGGCAAGCTACTGAGAGTATCCTGCCCACATGGGCAGAACCTGGCAAGCTACCCATGGCGTATTCGACATGCCAAAAACAGTAACAAAAGGTCTCATTCCCCTGACCCTGAAAGATCCTCCAATCATTGGGAAAGTAAGGAGAGGCTGCTAAAATCTTAGGGCTGGGAGGATTAGAGACGTTACTGGTGCCCACTCGAGTAAATCGACGAACAACGGAATGACTGTGATACAGTGATACAGTGATTTTCTCCTCCCATTGATGGAACAGTCTGCTCAAGATCTGTTTGAGGCTTGAAACTGTTCTTCCTGGATTCTCTGTGTTTGTGACCTTGGTAATTCCAGTGTCCAGCGGGGTGAAACTGAATCTGTGTTGCTGGGCCTGTGACCCCAGCCCTGGAGCAATTGCCTGCCCCTCTGAAGAAGGGATCAGAATGCAGCAATGACTCCAAGCTGCCTGGAACTGAGGCCAGGATTCAGCAGAGGTTTGATAATGGTTAGTGGACGCCTTCCCTTCTCTCAAGCACTGTAGATTGTTGGTTCGAGAATAAATAAATAACCAAGCCTGTTTACTAGATAAAAAATGGAGCTCGTTTGAAAACCAGACACATTTATGATGGCTCGGGATGAGGGGGGAGGGAAATGTATTTTCCAGCCTATTCAAGGGAAATTAAAAACTCTTGTGTTTTATTGATTTCCACTCGGCTCATCTGCACATTGTTTGTATGGAAGCTCAGCAGTGAGAGAGGCTGCAGTGTGGGGAGCACAGAATTCCGAGGCAGATGTTCTGGTTTGGCTTCCAGGAAATGAGCCCTTACCGCAGAGAAGCCCACATTTTTCATGTTCATTCTGAGGTGCCTGTGTGAATAGTGTGGTAGGGGAGAGAGCATCCTGTCTGAGCCAAGCTTAGCTTCCCCTCTGTCTCAGACCCCTGGAAAGGACAGGCAGAGGCACGGCATCCTGGGAATGTCGCCTCTTTTAAGGACCCAGCCAGCAGCCCTGACCGCCTGGCTCTGCATCAGCGAAGGCAGTGGAAACACAGTTCCTCTTACCATCTCTCTCTCTCTCTCTCTGCTCCTCTGAAGAATCTACTTGCTTCTCTCTGTGAACCTGGAAGAATCCAGAAAGGCTTTGAGCAGAAGAAAACCTCAGTTTTCTTTAGTATTCATTTCAATTATCATTCTTTGTCTGGGTACCCTGTGCTACCCTGGTATTTAAAAAAAAAAAAATGACTGGAGCTGTAGCATAGCGGGTAGGGTATTTGCCTTGCACATGGCCGACCCGGGTTCAATTCCCAGCATCCCATGTGGTCCCCTGAGCACTTCCAGGAGTATTTCCTGAGGACAGAGCCTGAAATAACCCCTGAGCAACACTGGGTGTGACCCAAAAAGCAAAAAAAATAAATTTTTTTTAAAGGTGGTCTGTTGGGAAAATCTGAGCCTTACTTTGCTTGCTTTGGAATGTCATGTGTGGTGCAGTCAGGACTTGCAGTGAAAATGCCTTGGGATTTACAGGTACCGGCTGAGTTACGCTTGGCTGCTGGGATGATGTGCGTGACCCTGAACCCACATGGAGGCCCCCTTGGAGTGGTGTGGGTATGTGTTTTGATGGTGTCATCTCACATAGCCATGATGACCACGTATTTCTTGCTCACTAAGGAATAGTCTTCATATCTGTTATTCTAAAGTTCATAGAACAATCTGATAGGTAGCCTGTTTTTGTTTGTTTGATTTGGAGACCGCTGTGGTCAACTTCTACTCCTGACTGTGCTCAGAGGTCACTACTAGGAGGGTCTCAGCTTCATCTGGATACATCTCGATTTACCAAAGTGTTTTGGGTTTCTTTTTTTTTTTCCCATTTTGTGGTCACATCCAGAAGCATCATGGGCGTTTTCATGCTGTAGTAAAATGTTACATCCACAAACACTGTGTTTAATCCTTCATTTTGAGAAAAGGTGACATTTTAGTTTTAAGCACATTTCAAAGACTTCTTCATTGGGTTAAAACGTCAAATCTGGAAAAAAACCAACAAAACTAAAAGCCAAGCCTTGCAAAATATCAGATATACTTAATAAAATTTGACGGAGGTGGTGGGGGCAGTCATCTGGTGGTGCTCGGGGCTTACTCCTGGCTCTGTGCTACGGGTTCACTCCTGACGAGGCGTGGAGGGGGGCCATATGGGGTGCTGGGGATCAAATTCAGGTCAGCCTCATGCACAGTAAGTGCCTTAACCACTCTTCTCTCTCTTCAACCCCTCAGATAGACTTTTTGATCCCTTAGGGTATATATAACCATTGCCTATTACTGAAACTACCTAAATGGAACAAAGTGTATTAAAATAAAGAAGTGAATCAGTGTAATTTGTATATCGAACCACAAATCTGATTTCTTCTGATTATTTTGTAGCTCCAGCTGCAGGAATTGGCCGAATGGAGGAAGAAAGAAACTTTTTACAATTCTATTGCCAAATTCTGAATTAAGTTTTGTGCCTATCAAGTTCCAAATCCATGTTTGAAACTTTGACAGCAAATCAATATCTGAGTAATAAAAAAGAATACATTATTTCATTATTTTGGTATACATACTTGGTATAATATTAAAGTTGGGCCTTTCTAGTGAATATATTGATGAATGGTAGGAAAGAGTTGAAGTTTTTAACTTAACCTCATAAGAGTAACAGTTTATTAACACATACTAGTGTAATTTTACTTCTGTGCTGCAGAAGGAAAAAAGTTTCATTTTGGACCTTGTGGCTAACATGATTTTTGACTTTACTGTAAATTGCTGGTGATGGCTTAAAAGGGGTAGGTAACTTTCTGATGAGAATACACACTCTTTTTAATCGCCTTTCACAAAAAGCAATTTCTGTCATTCCTATGCTGTTAATTCCTATTCCTATTCCTTTGGAGTCCTGGAGGCCAACTAAAACCTTTAGGGAGAATTTTTATCTCCTAAACTGGTCTTTTTAAGTTTCCATTTTTTGCCTTTTTTCTCCCCTCCATGTTTATCCACTTTGCAATAAAGATCTTTTAAAATGATGTCTTTTGTTCTTGCAAGAGGGATGTGTGGATGAAAGATTTTGTGGAGGTGATAGTCTCTCAGTCGTGGGTGATGGATTTATTGATCCAGTCAGCAGTTTCATGGTCTGCACGGCCTGTTCCTGGGTCTCATCTCTTGAACGGAGGACGTCAGGTCATGCATCCTGGCCTTTCGAACTGGGGCTGGGTCAGTAGGAAAACACCTCACCCAGCTGCCTTCTCATCAGCTTCTGTGGACAAGGAGACTTGGATACCATTTATTTGCACGTGGAGCTTCAGAAGTATGAAATCCAGGCAAATCTGTATGGAAGGAGTAGCATCCTTCTCTGGCTCAACATCTCATTCCATTTGGGCTAATTATATCCTTGTTTGCACATGAAACTTTCCTTGGATGGTGAACTGACTCAAGGCATTTGAAGGAGGAGAGAAAATTAAAGAAATGGGCTGTGAGGGCCGGAGTGATAGCACAATGGGTAGGGCATTTGCCTTGTACGTGGCTGACCTGGGTTCAATCCCTCGCATCCCATATGGTCCCCCGAGCAATGCCAGGAGTAATTCCTGAGTGCAGAGCCAGGAGTAACCCCTGAGCAACACTGGGTGTGACCAAAAAAGCAAAAAAAAAAAAATTGGACTGTGGTAACTTAGTTCAACATAGCTCAACACTTAGTGTGGCTTGATTATTTTAAAAAGCAACTTATTAAAATAACTTAAGAGTCTAAGTAACTTAAAGTCTAAAATCATTGAAGACCAGGTTAGGTAATATAAATGAACATAAACATACATACAATTAGCATCTTTTTTAACCGTGTTGCTTAAAGGTGTGTATTGTTAGATGTATTTTGGGGAAGGGGCAGGGGTTAACCACATCCTGTGGTGTTCAGGGTTTCCTTCTGGTTCTGTTTAAGGATCACTCCTGAATGCTGGGGGGACCAATTGTGGTGCTGGAGTTCTAACCAGGAACAAAAGCTTGTGAGACAGGAATCCTAGCCTCTCTGCTCTACCTTCCCAGCCTAGGAACTGTGAGATATTTGATGATCATCCTTTCATACATGGCTCTATGGCATTCTCTCTTTCTCTCTTTGTCTTTCTCTCTCTCTCTTTCTCTTTCTATGTCTGCTTCTATTTCTATTTATTTTTTAATTTAGCTTTTATCATTAATTATTATAGTCTAGATCATGTGTTTACAATAGTGTTAATGTGTCCTTATGTCCCTTCCAGTCCACCTTTTTATTCCATTCCCCACCCCACATTTAGCAATCTTAGTTTTGTAATCCCAGACCAAGTCTTTATTTTCATTTGATAGTATCTATGGCCTTGCTTTTTATCACTGTATCTCACAGATAAGTGCGATCCTTCTCTCTCAGACTTATTTCACTTAACATGATGCCCTCTGCAAGGTGTCATTATTCCTTAGAGCCGAGTTCTATTCCATTGTGTGTAGATGCTGCAATTTCATTTTCCATTCACTTGTCATTGGCGCTTTGGTTTGTTTCCATATCTGACTACTGTAACAAATGTAACTCACAGAGTGGTGCATGTACTTTTCAAATTAATGTTTTTGTGTTGGGGGGTAGCACTGTAGCACTGTTCCCGTTGTTCATCAATTTTCTCAAGCAGGCACCAGTAACGTCTCCATTATGAGACTTGTTGTTACTGTTTTTGGCAAATCCAGTATGCCCCAGGTAGCTTGCCAGGCTCTGCCGTGCAGGTGGGATACTCTTGGTAGCTTGCCAGGATCTCCAAGAGGGACAGAGGAATTGAACTCGGGTTGGCCATGTGTAAGGCAAATGCCCTACCCAGTGTGCTATCACTCCAGTCAGTATTTGGGGAGTAGATGCCAAGAAATGGAATCACTGCATTGTATATCAGCTATATGAGACATCAGATACATGTATATTTGAGACATCTCCAACTGTTTTCCACAAAAGCTGAACCAGACAGTATTCCCACAGTGATTAAATTCCTTTTTTACCCTTGACCCTGGCTGCTTCCAGTCTTTTGGTAGAGGCCATTCTCAGCTGGTGTGAGACGATAGTTTACTGTCATTGCGATTTGTGTCTTACTAATAGTGACAGTGAGCATTTTCCTGTCTTTGGGCCATTTATAGACTTGCTTCCTGGAAGTGTCTGTTCATCTTTCCCCACTTCTTGATGAGCTTATTTGTCCTTTTTGTTGCTGAGTTCTTGGTGTATTTTGTCCATTAGCCCTTTATCTGATGCATTCTGTGCAAGTATATTTTATTCTCACTGCTTAATATATTAAATATTGTGTATCTTGATATATTTCCATCAGTAAATCTATTTTCGCTGTTTTGTTTTGTGTTTGGGGGCCATACCTGGTGGTGCTCAGGACTTAACTCCTGGCTTTGTACTCCAGGATTGCTTCTGACAATGCTCAGGGGACCATATGGGATTGGACCCAGGTCAGCCACATGCGCGGCAGGCACCTTCTCCATTTTACTATCACTCCAGCCCCAGCTTTCATTGCTTATTGCCGGGGGCTAATCCCATCATTGTCCAGGGAGCACTAGGGCCTCTCTGGGCTGTGCTGGGGTGGGGATCTAGGAGGCTGTGCTCTCCAAGGGTCACACCTAGCACCTCAGTACATGCAAGACATAGGCTTTAGCCCTGAGCCACATCCCCAGCCCAAGAAAAAAACACTTTTATTACATGACTTTTAATGCTGCCCACTAACATGGTCGTGGAATGCTACCATATATGTAATCAGTTCCATCTTTGGACATTTGTTTGTTCTTTCCCTTTGACTCATTAATTTGACAAATACTCACTGATTTCCAGTCATGGCCCAGCAGTAGATGAGACTCCAGAGCTTTGTGCTTCCTGCCTCTGGAGCCAGAAAGATTGATACAGGAGAGTTGATGACCAGTTGTAACAATGCTGTGGGGAGAACATTCTGGTAGCTCTGAGAGAACAGAGCCAAGGAAAGGTATCCTGAGGGGTCTTATGGAGGATCTGGAAGAAGTTAGCTGGTGGGGGAGGTGGGGCCGGGATTAGCCTGTGAGAGAACCTGGGGGTAAAGGGCCAGGCCCATGGAGGGCCTGGGGGAATAGGGATGGGGGTAAGATGAGCTTCACTGTATCACTGTATCTCGGTCATCCCATTGCTCATCGATTTGCTCGAGTGGGCACCAGTAATGTCTCTGTTGTGAGACTTTTTGTTACTGTTTTTGGCATATTGAATACGCCACAGGTAGCTTGCCAGGCTCTGCCATGCGGGCAGGATACTCTCGAGAGGGACGGAGGAACTGAAGGTAAATCTGAAACTCTTTTTGCATGAAACTAAAAGCATAACAAGGGAGACTAATAGTAATAGAACAGAGTTGTCCCTCTACCAATCACGGAGATGTGATGTATAAGCATATGTACTGATGTATGAACACATTAACTATGTACAAGGTGGTGGGTTGGGACAGGTGGGGGTTACCGAATAGTGTGTGTGTCATTTCTAAGAGGGGATGACAGTGCCGGCCAACGTGTAAAAGGGAAGTGCCTGAGTTGTGACGGGGACAGAAATCAGTGTTTGGTGTTTTCAGAGTCTCCTGTTTGTGGCTGACGTGCACAATGGGCCCTTTCTGAAGTCAGAATCCCTGCAATTTAGCAAGGTAGCTTGGAACTCCCCCAGCCACGGCTGCTTCTGGGCTCAGATAGGTGCAGTTTGTTTCTGATGAAACAAACGCTCCCGTTTCTCAGAGCTGCTTCCCAGGGACTCCGCCTGCTCTGAGCCTCAGGCCTGACGACTGTCCACATATTCCTGAGAGAAGCTGTGGTTCGTGTAGATTCATGATCTTTTGCGGTGGACAGACAGAGAGGTCCCCAAGCAGTGTTCAGGCGGCCCCAGCAGCTAATCCTCATGATTCTTACCCAACTGGTTCCGTGCTTGAGCCTCAGTGATGTGATGTTGCTTAGGGCCACTAGGGTCTCACTCAGTGGTGCCTGAGCAGTGCCCAGATGGAACCTGGGACCTCAAGCTTACAAGGTATGCACTGCAGTCCTTCGAGCTCTCTACTGGTGCCTGATTATCATTTGCAGGTGCAGGGGGAAGGATGCATTCCTTTTGACATTCTGTAAGGCGCTTCGGGCTCTTGCCTACAATAGGCCCTCTCTCTGGTTTTCTAGAAAAGAAAAAAGAATTCCTGCTAAAAGAACTCCAGGAAACTGTTCTGCCCTGCCTGAAGAGAAGAAGGTCTAGGACACAATCTCAAACGTGTCATTTATTCGCCGTGGTCCTCACGCACCCTCCAGGGCTGTTATGTTTGTGAGAATTGTTGCGCTCGACCCATGTCTTACTTTGCTAGGGTGTCCAGACATAAGGAAATACCACGGGCTAGGTGGTTGAAGCAGCGCACGGTTATTTTCTTCCAGTTTTGGAGACAGGAAGTCCAAGGACGAGCACGGGTGGGGTTGGTTTCCTCCCGTGCCCCTACTGCTGACTTGCAGGTGGTCAGCCACTTGCTTCTCCTCATCTCACCTTTGTCCTGAGTGCACATCCCGCATCCTTCCTCTTGGAAGGAAGCGAGTCCTGTTGGATCACTGTCTACCCAGTATCCTCTTGTAATGAAATTGCTTCTTTAAAGGCCCTCCTTTCCCAGAATACAGTCACGCTGGAAGTTTTATTTGAAGTTGAACTTCAGTGTCACATGTAAGTTTCGCGGGTGCATTGTGAAAACTCCACATGGGGGTTCCCAAATCTTACAGGCAGTGGGAGTTGGGCTTCTCCATGAATGTTTTTGTTTTGTTTTGTTTGGGGGCCACACTCAGTGGTGCTCAGGACTTACTCTTGGCTCTGCACTCATGTATCACCGCTGGTGGGCTCCAGGGATCATATGGGGTGCTGGGGATAAAACCCAGGTTGGTTGAAAGCAAGGCAACCAACCTGCCGTACTATGGTTTGATAGGCCTCTGCATGCATGGTTTGATAGGCCCATTTCTATCCACAGTGATACATTTTGGCTGGAAATAGAGTGAAATTGAGAAGTGCATTGAGCTATATAGGCCAGAGAGATAGTACAGAGTTTGAGGGATTTGCCTTGCATGCATCTTACCCCGGCTTGATCCCTGACATCACATAGTCCCTCAAACAGCCACTATGGGTCACTCTTGAGCACAGAGTGAAGAGTAGCTCCTAAGTAGTGCTAAGTATGATTCCTCCCACCCACCCATCCTTTCCTCCTGCCAAAAAAAAAAAAAAAGACAGTCTACTTGTTTTCTCTGCACAGAAGGGAAGTGGGGGGGGGGGAAACCACGTGACTGATGCCATTGAAGAATCATAAGAGGCTACAACTGAGGTGAAAGGAACCACCAAGTCTCCAGGGTGTACCAGAATCCTAACACCATTTATTTGGATCTGGATGATGACTGGGAGTGATGGATGCTCAGCAAAGAACCTTCTTCATAAGCCAACCCAGTGATAATTGGCTACACTGTCAAATTTTGCCCCAATCCTAAAATACCATCTAATCACAGACCCCAGAGAAATGTAATTCTTTCCGCTAATGTGTTTACACATTGCTGTCAGAACACTGTTATTTCATCTTCAATGCTTAATTATCGCTGCTAATGAAGGAGAATATTCGAATGGAAAGCATAGAATCACTGATTCATTTTTAGCTTCCCAATCTGTGTCAATAGGCTTTATTCTGGATCTTAATTCTAGCTCTCTTCCCAGCTCATTAACCAGGTCTGTATAAACCTGGTGGTCCTTGTCATTAAAAGGTGGAAACTGGCCAGTAGCAGATTATTGGATATTCACTGAGCCTATCTCACAGACACTGGGACATAGGGGTCATGACAAGGACTCAGAAATCTCCAGTCAGACTGTGACTCAGCCAGCCATGGGGGTGGAAATGGGGGAGGATTGGAGGAGGGAATTCACAGATTCCATTTTGATATCCTGACATGAGATCTCTCATTATTTAGTAAAGAGATTGGAAGCGGGAACAGATGAGTAAAAGACAGAGTATGAAAATAGTAAATGTTAATCCTTTACCATTGCTTTTAGTCCTTTACCTCAAGGAAACACAATTTTAAATTTATGGGTCACAGTGGGTGAAGCTATCTGGCCCATGTGGCTGACTCGGATTCAGTCCCACGCTGCACACAGAGGGTCTCCCACGCCCCACCAGGAGTGATCCCTGAGTGCAGAGCCAGGAGTAAGCCCTGAACAATTCCGGGCGTGATTCCCAAACGAAAATAAAGCCAAAGGAGTCAGATCATAGAGGACTTGCTGAGGAGCAGAGATCCAGCTGGTGATGGAATGGAAAGAGTTCTTAGCTTGACTTTAGAAATCGTAGTCATCGTCCCTCGGTGTTCTGTGACTCTGTAGGAAACCAGCACAAACACGGCGATTGGAAAGAGCGAGCATCGTTTCTGTGGGGTTGGATTCTGCCGATAGGTCAGTGGGATCATCTGAGAGTCTCCCAGGCTGATGTCGCGGTTCAGTCTGGTCTGTGGTCTAGGGTTCTCTTCCAGGCTCCCTGTTGTCGGTAGAGTTCATTTACTTACAGTTGTACGGCCAGCGTCCTCTTTTTCTTCCTACAACCATGTGTTTCTCCTCTCAGAGGCTGCCCCAGAATTTGGGGTTTCTCTTCCTCTTATATACAACAGAGGACCTCATGGTCAGCATCTGCTATGGCTTCTCTCCTGGAAGAATTGCCTCATAGTTAAGGTGCATCAGTAGCTTAGTCCCTTCACCGTACAGTGGAGCAGAATCACAGGCCTGATTGTAGGATCCCTAGATCTTGCCCCGTCCAGGGAGTGGACGCCATTCTGAGCCTGTCCATCAGAAGGCAAGAGCCCTGGAATTCTGTCTCCCACATAAGCTCAGATGGTTTATTGTATGTTCAACACCAGACCTTACTTTTGATCAGCTAGAAATGATAAAGCTATAACTTTGGGATAAAATCATATATCTGTGCACATAAATACACATATATATTGGGTTTGGAACCACACCCAGCAGTGCTCAGGGATTGCTCCTGGCAGGGCTCAGGGGAACCATATGCAATGCCAGGGATCAAACCTGGCTTGGCCACATGTAAGGCAAGTGCCTTACCTGTATTGTACTATCTTTCTGGCCCTGGAAATGATATCTAAATGATAACTTATAAACTTATTTTTAAATCACAGTAAAAAAAAAATTCTGATTAGTGGATGGTTTCTAATAGACAGCTTTTGGGGAATGCTGCTTAACAGCCTTTGCTTCTGGAGTTGAAATTGAGTGTCAGAAAACCCTGGAGCTCAAGTGGTTGCCCGCATCCTCGTGTTGACGGACACTTCCCATGTCTCTCTCCTGCACAGGAAGGCTGGGAGTTTTCTGACCCATCTGTCAATTCTGTTTTTTTCCCCTCTTTTAGCCCTTTTATCCCTTTGCCTATTTGTTTATCTTAAAGAGGATCTCCAAAATTGTCATTAAGCTGGAACTCATTGACTTTAATGAACAGTTTTTTTCGTTTCCCATTATTGTCTTGAATTAGAAAATAATCATCTAATGTGTTTATGAATTAGTTACTTGGTGAAATGGAATCTTGGATGAAATGAGCTGTGGGTTGCTTATTTCTATGTGCATAATCTTCATAATATTCCTGATGACTCACAGTCAGAATTGTAGAGCTGAGGGTGGAGTGAGGCGTCAAAGAACCGTTTGTTGGGGAGTGGGGAGACTGGCCACATCCAGCGATGCTCGGGGCACACTCCTGACTCTGTGTTCAAGGGGACCATGCAGGGTCTGGGGATAAAACTTGGGTTGACCGCATGAAAAGCAAGTGCCCCATCCACTACACTAACTCTAGCCCAGTCAGTGAGCTTTTAAAATGTGAACCGACTGCCTCTCACACACAAAATTGTTTTGTGAGTGATGATTGGAGTGATAGTAATTTTCCCTACTTAGTGTTTTTCTTCCTTAACCTATTTGAGTATGACGAGGATTAATTTTTTTTTCCTTTCTGTTTTGTAGTCGAATCACACTGTTGATAAGACTTTTTTCTTTCGGCAACGATTTATATCCAGCCTCCTCCATAGACGATTTGTTGCACGGACTCACCCCCTAGCGGAAAAAGTGACTCTTACCAAAGGAGCAGCTTATCATCATCATCCCTGAATAGACCGTGGACGTGTCTGGAGAGAGAGCAGGATGTCACTAGGCAGCAAGTGGCTAGGACCCTTTGTGACTTACCCAGCCTCAGAGCTGCCTCACTTGCACTAAAGCAATGGACGGCCACTGACTTAGGTCTGGGCAGAGTTCGGTCTTTGGTATATTTGTGTTTGAGCCCTCACAAATGAGAATGAGTCCCCACAAGATTGAGAAAACAATGGGGCCATTGGTTATTTCTTGGTCCCCTCCCTTGCCTTGCCTTAGCTCCGGCTCTTGGTTTCAGGGGCAGACAAGAGTGTCCTTTATATCCATGTGGCCTCTCGCCACACCTCCTGCCCAGCAGCCCTAATCAGCCACCACGTCACCCTGTCATGTGCTCAGGCTCTGTGCATCCTGCTCTGCCTTGTATGACACGAGTAAGACCCTTTAGCAAGAGGGTCCCTAGGGGTCAGCGGCAGTGTCTCAGCATCTTCTTAACCACCCTCTTGGCATCACCTGCTCAAGGTCTTGGTGCCCCAGACCTTTGGGAACAAGGAGAGGTTACACTGGCTCACAGATCTGTGTGTGTGTGTGTGTGTGTGTGTGTGTGTGATGTTTAGATGCCCTGGAGACAAAACACAAGTTTCTTTCCAAAGTCTACTGGCTTCTTTATAGTAAGGGTCTTTTCTCAGTTAGGGCTGGTGTTTGGGCCACACCTGGTGGTGCCAGGGGCCACAGTGCTAGGGGACAGAGGTGGGGTCAGTCCTGGCAGTAACAGGGATCTAACCAGAGTTAGCCCCAAGCAGAGCAGATGCCTTACCCCCCCCCACCCCGTCTCTCTGTGACTGGCCGAGACTCACAGCCCTTACACCTCTGGCAGGTTGCTGTGCGTTTTGAGACTTTTGATGTGTTTCTCTATTTTCACCTTCTTGGCCAGTTGTTTCCTTTGTGAAAAATGCCAAGATGACGATCAGTGCTTCTTGGTAGTGAAGTCACCGTTACAGTCTTTCATTTATCTGTACTCCATGACTGGAAGCTCGTGGTGTCCTCTTATGTCTGAGATCCTCACATGGTAAGTTTGAGACCTCTTTGGGGAGTTATAAATACCCTGGGGTTCCAGCTTTTACTGGAATCACTTGACTGTGCACACTTTTCTGCTCTTCAGAAGCAGGAAATTCCTCTTGTTAGAGTTCGCCAAGTTCTTCTGCGCAAGCGGTCAAGACTGAAAGCAGGGACTGGAGACAGGTGTCCGGATTCAGTGGAAACTGTCTTTGAGAAAAGAAAGAGAAGGTTAAGGACTGGAAGGATGGGCCAGGGAAGGGGAGAGAAGCTGGCGCGTAGGGTATCCGTAAGTAGGAAGCCCAGGGAGTGATCAAACCTTCTTACATGCTTTTCACTCAGGGAGTAAGTGAGCATTTACACCATGTTTAGGACATGGAAGTTGGGGAGACCAAAGGGGCTGGAGAATCCCAGGCCCATTCTCAGCAATTTTTTTTTTCCTTTCTGATCTCATCCTGCCTGTTTCCCTTCTGTCCCAGTGAAATTCCTGGCTCTGTGCTCAAGGATCAAGCCAGGCAATTCTTAGGGACCATATATGGTGCCCAGAATGGAACTGGGTTGGTAGCATGCAAGGCAAGTACCATAACCCCCCTGTACTCTCTCTCTCTGACCTCAACGAATTTTAATGTTTAAAACTGGAGGCCTGCCATATTAAGATGGATAAACAATTAGCATCTTGGCTAATTCTCATGCAGTGAGCCGCATTTATTTTACTATTTAGTCATTACCATCAATCATACATTTTTACATAAAATTAAAATAAGCACTCTTTTAAAATTGCTCGTCTTGCTACTATAAAATCAGGTTTTGATTCCTAGTCAATATTATTGACATTTTTTCATATCTGAAAAGATCATCTGGAATTAAAGATTAAGTTTAGTAAATTTCCTACATCCAGTTAACTCTGTCACTCAGTTTTTTATAGAGCAGAGGTATTATAACTGCTTATGTAAAACAGGTATAGCATAACATTATTAATATTTTATGAGTTTTTAAAAAAAATCTAAGTACTTCAGATTTCTAATATTTTTTGCCATAGAAGTAAAAGATACAAATTCATTTTAAAGGAGCATTAGGATAATTTAATTTGCTGGTTTGATTAAATGAGAATGCAAGTATTCATGTGATTCCCTTAAATTAGAGTCACTCCACGTCTTGGGTTAAGAAATTAAGTTAAGGACTTAGTTTCTGTTTTGTCAAGAATGAGATTCATGTTGGGGGAGGTCTGGTGTGTTTCTCTGATTACTGCCTCCCGGTTCCTTACCTAACCGCCAGGCTATTTGTAAGCATCAGAGGGGGACCGTATGGCATATAAAGCCTTTCTTCCTAGGTCAGCCAGGAGGAAATGGTAGCAGACCAAACACTCCGTGCCTGGAGTAGCCAGCAGTTAGATCTGTTAAAAAAAAAAAGAGAGAGAGAGAAAAATGAAGAGATTAACAGCACGCACGTAGCACATTCCAGGCTTGCACAAGATGCTGGTCATCTGCCAGGTGTAGCCATCGACTCAGTATTAGGCCCGTGGAACTGGAATTCTGTTGCAGGAACCATCAATAATTAAACACGGGGTTTGACAAGATTAGTTTCCATGACTGCTACCACAGAAACCACTCTGCAGAGAGGGCTCGGCACAGAGCTAGAGAAGTAACAGAAGGCGGGGACACTGGCTCCAACAGCAGAAGGAAATGCCAGAATTCTATACCTCATTGTCCTTCAACCTGCAACATTTTACTTTATTTCGCAACAAACCTGCAGGTACTTGCTACAAACCCCCTGGCCTTCATTTAGACCCATACCTAACATGACTTTGTGGCAGACCAGGAACTATCAGTGGGTTGCAAAGGCAATTTGGGAGCAAATTTTTTATATTACAAAAAAAATGGTGAGACCATAGTTAGGGTACTTTAATAAAACCAAGAAAT
The DNA here is from genome assembly GCF_027595985.1 of Sorex araneus. Taxonomy (NCBI): domain Eukaryota; kingdom Metazoa; phylum Chordata; class Mammalia; order Eulipotyphla; family Soricidae; genus Sorex; species Sorex araneus. Next base: position 173,301,939 of record NC_073306.1, on the reverse strand, counting down.
GAGCGCCAAGCCCGAGGTCTGTACTCCGTGCGTGTTGCGTAGTGCTTGCTGGTCCCGCTGGAAGAGCAGCTCCTGAAGGCAGGGCCATGTTTCCCCTCTGGACCCTCAGAATTGACTTCAGAATCTGGCCAAGGCAGTGAGTTATCCTACTGTTCTCTGTGTGTTAACTTAAAGAGCTTCTTCTCAGGGCTGGAAGGATAGTACAGTGGGTAGGGTACTTGCCTCGTACGTGGCTGACCCGAGTTCAATCTCTAACAACCCATATGGTCCCTGAGCCTTGCCAGGAGTGATCCCTGAGCACAGAGCCAGGAGTGACCCCTGAGCACTGCTGGATGTGACCCAAATACCCATGTGTTGACCCCCGCCATAAAAAATACCCAGACAACTAAAGACAGTTTCTTCTCTGGCTGCCTCTCTGGATACATGCGAGTGCGCTCTGTTTGAGACTGGTTACGCAGACAGTCATTACAGTGGCCTTTTTACTGCTCCAGAACCAAGAAGAAGGTCGACACAGCTTCTGTTCTTTCCGTCTCCATCGGCATGCCATCACCATAATGAAGCACAGGTTTTGTTTTATTTTTTAATAGCTGTAGATGCCATTCATTTACTAATGTACTGATTTGTTGGACCTATTTCATCGCTTGCTTATTGAAGTCATTCATTGTGCTTGGCTCTGGGTTGGTGTTTGTGGATGCAGACTGGTGAAGGAATGGACGTAACAATGGAGGAAGGCTGGTATGGACAGGTGGCAGATGCTATTGACTTGCCAGACAGGAAAAACTTTCCTCTACCTTCTCAGGTATATAGTTGGGGCCTACAGATTAAACAAATATAAAGCAGATTAGCTAGAGCAAAAAAAAAAAAAAGGAGAGAGAGAAAGAAAACATTTAATTATGTACTTTTATGTATTAGTAATTATTTATGCTCAGAAAGAAATGTGACTTGGGCCCGGAGCGATAGCACAGCAGGTAAAGACGCCTTGCATGCAGCTGGCCTATGTTCTATCCCTGGCATCCTATAAGGTCCCCCGAGCTCCGCCAGGAGTGATTCCTGAGTTCAGAGCCAGGAGTACCCCCAGAGTGTCACCAGGTGTGGCCTACACACCAGAAAGGAAAGATCAGTACTAAAGGAAAGGAAATGCGACTCAACATGACGGGTAGGATTTGGGACTCACCCACCTTCGGGAGGGAAGCGCACTTTTTGGAAAGTGAGTTCCTTCTGGGAAGGTAAGGCAGGTAGGGAAGAAGCATAGGAGACCGGAGTGGGGTGTCCGAGTGGGGAAGCTTACAGGTTGTTTAGTCCTTTTCTTTCAAGAAGATAAAGGGTTTTAGGACCTCAGATGCCATCAGGTCCCCAAATAATGTCTTTACCTCACCAACTTACTCTAAACCAGAACTTTGCTAACGAGGTTGACCTTTTCAGAATAAAAACTACCCTTCCTTAACAGCACGGTCACTATTCCCCTCCCGCTTCATTCTGGCGCCCCCCAGGGGCGGTATCTGCCACTTCAGGACATGCTGTTTTAAACCCCTTTATTTTACTCTTTTAGGGGATTCTGAAAGTTAGTAGCACTGCACTGCACTGCACTGCGCTGTCGTCCATCCCGTTGTTCATCGATTTGTTCAAGTGGGCACCAGTAACGTCTCCATTGTGAGACTTGTTGTTACTATTTTTGGCATATCAAATATGCCATGGGTAGCTTGCCAGGCTCTGCTGTGGGGGCGGGATACTCTTGGTAGCTTGCCGGGCTCTCCGAGAGGGAGGGAGGAATTGAACCCGGGTTGGCTACGTGCAAGGCAAACGCCCTACCCACTGTGCTATCGCTCCAGTCCTGAAAGTTAGTAGGTAACTTAAAATATAAAAATTGGACAAGTTAAATATGTTAGTTTTTTTCCATTTAGAAAGGATGATTTAATGACTCCTTTACAAAGCAAACATGCTAAAATAAAACTTGGCTATAATCTATTTTATAACACTAAATAGACATTTGGGGAGCTTGTGTTTTTGTTTTGTTTTGCTAAGGCCTTTTTTATTCAGTCTCTAAGGCTGAAACTGAGTATTATCTCTCCATTTTCCTTTCCTTTGGTCACTGTTTTCATAACATGGTCCCCAGAGATCTTCCCTGAAGTGAAAGCTTGAATGTTAAAGGATTTGTTGTACACTCTGGTCTTTTCACATCTGAGGCACAAGTTGAAAGCTGGACCAAGCACTGGAGGGATGCCTTCATTGATTTCAGTATCTAAGCAAAAGATCTACCACCTGGTGTCAGATTAAGAACTGAACATATCAACAGACGTAGTTTATGTGATGTTCTTAGAACATTTTCTGGTATTAAATTAGGAGTATGAACTCCTTCCGATCTCTAGAGTACCCTTACTAAACAGAAATCAATGTTCCTTTAGTGACCATATAAGGGAATTTTTATTCAGGAAAAGCTTTGCAGAATCCACGTGCAGCTACATTGTCTGACAGCTTTAGTTAGGGGCCGTGTGAAGAGAATGAAAGCAGCTGATTTCACCATTTCCCCACAGAAAGTTTCTCCTGTATCTGCATTTTTAAATGTACAAAATGATCCTTAGAGAGACCTACCCCCCCCCCACCACCACATCCTTTATTTGAATGAAATGAGAATTTTGTGGGTTTTTTTTAACACTTGTGAGCACGTCTTCCCAGCCAGAAAATGAAGGAAATTTCTTGTAAAGTAGTAAAGGAAATAAAAGAGAAGGCATAGTAGATATCTCACTGTGTTGTTTCTCAGTAAGCAGTGTGAGGGACTGGAGAGATAGAACAAGGGTTCGAGTGCTTCCCTTGCATTCAGCTGATCCTGGTTTGAATCCTGATACCACATATGGTCTTCTAAGCACTGCCAGGAGTGGTCCCTGAGCACAGAGCCAGGAATAACCCCTGGGCACCAGCAGGTGTGGCCCCCAAACAGCAACAACAACAACAACAACAATAAAATGTGCAGTTTGAATCCTAGGAATAAAATATTTTCTTTTCTCCTTAGAGTTTTATTTTCCCATGCTTATCAGCTCCTCTGGGTAGGTTAGTTCTCAATGGATAGGAGTTTGCTAAGCATGAAAGAGAGCTTAGCCTAGAAGGAGGAATAATTCTTTCAGAGGCTGACATGAGAGTTCACCTGTGCCAGGAGAACACCAAGTGTGTGGGAAGAATGTTTTCCTTCTGAGATATGAACATGTAGAGAGAAGTGGCTGATGAGTTGGGGAACCAACAGAAATGTCAGAGTCAGCTTTGGGGGGTAGAAGTCCCCAAATATCTGTCTCCTGAGAAGACACTCTCCTAGAAAGGGCAGAGGCCATCTCTCGTTTGTTCTGCCCGTTAGCTGACCATTTGCCTGGGATAGGGGACAAGGAAGGATTCGCAGACTGCTGGTGTTTTTGTACTTAAACCCAAGAGTCTTAGGGGAACCAGGAAACCTTGTTAATGATCCTGCGATCATGTCTCACTTGCTGGCGGAACAGCCTCCCTTACCTTCCCCACCGATGATGATGATGATGGTGTCCCCTAGTTACTGCGAGAATCTGACATGTACACGTTTCTAAGTATCTCCGGACTCGAAACCTGCTGACAGTCGCTGAATCCAGGTCATGGTGTGGGGCCACTAGCCCTATTGGTGAGACTATTGCCGGAGAAAGGTGGCTATAGAGAGCCATCTGCAGTCTTAAAAATAGACAAGGAAAACCTCAGGCTGGTTACCCCCAAGTTAGTTGCTATGCCTTTTCTAAATACACACAAAAGAGGTGGCAGTGTTAATAGAAAGTCGTCTCCCTCAGACTTGGGAGATTTAGGGTGGTACCCGTCAGTATCAGACAGAATATGTTTAGAAAAAAACCCTCACCGATTTACAGGATGATGTGCCGCATATATGTTTCCATTATATGGAGAGAATATAGAAACTTAACACAGTTTCATTGTTTAAAAAAAAAAATCTCAACCTGGCTCAATTACTTAAGAGGATTTAAAGAGATTACATTGGATAACCTTGGGTTGAAACATGTTTCCTTAAAGTTAAAATTGGTCAATGTATTCTTTATTTAACCTGATTGATCCTCATGCACTCCCTTTAAACATAAGCTTTTCAGGGAGCTACAGCTGGAAGTCAGGTTGTCATGACAACAGCTGGAGCCTAGAGAAAGACCCTCTTTCAAATGGCCAGTGACTAGGTTTTTAATCACTGATTTACACTGATAGCAAAATTAAAGAGGGATGTAGAATTTGTAATTATAGGTTGATTCAACTAGATATTTCCACTTTTGCTACTGACATGTAATTTTTGAACATGTGTTTTGATACATAATTTTTCCATTAAGGCACACAAACTCCATCTCCTTTGTTCCCCTCTTGTCAATAATTACATTTGTCAGCCATCTGAATTCCCAGCACAAGACTCTTGGTAGCATGTGGCGGCTGTAATAAACTCTGAACTCACGAATGAGATCATAAAGGCCTAGGAAGAGTCTCCCCTGCCTCCCATCTAGCTCTCCCCCTCAGTGCCGGGGCCATTTTGTGATGAGCATTTCACACTGGAAACTCGAAGCAAATCGCAGTAAATAATTCTTTTCTAAAAGGAGGTGTTAGCATAGGGGGGAGGAGCAGGTTAGAGTTTGAAATGCTTCATGAGAACTGTTTCATGGAGGAGCTAACCCTTGAATGACTGAGTATAGGTAAGGGAACGTCATGGAGTGGGTTCATGGGCTGCAAGAAATCTCTGTCATGTGATGAGTAGGTGACCCCAATTGGAAGGGCCAATGAGAGGATCGGATAGCGAAAAGGGCGGGAGTCTTTGAACAGCACTTTGAAGGCCCTGACATAAGAGGAGTGGGAAGTGGTTGAAATGATCTGAGAAAAGACCAGTTCAAATACAGTTCATGTGCAGTGAGCAGGGCGCTTACAATTGCAGTTAAATACCGTCGAGTCCAGGGGAGACTTTTAAGAGTGTACGCTGAGGCGGTGCTAGGGGTGTCACCCTGAGGGCCAGTCAAACAGAGAAAGTGTCATGGGCAGTTTGGACGATGGAGGACTCGGGTCCTTAGAGCAGCCATCCTGTCTGTGTGGTCACCGGAAAGGGCTGTAGGGAGGAAGAAAGCAGAGAGGAAAGGGTGGGCTGCACACCTGTGGACACCAGAAGGAACCGCATGAGTTGCTCCTGGGCTGGTCCCTGGAGGCAAACTCCGTCTTATCTGCAAACGTGAACAGAATAGTGGGGTAGGCTTTGTGGGGGAAGAGTAAGTGGAAGATAAGCTCTCCTTTAGGCTTCGGGAACAGTTGTCTGTATTATTGATCGGTATTACTGGTTCACTGAGGTGGGAAAGTAGAGCATGACTATGAGGGCGCCGTCTTACTAGATTCAGTTCCTGACGTTGGTATGTTTTCACATTAGCCAGTATGTACTTAAGAGCAGGGGTTCTGGTGTGGGGCCCATGTGCTCTGAGTCTAGGCTGCCATAACTAGCTCTGGGACTCTGGGACCCTGAGTTAGTTCCTTACTCACTCCCCGCACTGTCTGTTTGTTTCATGTGGGCCAAGTGCCACCCTACTTCAAGTGCTCTTGTAAAGGGTCAGTGAAACAATGCATGTAGTCTTAGAACAGTGCGGACCCTTGAATAGTGTTTGGGCAGATGTTCTTGTGGCCGCTGCTAGAGAAATGTAAAAAACATTGCTGAGTGTTTGGGACTTCTTCATTGTTTTCTTATTCTTGAGAAAATCATCTAATTCTGCTCTCTGCTCAAATAGCTCAGATCGTCTGCTCCAGCCTCTCCCACTGTTAATTTTGTAGGTAGTGGATTATCCATTACATGCCAAGAATTGCACTCAGTGTTCAAGATGCAAAGATAAAAATGCAAAGATAGGGGCCAGAGAGATAGTACAGTAGGTAGGGCGTTTATCTTGCACATGCTGACCCAGGTTTGATCCCTGACATCCCATTTGGTCCCCCCAATCACTGCCAGGAGTAACTCCCGAGTACAGAGCCAGGAGTGACTCCTGAAAATCACCAGGTGTGACCAAAACAGACACACACACACAAAGCAAAAATCTAATCACAAGGTACGTAGAGTTTTTAATGGGTACCAGTTGGCCCATACAAAAGAGTGGAGGAAAACTAATTCACATGTGACAAAGGGCCACAGGAAACAGAGAGGGTATAAGAGGGAGAATGAGTGACTAGCAATCTCTGAATTGTTCGTTTTGATTTTTTTAAAGCCTCTCCTAGTAGTGAATATTTTAAGAAACACATCTCTGCATCTATATTGATAATGTATATCAAATTTTCCAACTCTGTCTTATTTCAGATTTATAGCTGATGTAACAGGTTTAATAGAGTACGTAGGTTTCAGTTATACGGTGTTAAAAATCAACACCTGTATATTCTACATTATGTTCAAATTTATAAAGGTCAAATTTCTGTTCTTTACTATACAGTTGGCCCCTTTCATCCAGTTTGCGACATCTCATCTCCTTCCCTCCCTATGATTATTTCAAATCATAGCATTTGAATGCAATGTATTGATACTTTCTTTTCCTTTAGCCTTGGTGTTTTTTTTTCTTTTTGGGTCACATCCAGCGATGCACAGGGGTTGCTCCTGGCTCTGCACTCAGGAATTACTCCTGGCGGTGCTCAGGGGACTGTATGGGATGCTGGGAATCAAACCCATGTGGCCGCAAATGCCCTACCCGCTGTGCTGTCACTTTAGCCTAGTTTTAAGGACTAGTCTTGAGTGTCTGAAGTGCAGAACTAATTCTAGAGGTCTTAAAAAAAGAGTAATAGGAGGTACCGAGTGCTTCAAAATTGATGACTGTTCCTGACATTGCATTTTAATATTTAATCATGAGCTGCTTTTAAATCCTTCCACTCATGTTCTGCATTATATTTCTCAGGATCTCCCAAAGTTGAGGCTCCAAATAAACTTTTATGAAAAGAATCTTCCTTGAATCTGTGGTTTATTGGAACACTCTAGAACAGTGTCATCCATTAGAGAGGCAATGTGAGCCCCAAATGTTACCGTAATTATCCTAATGCTACATGTAATCAGTACAAATACATAGTGGAAATTGATTTTTGAAGAATTTTATGTATTATTTCAACATATAAAAATGCTTTTAAAGAACTTGTGTTCTTGTTATTTACTAAAATTTCCAAATTCAGCATGTATTTTAATGATGACACATCTGCATTCAGTTTATCCAGTTTTTATATGCTCAGTGGTCCCATGTGATTGACAGCCACCTTATTGGATGGCCCAGTTCTAGGTTTTGGACTTTTCAGAATTCTGGGCCTCTTCAGTCACTACATAATGTCTTAACTTTGGTTGATTTTTCATTAGTACCTTTATTGTTAATGAAAATTATCAATGTCAAAAAGAGAACAGGAAAAATAGGTCCTATAGCTAACACTGTCTGTGCCTCAGAGAAGTAGAAACATAGAGACAGCATCGACCAAATGCCATTGGCCACAGGAAGTAAGAAAACTGATCCTCTGCATATTTTATTTAGTTTTAGTTTGTTGCAGAAGTCTTGTGGTTTAAAAAATTCCAGATCCCTACTGTGAATACTTGCCCTTGGCATAATTTTGTTGATTCACCATGTCTTCTGCCATACTTCGTAACTGTTGCAGTGTAAGAATTATGCACGTTTGGTTTCTGTGAAGACCATGTACCTGGAATTTGGTAATAAGATAGAGAAATCTTGGTTGGAGAGACACACAGAGGATGTGTTGCTTGCCTGGAACTCTGCTAGGTTTTATTTTCTTTACTTCTTTTTGTTTTTGTGCCATACCCAGTGATGCTCAGGGCTTACACCTAGCTCTGTGCTCAGGAATTACTCCTGGCAGTGTTCAGGGCACTATATGAAGTGCTGGTTTTGAACCTAGGTTATACATGTGCAAGGCAAACACCCTGCCCACTGTACTGTCTCTCTGCCCCTGCCTTGCACACTGCTGACCCAGGTTCTATTCACAGACCCACAGATGGTTCCTGAGTACTCTGAGAGTGTCCCAAAGCGCAGAGCCAGGAGTAAGGTCCTGAGCACTGCTGTGCATGGCCCAAAATAGAAAAAATAAAGTGACAGACAAGTTTTATTGAGCACCCAAACACAGAGCCTCCAGTGACTCACAGAAGGGGGGTGGGGCTTCTGCAGGGGGAGGGCCACAGGAAGTGGTCTTCCCAGGACTGATGCACACTTGATGGAGCTGAAACAGAGGAGTCCTCTTCATTCTGGCAACCGCAAGATTGAATGCTGGAAAGGCTTTAACTTTCCTGTGACAGTGAGAGTTGGGAAGGGAATAGGGAACCTACTTTGAGTCAAACAGATCCTGTCTTGTCCTCTAGCCACCATGTTGAGAATTCTGGGATGACTCAGTCAGTCTCTGTTTTCTACAAAAGAAAAGAAGACAATCTATTGGTAGTTATGATATGCAAACTTGGATTTATTCTTAAATTCACGGGTTCTTGAGTATTGTGTGAAACATTTACATATAAAACTTCAGATGATGACGCCCTTCAGGTTTATTGTAGAGGGTCAGTAGGTGGGTCCTGATCCCTCCCTGGTGTCCAGGCCTCTCCCATTATCAGTGTGTGATGCCACTCGTCCTCCCCTCAATGCCTGGTCCAGATTATAATGTCTTGGTCCTGTCCATGCATTGTCTGCTTGCTTCCGATGTACTATGGCCTGGTCTTGTCCCCATACTGTTCTCTGTTCAGTTGTATTCATTTCTAAGCTGAAATTTGCAGCTTGAACCTTATAGCCTGCATCCCCTTGCTGTGGTCTGTTGCTCTGTCACTTGTCACCGGACCTCTCGGACTATACCCCAACAACTCCCTGTCCCTTGGGCTTGCTAGGGTGTGCAAGTGCCCATGAGTGAGAACTCACGCTGTCCAGCATCTGTCTAGGATAGGCGAAGGGATGAAGAGAGACTTGTCTAGCTGGAAGTACCCTTTTATCTTTTACTATCTCCTACTCCAAGCCATCCTATTAACCTGTTTTGACTGAAATCTTTTTTGGACGTGTGAGATTTTAAATGACCAACTAAATTAGCTCATTGCCTACCACCTCCTAGCTCCATTCCCACACAACGGTTCAGAAGAGCCCACACTACAGAAACTGTCCCTACAGTTTCTTTTCTAGGAACCCCCACTACCCCCCTAGTCACTAAAACGCAAAGGAATTTGAGAACCAGTCTGAAAGCTGCAAGACAAGAAGCTAAAGCTCAGATCACTTTCTTGCTTGAACGTTGAAATAATCCAATCCCTTCTCTCTGGTAAAACACAAGGCAATGATCCCAAGTCACTGACATATTCATGATTTGTTGAAAAAGCAACAGCTTGTTTGGGACCTCAGTTGCAAGTTGTTAATTATATGGCACAATTCTTGATGGTGAATTGCAACCGGACTATGCAGAATCTCTCTCTCTTGTGTACTTTCTTATGCCCTCCTGTTCTATCACTCATTTATTGACTTACTCATTCTAACCATCCCATTGTATATGTTGGATAACTTGGTGTTCAAGTTATACTTGATCCTAAGTACCAAGGTTTGCAAACCTTGGTACTTAGAATTATTTTTAAACGGACAAAAGTATACTTGAGGTGTACCTTGCTGTATTGTTTGTGTTCTTAATTTACTGAAGGGTTTTCCCACTCGGTACTGATTTCCAGATCAACCCACTCAGCTGTGTGTGTTTCTAATGCAATGCTCTCTTCCTGCCTCACCTTATGGTGCTCAATGATGCACATTCAGCTTATAATTTACCTTTTCCCACCAAAGAATGAGCTTTTATTTCCTCAACAGTGAATAATCCTATAGGAAGTACCCTCCATCTGCCGCCTAATATGAAAGTATCATGTGGGATCCACACTTAGTACTGCTGGACTGTCAGATACATTTTTTTTTACCTGTATTGGTGGGGTGGTGGGGAGGGAGGATTTCTTTACTTTTTGGATGGATAACAAAATATATGGATAAATATGTGTTTATATGGTATTGTCCACTGTTTAATGCAGCATTTAAATTGTGTGTATATATGTGCGTATATGCATACATATATGTCTATACATAGATTTTCATCAAATCAGAACATGGAAAGAAAAAGATAATTACTCTTAAAGATAAAACATTGGAAAATCCTCACTGGAAATATGTTCTTGCTTTAAAAGTAATTTATTTGGTTTGTTTCTCCAAAAGGAATAGAGAACAATAACAAAACTTTGCTCTTTCATCCAGCAGGCTTTTTGGGTAGATACTTGCCACAGTAATATTTTCTAGGGAAAGAGGGAAACTGTTCTCCATTCTTTCCTTTCAGCACATTTCCGATGCTGGTAGGAACACATAAAGCTTGTTTCTACCAAGACGGAAGCAAGCATATGTGACCTCCATGGAGTTGCAACCTGGAAATCTTTGATCCGACATCTGATTCATCCGATTCATTTGTTTCAAAGTTGTATTGTAAAATCTAAGACTCACTTCTATAGGATGAGTAGTCTTCTCTCCAAAGCTTTTCTATTGGTTTATCAATCATGTTTATTTTTTTCAAAGAACCAGCTCTTGATTTCATTGATCTTTTGGATTGTTTTTTTTTTTGGGGGGGGGGGAATCCAGCTCATTGATTTCTGCTCTAAGTTTTATTATTTCTTTCCTCTTGCCTGGTATGGGCTCCTTTTGTTGTTGGTCATTTTCTAAGATCTTAAGCGGTTTCTTTCCTCCTGAGAAATGCTTGCAGAGCTATAAATTTTCCCCTTGACACTGCTTTAGCTGTGTCCCACAAGTTCTGGTAGCTCATGTCTTCATTCTCATTTGTTTCTAGGAATCTTTTAATTTTTTCCTTGATTTTCTTTCTAGCCCACTGGTTGTTCAACATTGAGCTGTTTAATTTCTAGGTGTTTGGTTCTCCATTTCTGTGTGTGATTAACTTCTATCTTAAGTGCATCATGGTCTGAAAAGATAGTTGACAAAAATTTCTATCTTCTTGATTCTGTTGAGGTATGTTTTGTGGCCTGGCATATGGTCTGTCTTGGAAAATGTTCTATGTGCACTGGAAAAGAATGTGTATTCAGTTTTTTTTTTGGGGGGGGAGGTTGAAAAGCCCTATATGCATCTGTTAGCCTTCTCTCTTCCATTTCTTCCTTCAGAGCCAGTACTTCCTTACTGAGTACTTCTTACTTCCTTGAAATCTATTAGCAGTTGTTTTAAGCATTTTGCTGGACCTTTATTTGGTGCATATATGTTTAGGAATGTGATCTCTTCCTGATGTACATGTCCCTTGATTATTCAAAATTGGCCTTCGTTCTCCCTTCTTATCTTTTTTAGCCTGAAATCTATGTTGCTGGATACTAGTATGGCCACCCCAGCTTTTTTTTTAAGGGAGTTGTTTGCTTGAAGAATTGTTTTACATCCTTTGACTTTGAATCTGTGTTTGCTCTGACTGTTCAGATGTGTGCAGGCAACAGATTGTTGGATTCAGTTTTTCTATCCATTTTGCCACTCTGTATCTCTTCATTGGCTCATGTAGACCATTGACATTGAGAGAGATTATTGTCATGGGGTTTGTGCCATCTTTCCGTAGAGGTTTATTGTGCTTGTGGGGTTTGTCTTGTCTTACAGTAGCCCCTTCAGTCTTTTAAGGTTGATTTTGAGCCTATGAAGTTCCTGAGCTGTTGTTTATCCATTAAATAATGTATTGTTTCTTTGACTCTGAGAGTCTAGCCAGATAAAGTATCCTTGGTGAGGTGTTCATTTCATTGAGTTTTTTCACTGTATCCCACCACTCTCTTCGGGCTTGGATAGTATCCTCTGATAAGTTTGCTGTAAATCTAAGGGATGCTCCTGTGTATGATTTCCTTCTTTGACCTTGCTGCTTTCGGTTTTGTGTCTCTATCTGTGGTATTCATCATTCTTATTATGATATGTCTTGGAGTCTTTTTGTTAGGGTCTTTTTTAGCTGGTATCCTTCGGGCTTCTTGGATCTGGATGTCTGCATTCTCCAGCTCTGGGAACTTCTCAGCACTAATGTCTTTAACTGTTGCTACTTCACTTGCCTCACTGTCCTTCTTGTACTCCAATGCTTCTTATATTGTTCCTCTTGAGTTCATCCCCTAAGTCTCTGATTCGCCTTTGAACTATTTTGAGGTCTTTGTCCATTGTTTGTTGTTGCCTGTGTGCTTTCTGCAGCTCATCTTCAAGCTCACTGATTCTGTCTTCGGCTGTTGGCTTTCTACTGTTGAGGGCACACACTGATTTTATAATTTCATCTACCAAATTCTTTATTAGTTACACTTCTGTTTGTAGCTTTCTTATTTCTGCTCTCATATTCTTGTTTAATTTACTGGATGTCCATTTCACTGTTTCTTTGAGTTCATTGAAGACCCTCAACATTTTATCTCTGAATTCTTTATCAGAGAGATTGTAACGTGGGTATTCCCTATTGAGGCTTCTGGGCTCTTCATCCTCTCCTCGTGGTGGGGATCTGTGCTGTTTCCCCATATGGCTGTAGTAGCATGGAGGTGGATTCCTCCAGTTCACTATCAGTATCTCCCTCTTGCTTTGAGGGAGGATTCTGGATGAGCTCGGTCGATGGTGGTCTCCTTTTCCTCCCTTTAAGAATACCAACTTCCTCTTTGGTGCTCCACTGTGCCGTATGTAAGGCATCTAGTGCAGCTTCAGGGGATGTGTTCTTTTGCATTAGGCTTGTTCAGATTCTTGTATTCACTGTCATTTTGGTGAGTTTGGGGAGTGTTTTGATTGGAGTAGGCTAGTTGGACTATTTGCCTAATGTGTTCGGGATAGCCAGGCTGTGCTCGTAAGAATTAGGTAATGGAGGTTGAGATATGAGTCCAGATTGCTATGAAAGGGGGAATCCAAAGCTTTTCAGTCATAACCATTTCTTTCATAAAGAAGGTAATGGGAGAGGCTGAAGAGGCCAATGCCTAGCTCATACCAGAATCCAAGAACAGGGAGACCATCACTTAAGAGATGGATGCAACCAACAGATCTAGAGGGAAAGGAGGAAATTGTAACTAACCCAGAACAAAGAAGTTGTGTGTTTGAGTCTACGATTTTAAAATGAGGAAAATATAAGTAAATAAATAAACTATTCCTGCACGGAGAGATAATACAGAAATTAAGTTGCTTTTCTTGCATGAGGCTAACCCCAGTTAGAATCCCTACCATCCCATGCGGTGCCCTGAGCATTTCCTGAAGTGTCCCTTCAACAAAGAGTCAGGAGGAAGCCCTGAGCACCACCATGTGTGCCCCTCTTCTTACCCCCCTCCAAATAAAAAGAAAACAAAAAAGCTATTTCTGTAGTGTAGTGCATTTGGATCCCTACAGATAAGAACTCTTTAACACTTGGAGAAGCACTTTTGGAGTAGGAAAATAATTTTGGCACTTTGGAATATTTGCTGGATTTTCGGGGCCAGTAGTTTCTCAGTGCACTTGCATATGTGGGACAGGAGGCCAGCAATACCGATTATAGTTCCTTTGCAGGCATCAAAGTGATCTCAGCCCAGGCTCAGCAGGCTGGGGGTTCTGGGCAGTAGGTACCACCCTCCCCACATTCCCTCCCTCCCCTTCTTTCCCCATTAAAAGGATGAATACTCATTCCTACAGGTATTATCGAGGCACTGTCTATAGTCTTAGAGAATGAGGTACCAGGGAGCCATCCCCAATTACTTTCACTTCCATTCAGTAAAATGTACTTACTTTATTCCTTTCCTATCTGTAGGGTATTGTTCCTAGGAAAACCACAAGGTTTGTGACCTTTATCATTGAACCCTCAATTCTTCGTGTGGTGTATAATAAACAAGAGTCAGTTATTTAGACCCCCTGCTCTGAGCACACCACACCGAAAAATTTACACACTATCTGTTGGACACAAATGGAGTATAACTTTTGCTAATTAAATAAAAAAGAGGAACAAGCCTGCTCTTAGCTACATAGAACTTAGATCTAATTGGTGAGTAAAAGCATCTCTCCTTGATACTTTTTCTGAACTTTTTACTCGCGGGGACCTAGTCCTTAAACACCAAATAGTTCCTTACCCAAATCCTTATAGAACAGAAATCCAAAACCGAGAACGTGAATTTATTGTTGGTACATTTTGGCATCATATTTCTATTTACTTGTCCCTTCCTGGATTTTGGCTCAATTACCTAATAATTTCTTCAGCTAAATTCTGTTTTGAGAAGTGTTGAAAAAAGAAGATACTTTCCACACATACGTCTCTGGCAGATGGGATCCATAAATACCCCTGCCTGTTCTCTGTCTGAGTCCTTGGCATCTCTGAACGCACTCGAGAGTTCTGCATACTGCCCTTTCCTTGTTAGAAAGGAAGAAACAAGCCTTTATACAAGTCTGAAGCAGCTTGTTGGTTTTGCCATTGTGTTTTCTACTGGGCAGATTCTTAACCTTTCAGGAACAGATATTTAAAAGTCTTGAATCTTGCATCAAGATTGGAAAAGTCTTGGCTGAAGATATTGTTTGTGCTTGGTTGTATTTACTAAACTGCTTTGGTTTTGGGGGGGTGCACGCCCATCAGTACTCAGGGTTTATTCCTTACTCTGTACTCGGAACACTCCTGGCAGGACACAGAGGACCATATGCGGTGTTGGGAATGGAACCTAGGGCAGCTATGGGCGAGGCAAACACTTGCTTCCTGTCTCTCTGAGCTCAAGACTTCTTGAGGTTTGTGAAAGATCAGGCCCAATACATTGATATCTATCTACACTCAGTAATTTTTTTTTGACAAGAGTTCAAGATGAAGTTAAAATGTTTGGATTGCAGTGAGTGAGTGAGTAATAACCAATGAAGTTATGTTCCAACAGTATACTGTTTTAGGGTGTAAGAAGTGGACCTGTAGTGCAATAGCTAGTGCATTTGGCCTTCTTAGAGTGTTAGAGAGGTTGGAAGTCAGGTGTCTTAATTTCTTAATTCCACTCTAAAAAATTTCGATGGCTGTAGGTTTGGAATTGTATGAGAATGCAATGATGTTCCTTAAGAAGTTATTTCTTTCCCAGATGCTGAGTCTGGAATTTCATGCATTAAACGAATGAATTAACAACAACCAAAAAATTAATTAACTAATTAATTAAAATACACTTTATACATTATATGACTGAAATCCAGTCATGATTAACTTTGTAACTATGTATCTCACAGTGATTTGATTTTTAAAATA
The DNA here is from genome assembly GCF_027595985.1 of Sorex araneus. Taxonomy (NCBI): domain Eukaryota; kingdom Metazoa; phylum Chordata; class Mammalia; order Eulipotyphla; family Soricidae; genus Sorex; species Sorex araneus. The sequence goes on along the minus strand of NC_073306.1, from coordinate 173,286,756 downwards.
CACTTAATAAAAGAACAGGTTCCAACAGAAATACTCTGAGGTTTCTTCCCAGTGATAAATGGTTTGCTAATCTGGATCACATGTTTTAACGCTGCTGGAACCCGTTTCTTCATCCCTCACATGGAATAATAGCTCTTGTGGGTTCAGATGAGATGGTGTTAAGTCTCATTCCACTGTGAACATTCAGTAACATTCTAGAAGTTCATGCAATTGTTCTTGGATCAGAAACAAAAGATTTATATTTTGGTTCATGGAACATTCGCTCTTCGTGTTCCTAGATGTTGATTTTGGTTTTAGAGAGGATAACATCCTCATCGGCCTGTGAGGGCACGGTGTGTCATCAAGTAACGAATCTACTTCATAGATTCTCAGTCATTGTTCTTAGCCCTGTTATTTAGAAGAGATTGGAAGTCAGGCCCCAGCATGCCAGCATTGAGATATTAATGACCTTGAAGATGATCAGGGCAACCTCAGCATAGCTTCCCCTCACCATCAGTGAGATTGCGTGCCAGACCGAGCAGGACCACAGCTGTAAAGAGAGCAGTGTAATGAAGACACCACCAAAATAATGGAAAAGAAAATTGGCTCCATTTGATATACTTTCCAACCTGTCCACCTTAAAAGAGTGTGGGGCCAGGAATAATTCTGTCTGTCTAATTGTATGGACGCTAAAGAAAGACTGCCTCCTGGGCTTGTATTTGGTCTATTTTTCTTCAGCTGCTCAGTCTGAAAAGGGCCGTCGGGTTGGACTGGCGAGGGATATGGCGGCCGGGTGCGCTCTGAATGATGCGGTGCCGTTGCCCTTTGCTTAATTTCCATACCGTCATAGATCTTCTCGACACTGTGTTTAAGGGTGGGCATTAAATACTCAGACGTTGAGAGCCAAGGATATGGTCTCTGATTTGTTGATTTTCCTGCCAGCTCTATATTATCCTGCATGGAACTGAACAGGATGTATTGCTAATCGGTAGAGGAGTGGAGAGGCCTGAGGAAAGAGGAACGAGCCTTGCGGTTTACACATGCAAGGAACTTGAAGAGTGTCCCAGGAAGGCTGATTTCCAGAGTCTGTTCACTGGCGTCCTTGCTCCATAGTTCACTTTTGGGGTTTGGAGATTTGTTGGTTTCAGTGTGAGTTTCCCCAGCGCTTCATAGACAAGCCGAGTGTGGCTCCATGGCACATCTATGTGTATGTTGATTTGGGTTGGGTTTTGGTCTTGGTCCTGTTAGTGCTTCCTCCTGGCTCTGTGCTAAGGAATCGCTCCTGGCAGGGCCTGGCACCGGATATGGTGCTGGGGACTGAGCCCAGGCCACCTTGAACAAAGCAAGCTCCTCTGCTGTACTGTCTCCCCAGCCCTACTCAAGTTTTAAATGCTCATATTTAAATTTTTTTGATTCTAGGCATTGAACTCACAGCTTTTAACAAGTGAAGTGTGTGCTCTTCCACCCAGCAACAACCCCTGGCTTAAGTTTCTGCTTATTTGAGGAGTGTAGGGTGTGCATTTGGCCCACACCCGGAAGTGCCAGGGCGCCATTCCTGGCTCTGTGCTCAGCAGTGACCCTGGCACTGGTATATGAATTAGCCATATTCTAGACTGCGCCTTAATCTCCGTACTATCTGCCCACCCCATAAGTTAACATTTTCAATTTGGGGTTTTTTTTTTTTGAGGGGGCAGTCTGGAATGAGACCATTAAGTTTGTGTTTTATTAGTAGAGGTCCTGAATGATCATTCTACCTGTGCACATAATAAAAGGAAAGAGTCTTCTTAGGTTAGATCTCATATTGTGTTATGATTTTAATATCTCCTTTCAAAATTAATAAGAACGACTATGTGCCACCCGGGGAGAGATTTTTCCCTTTCCACCCTGTTTTTCTGCACGGAAAATGGCAGTGGCGGCATCATCCACGTGGCGAGAGCCTCCCCCTAAGACTTGCACCCAGAGGGAGGAACTTTGCAATGCTGTGACTCATAGGCGATCACGGGATGGGGGCGCGCCCTTGGCCCAGATAAGATCCGGAGCTGCTGCTCGCGAAACAGACCCTCTGCTCGTACAGACCATGCATGATCCAGGAGGTCTCCTAACCCATTTTGGCACCCAGAGCGGCTTCTTACAGAAATGCATCTGGACTGTGAACTGAACTAAAATATCAGAAATCCAAAACCACGCGGCTGCTGTCGAGGCCGTGCGAGCTCATAGAATCTTCAGTCTCAGCAATGAAAAGAAATTATTAAATGATGCCTTTTCAGCAGGCCTGATTGTTGGGGAAAATTCCAAACAGTAATAGTGAGTTCTCTATTGTAATATTGAATATATTCAAAGTATAGAGAGAATAGAGTGAAGATCATTAGCTACTTAGGTGGGGGCTGGGTGGGAGGGGGGTATATTGGGGTTCTTGGTAGTGGAACATGTGCACTGGTGAAGGGATGAGGGTTCAGTCATTGTATGACTGAGACTTAAACCTGAAAGCTTTGTATTTTTTTTTCTTTTTCTCACGGTGATTCAATATAATAAAATAAAAAAATATATTAAAAAAATTAGTTTGAAAATGCATGGCGGGAAGGGTAAAATTTGGGCCATACCCAGTGGTCCTCAGGACTTACTCCTGGATGTGAGCTCAGCATTCACTCCTAGTAGTGCTCCGGAAACCACATTTAGTGCCGGGTAGATTAAACTCAGGTCAGCCACAGGAAAGTCCAGCACCTGAAGCCCTGTACTCTCTCTCTGTCTCTGTCTCTGTCTCTGTCTGTCTGTCTGTCTGTCTGTCTATCTCTCTCTCTCTCTCTCTCTCTCTCTCTCTCTCTCTCTCTCTCTCTCTCTCTCTCTCGCGTGCGCACGCCCTTGAATGCTTACAGTTAACAGCTTCGGAAGCTTCATTAAAATGTTAAAATTACAGGAGTTAAGGTGCCTGCCTAGCCTGCAGCTAGCCCTGGATTGATCCCCACCATCAGGAGTTTCCTCCAAACCACTGATTGTGGGCCTGGAGGTTCTGAGCACATCTGGGTGACCCTCACCACAGTCCTGAGCAGCCTTCTTGGGCCTCATTAGCACTGAGCCACCAGCTCTGGGAAGGGCCTTGGGAATTTTTCCTGAGCACCTCTTGGGAATATATGTATAACATACATGTAATCTCTCATCAATGGCCAAGATCCAGAGACTGTAAAACAAAGCTCCCGGAAGAGAGTGATGCAGAATCTCCTGGAACCTCCATCCCTCTCCGTCCCTCTCCGGCAAGCTACCGAGAGTATCTCGCCCGTACGGCAGAGCCCGGCAAGCTACCCGTAGCGTATTCAATATGCCAAAAACAGTAACAATATGGGTCTCATTCCCCTGACCCTGAAAGAGCCCCTAATATGGCAGCATTGGGAAGGACGAGTAAGGAGAGGCTGCTAAAACATTTTGATGCTCTTCGTGTTCCTGGAGTGAGCAGATGCCATTGGGCTACACTAGCACATGACAGGGACAAATGGAGATGTTACTGGCGCCTGCTCTAGCAAACCAATGAACAATGGGACGACAGGTGAGATATATATATATATATATATATTTATATAAAACATTTACTGAGTGATTGCTCGCTGCCCACTCCTGTGCTGGCCACCTTGCCCCTCCACCCTTCTGTGGTGCAGAGAACAGAGAGGCCCCTTGGATATTGGCCCTTTTTTGTGTCCAGGTCACATGGGTCTCCCATGAGGGAGGAAGAGACCTAAAATCCAGGCTGTGGCTGACCGCAGACTCCGTTGGCGTGAGGTCCCTGAAGTAAATCTGGTAAATATGTGAGGACTATGTCTCCAAGGAGCTTAATTTTAAACGTGCTTGATCTGATGCCAGAATGCTTGATTAAAAATACACAAAGCATGTAGTGTTACAGGGCCCAAATTTAAGGGCCGTCAAAATAGTGAATTCTTGGAATATTAATGGTGCCGGGGGTGGGGGGGGGGAATCTGCTGGGAATAGCACTTGAGTTCAAGCAACCCTAAAAAAAAAAGACAATCTTACCAGTTTTTTTTGAAAGAAAATTGTGGGGGGGAGAAAGTTTCAGGAAATTAACACTCTCAAAACTGTTAAGAGTTTTATCACAACTGTTAAAGGAGAACAGCTATCCCAAGAAAGCACCACTGAAGATGCTGTGTGATTTTTTTTCAAGAGCTGTGACAGAGCGTCTCAGTTCTGTCACGCAGATAAAGCTAAATCCTGGGCTGTGGCTCAAAGGACAAACAAGCAAAACAAAACAACAACAACAACAAAAAAAAGTCAAGAAATAGAACTGGTAACGCCAACCGCCCACCTGAGCGCCAGCTGGTGAGGATACTCAGAGCCCTGGCTTGGGACCACAGGTGTGGCTGGTTGGTTGGTTTGGTTTGGTCGGTTCCTGGGAGAGCAATTCTCTAGCACTTTCTCAGCAGCTTCTCCTGTGCTGCCTGGCTCCCTGCTCTGGCCTCCCAGAGCTGGCGGTGGACTCTGGTGGGGATGAGATCCCGTGTCTTCTATTCCGACTGTGCGGAAACAAGCCAAGGACTAAGTCAGCAGAGAGAGTTTGTTTATTTTAATTCTATGCAGCTTTTTTTTAATTGAATCACCGTGAGACACAATCACAAGCTTTCATGTTTGAGTTTCAGTCATTCAATGATCAAGCAACCATCCCTCCACCAGAACACATTCTCCACCACTGATGTCCCCAGTATGCACCCCCCTTTCCCACCCTCGCCATGCCTCCTGGCAGACAGTTTCCCCCATACTCTCTCTCTCCTTTTGGGCATTATGGTTTGCAATGCAGATGCTGAGAGGTTATCACGTTTGGTCCTTCATCTGCTTTCAGCACACATTTCCCATCCCAAACATTCCTCCAACCATCATTGTCATAATGGCCCCTTCTCTACTCCAGCTGCCTTCTCCCTCAGCTCATGAGATAGGGAGAAGGAAGACGTTAAGGAAGCACAGACCGTCGGGACCCGACAGGAAGTTGTAGAAACGGCTCTGTTCCTTTCTTTCAGCTGACAGCATCTGGCTTTGTTGAGGATGAAGATGGTCCAGAAAGCCCATAACAGCCACAACTGAGCCTTTTCCTAGAAGCATAGTCTCTTCCTCAAGCTCAGGGGCCCTTGAGCTGCCTTCTCGCCGATGCAGAAAGCAGAACAGCCATCACCCCTATTGGGGTGTTCCTCTGGGTGCTCTCTGTGCCACCCACTCTTCACAAGCATGACTTTGGTCTGGGCGTGAGGACACGTCACACTCTTTCCGGCCCTCTTTTTCCCTCTTCCTGTGGCTTATGTGGCTGGGAAGCTGCTCTGTCACTCTCTTGTCCTTCTCTCCCTGACCTCTTCTAATTTAGGGGAGATGTTATTTTTCAGGGACTCTTCCAGACCCTCCCATCCAGGTAGCCCAACCTCCATGCCAGACAATTTTTATCAGTCACCTAGTTCGCCTTTCTTTTTCATGACTGTCTGTAGATGGTTCTCGGCAGTTAGCAGCAGCCTAACTAATGCGAAAGGTAAAGGAGCATTTGGGTGCGTGAATGAATGGTTGAACACAGTCACACCTTGAGTTCTGTGGTGCTCGCAGCCAGATGGTGTTCAAGAAAGGAGGAGGGCTACCCCTTCCGTCCCTACGCCTGGTCTTCAAAACAGGAACCCTGTGCGGCTGGGCGAGGGCGCCAAGGGCAGAGGACTTGCTCCCCGTGGCCCAGCTTCTGTCCTCGGCACTGCATGACCCCAGGACACTGAGCTGGAAGCAGCTCCTGAGCACAGCCAGATATAGCCCCAAACTAAAAGAAACGATAAGGGGGAGGGGAGTGAGGGAAGGGGGAGAGGTACAAATGCGGCCTCCAGATCAATAGCAGATTCTTTTATTTTTTTCTTTTGGGGTCACACCTGGCGATGCACAGGGGTTACTCCTGGCTCTGCACTCAGGAATTACTCCTGGCGGTGCTCAGGGGACCATATGGGATGCTGGGAATTGAACCCGGGTCGGCCGCGAGCAAGGCAAACGCCCTACCCGCTGTGATATTGCTCCAGCCCCTGCAACAGCAGAGTCTTGAGGCCAGAGCAGTAATATAGCAAATAGAGTGCTTGCCTTGCTCACAGCTAAACGGGCTCGATCCCCGACACCCCATATGGTCCTCCTGAGTCCTGTCAGGAGTGATCCCTGAGCACAGAGCCAGGCTTACTCCCTGAGTACTACCAGATGTGGCCCTAGAACCAAAGTAAATAAGAAAAAAAATTCAGGTTCTTAGGTTGGGATGTAGCTTAGTGAGAGAACACATGCCTTGGATGCTGAGGCCCTGGATCCCCACACACACACACTCACAAAAATGAATGAATGAATGAATGAATGAATGAATGAATGAATGAATGAATGAAAGAAAGAAATACAAATTCTCAGACCCTACTCCAGACCTACTGAGTTAGAAGCATTGGCAGCCAGGCAGAGTTCCAGCAAGTGCCTGCAGAAGGTACTCTGGTCTAGCTGATGCCCTTGCACCTCAGGTCCAAAGCCAAGGCTGGCCTAGAGGGAAGAGAGCTCTCAGTGGGAGGAGTGAGTCTGGACCCAGCGTCAGAGAGGCAACTGCCTTTGAGCTCCAGGCTGCAGCCCGCCCGCTGAGAGTTTCCTCTCCCTCTGTCTGCTGTGGCCTCCTGGGCAGGAGAGGAAATTTCCAGCTGCCTCTCGATGCTAATTTCTGCTTATTTGACCCTTGGGTTCCTGCAGGCAGAGCCCTGGGAGAGGCTGATAAGCCAGCTGGCCTGGGACACCGGCCCCCGTGGGAGCAGAGGGGTCCCCCGAGAACAGAGGCCGACCGGTGGCACTTGTGCCCAGGTGGCTGGGAGGCGCGGGACTTGGCTTCACAGCTGGGTGCCGGCTTCCATGCCACGTCTGGCTTCTGGCCCAAGAGGCTCCCGGGACCAGAGACTTTCCGGGGCTCTCGGCTGGCTATTTTTACACTCTGACATAGAAACTCTGTTCCTGTTCCCTCAGGAGGGATCCTGCCACCAGTGGCAACAGGCTCCAAAGCCACGTGGGAAGGGCACCTGTGACTCTATGGCCCCGAAACCGGCCCCTCCCCTGGTGTGCCCTGACCCCACCTCGGCTGACCCCCTAGCAGAGGGTTGTGTGTCTGGCTGTAGAGTCGCCTCCGTGGCATGGGGCCAACAGGCAGAGCGAGAACCATCTGCAGCTCCTTCAGCCCCTCACGACTGACCCCATTTCAGGGCCTCGAGGCATTTCTGGTGGCTCTGCCATGGGACAGACAGCCTTCAATAGGAGCGACTTCTTTTTTTTTTTTTTAATTTATTTTTTTTAATTGAATCACCATGTGGAAAGTTACAAAGCTTTCAGACTTTTACAAAGTCTCAGTTATACAATAAGAGCGACTTCTTTTTCTTTTTTTTTTTTAATTAGTGAGTCACAGTTACAGATTAACATATTTTCATGCTTGTGTTTCCCTCATGCAATGTTCGAGAGCCCATCCCTCCACCACTGTCCATTCTCCACCACCAATGAACCCAGTATCCCTCCCACCCCCCAATCCGATCCCCCCACCCCACCCCGCCTCTGTGGCGGGGCATTCCAATTTGTTCTCTCTCTCTCCTTTTGGGTGTTGTGGTTTGCAATAGGGATATTGAGTGGCCATCATGTTCAGTCACTAGCCCACTTTCAGCACGAATCTCCCTTCCCGCACGGGATCTAAGAGCAACTTCTTGATGCTTAGATATATCGTAGTCTTAGTAGCAGACTCACGTTTCATTTGGAACAAAAATGAGAGCAAGACCTAGGCCTGTTTTCAAGGGGCATCTGGCCTACCGGAGCTAGTTGTCGAGCAGAAAGCGATGTGTGCTGGGGCTGAGGGGTGTGGAGGCCCGGGGGCGACAGCTGACCTCTGAGGAACTTACTGAATTGTGTGTGTAGTTCTGTGAAAGTAAACAAAGCCATTCCTACAATGATTGAACAAGGCCTGGAGGTGCTGGGGTGACTGACTCAGAAGGTGTATTTTTTACTTTTCCTGGAAGGAAGGAAGGAAGGAAGGAAGGAAGGAAGGAAGGAAGGAAGGAAGGAAGGAAGGAAGGAAGGAAGGAAGGAAGGAAGGAAGGAAGGAAGGAAGGAAGGAAGGAAGGGGAGAAAGGAGGAAAGAAAGAAAGAAAAGAAAGAGGAAGGAAGGAAGGAAGGAAGGAAGGAAGGAAGGAAGGAAGGAAGGAAGGAAGGAAGGAAGGAAGGAAGGAAGGAAGGAAGGAAGGAAGAGAAAAGAAAAGAAAATCTCTACTCAGTGTCTTGGCTCTCAACCCAGAACCCTTTCCAATTTATCACATTATGTTTCTTTTTATCCATGAGAACATTCACATGTACCATCCAGGGATGTAGACTTTTTTTTCCGTAAGTAAAAGGCATCATTTATTCCTGGGGCTCGTGAAGTGGCTATTTTGTGAAATTGCAGATTTCTTCAGCGGTCCTCTCTCTTCCCAGGTATCAAGTCCCATCGCTGAAGAACCTTATCATTTGCTTTTCACCCTTCTCTTTCACTCTTCATTCCTTTCTTCTTACTGTTGTTCTTCTTATTTCTCCATCTACCAGGCCATTCTTCATCATCCATCCGTTGACAGTCCTTCCCTCCATCCACCCATCATTTGTCGTCCCCCGGTCAGCCAGTCATCCACCCACCCACCATCTCTCCCCTTCCTTCCAACTCACTGTTACTGAATGTCAGCCTTGCGAGGTGTTGGCATGTGGTGGTGACCAAGGCAGGCATGTATCTCCTCGGAAGCGTATGGACAATATACCTTATTACATATTACAATATACCATCATAATCAATTTTGGGGGGAACCAGATATTCACAATTTTTATAACCACACCGAGTGAGGGAAGGTGTGAAGATTCTGTAAATGATTCTGGCACAGTGACTATTATAGTAGACAGTATCATCACCATTTTTTTTTGCAGGGGGGAGGGGGAGTGGTGGTTTTAGGGCCACACCCAGCAATGCTCAGAGATTACTCCTGGCTCTGTGCTCAGGAATTATTCCTGACAGTGCTCTGGGAGCCATATGGGATCTAACCCAGGTTGGCTTTGTGCAGGGCAAATGCCCCACCCACTGTGCTACCTGATGTGTTCGCCTTTCTCCTCCTTCTCCTTTATCATCATCACTGGTATCACTGTATCACTGTCATCCCGTTGTTCATTGATTTGCTCGAGCGGGCACCAGTAACATCTCCATTGTGAGACTTGTTGTTGCTGTTTTTGACATATTGATTACGCCACAGGTAGCTTGCCAGGCTCTGCCATGTGGGTGAGATACTCTCAGTAGCTTGAATTGAACCCGGATCAGCCACCTGCAAAGCAAACGCCCTACCTGCTGTGCTATCGCTCCGACCCTTATCATCATCACTGTAATCAATTTTTGGGGAACTGGATATTTACAATTTTTATAACAACAACATCTCAGCAGAAATTCCAAATATAAACCAAGCCCGTGGAGGGCTGGCAAAGACAGTGCCCAGTCCTTTGTTCTGCAGTCTCAGGCTTCTCCTAGGGGACTCTCAGGGTACCTCCTCAGCAAGCCGGACCCGAAGACTGCTAGCCGTGGGTTTGGTTCTGGGGTGCCAGGATTTCATACTCTGATCGTGGAAGTCAGTATCACACGTGCTAATGCCCCCGCTGCAGGGACAGCCAGAATGAATGTGCCAATCCAGGCCTGCCGGGATGGGAGTTAGCCTCCGGGTGTCCTCTTCGCTTCCTCCCCAGAGCCTAGGGTAGGGGCTGCCAGCACAGGCCGGGAACCCTCCCCCCCACACCCTGTAGGACTTACCAGCTCAGTCCCGAGCTTCTATATTTCACCACACCTGACCCTGTTTGAGACATTAGAAACAAAATATTAACAAAACAGCCTTGAAAATAGGGTAAAGGCATTTGGAGACATACTCGTCGACAGTTATTTCTGCAAAATGTGGGTAACTTGAAATTATTTAATCGGACCAGATTTCCCCGGGGTGGGGGTGGGGGCTGATGTCACGTCATAATTGGAGAGCAGTGGCGGAGTTGCCTCCGGCAGACGGGAACGAGGAGCTGAGCCCAGGATGCCGCTGGCACAGCCGCACAGCTGGGCCCTCTCAATCAACCCCTTTGTTCCTTCCAGTTCTCTCTCTTTTTTTTTTTCTCTTTCTGCGGTGGCTGTAACAGCTGCCGTGAGGCCTGGCCACATGAAGCAGTGGCCTTTGCACACAGCAGGGCCTGCGTGCTTGCTTATCGTTTTTGTTTATGAGGGCTGTTGCAAAGCCGGCCAGCCACTGGCAAGTGGCCACCTAGAAAAGGGTTGAATTCTCTGGATGAGAAAGGATGGCCACAGAAGAATGTCCAGACCCCACCCGCTCTGGCTTCTCCTGCAGTGCCTCCACCCTGCCTTCATCTCTGTGAATTCACTTCTCTGCATTCTCTGTTTCTCTAGTGCTTTAATCCAGCTCATCTTCCAATCAGATTAGGTCAAGAATGACTTTGTGTAAATCAGATAGTCCATCAGTAAACTGATAAAATACTGCTGTGAGCCAGGGATGACTAAAGTCGGCCAGTATTTCATTGGTCACTCCTCCCACTCCTCAAAATTGTTTGAAACATTGCTATTTTGTTTTAATTTGAATGACTCTGGACTTTGTACATGTTTGCCAGTTGACCACAGACCCCACCATTCTCTATTGTCCTTTCAAACCTACCTTCCTTTAAGTATTTACATTACCAGCTAGCTTTTCGAAGCAGCCCGGTTCCTTCTTGGATTTCAAAACTGTTGGGCTCTGCCTTCCTTGGGTATCTCCTATATGCAGTTAGAATTCTAAAATAGGGGCTGGAGCAATAGTACAGCAGGTAGGGCGTTTGCCTTGCACATGGCCGAGCTGGGTTCGATTCCCAGCATCTCATATGGTCCCCCAAGCCCCGCCAGGAGTAATTTCTGAGTACATGAGCCAGGAGTAACCCCAGAGCATTGCCAGGTGTGACCCAAAAAGCAATAATAATAATAATAATAATAATAATGGAATTCTAAAATATTACTGACTATTCTCAACTTCGTTGTTGCTCGCATTCAAGCGAATGGTGTTGTTAAAGCATAAGAAGTGTATAGTACAGTACTTGTTTATAAAACAAGCAAAGCTTGTACTCATTGTTGGGAATGCTTTAAAATAGTAACCAGTAAATCCTAATGTCTGTACTAAGAGATTCAGTAGATTTTGCATGACCTTGCCCGTGTTTCTGGTTTGATTTGTTATACTTGGTGTTGGGCTATCACCAGTAGTGCTCAGAGATCAGTCCTGGTCGTACTCCGGGAACCATATGTGGTCTGCATGGAGACTGAACCAGGATTGGCCCTGGCAGGGCAAGCCCCTCACCCCTGTATTATCTCTCTCTGCCCCACAGACCTTACAGGTTTTATTTGGGTTGTTGATTCTGGTTAGTGGCACTCTAGGGTTCTTAGAGCTCTGAAGCGACTTTATCATGACCACTGAGGTGTCCATTTTATGCCCACATTGTTAAGTTCCAGCCTTCATTTCTAGCTGGTTTAGCCCCCTGCCTTGTATGATAAAGGGCTGTATTCGTCTGTCTAAGTTGGCCGTAGAGCCTACCATGCAGACACCCACACATCAGCACGTAGGGTTTCTCTGTTGGTACTCCGCCTGAAAGATGGCCGTTGTTTTAACAGAACCTTCCTGTTTTCCTATTTCCCAGCAGATATATGGGCTGATCACTCTTTCCAGACAGACCCAGATTTGCCGCCTGGCTGGAAAAGAATCAACGATATCGCTGGGACCTATTACTGGCACATACCAACGGGAACCACCCAGTGGGAGCGCCCTGCCTGCGTCCCCGAGGAGCCACAGGCCCCTCGGAAGGGGTCACTCGGCTCGGTCACGCCGTCTCCCACCCCGGAGAACGAGGTAAAATGGCACGTCTCTTCCCTGCTCGGTAAAGGGGACCCGCTTGGGATGTCTCTTTATGCTCACTCCTTCTGCCCTTACAGGTCCTCAAGGTAAGTGTCTCGGTGGTCATGTGTATTGGGACCGTCCATAAAGTGTCCCTCCTAGTCACGAGGGTTGATACCATCCTCGGGGGTGGTCTGGGTGTCTTGTTTGGGCCTCGTGGCCTTGGCTCTCTCGGAATGCCATTCCAGTATGGGAAGGAAGAGGACTGATTAACAAGAGGCAGCTAATGTTCCCTGATACTCCCCGAGGTGGCACTTTCCTCTGTAGGTGCCAATGCCTGGTGCCAGCTCCATAAAATATTTACAGTGGCAGGAACTCTGGGCCAGGCGTGTCAAGAAGGCTGCATGTCTAATTAGCTCCGGGCGCAGCGACTGCACGGAGGTCCAGGCTGTGAGAGTAACCTCTGAGAACCCTTACATGCTTAATTTCTATTTTTTAAATAAAGCATCTGTTTATTTAGCAGAGGTGGCATTATTATAGAAAAAAAAATAGCTGTATAAATTTCTGTTGTTCCTGAGGGGGAGAAAAAAATCTAGATGTTTAAACAAAGAATTGAGGCATTAAAAAAATTCCATCGTGGCATTTATTAATAGAGATTTCTGCCTTGAATTTCTGTGAATCCTTACAATGAAATATTCAAGAGCATCCACCCTGGGGAAAGGTCACAGTTAAGGAATGTCTTGGTTTTTTTTTTTCTTTTGAGAAAAGTGGTTCAATCCTTAACACCTAGGCATGTCTGCCCTTTTCTAACCATATTCTTTTATTCTTTGAATTTCACCTTTTTCCCTTTACTTTGGGGGTAAAGAGGACCTTTGGACTCCATCTCTTACCTGCAGAACTTCTCTCTCTTCCTGTCCTTAGAAATTTACAATAAGACCAGAGAGATAGAAAGGCATTTTCTTTGCATGCAGCCAACCTGGCCTCAGTCCCTCGCACAGCAGAGAGTCCCCTGAGCACTGCTCAGAGTGATCCCTTAGCACAGAACCAGGAGTAAGTCCTGAGCACAGCTGGGTATGACCCAACACACACACACACACACACACACACACACACACACACACACACACACACACAACATCTGGGACCAGAGACCAGCCAGAGAGAGCTCAAAAGCTAGTACACATGCTCTGCTTATGGGTGGTCTGGGTTCTATCCCCAGCACTTCATGGTCCCCTGAGCACAGAGCCAGGAGTCGCCCCTTAGCAATACAGGCTGAAAATTAAAAACTGAAAAAGTAGATGGCGTCTTATTTTTTCCCCATCTTCAGTTTTTTGCTTTCCTTGGGGAGATAGTACAAGCTATATTCCCACCTGCTTCCTCCTGTCACTGGACTTCAGTATCATGGTCCCTTTCCTGGACTTCCAGTTATCCATCTTGCAAGGAATGCAGGGCTGACACAGGCCGTGAGCTCACGAGCGGCCATGGGGCTCCTGTCTGCTCGCTCTCTGCTTTGATAAGCAAACCCACACCAGTTCCCTTGAATCACCTAGAATATTATTTCTCATGCCTGGGAATTGTTAGACCTTTGCTTTTTTATTGAGGTACAACATTCATGCTCCCTGGACAATTTCCATTCATTTATTCACATAGTGTTGGGGCGGGGGCTGGAGGGAATCAAAGAAGCCAACACAGTTCTGGGCCTCAAGCATGGAGGGTCGAGAGAGAGTGCAACCAGTAAAGCTCTTGCCTTGTACGCAGTCAATCCAGGCTTGACCCCCCCCTTCTCCCGCCCAGTCCCCAAGCTCCACATATGGTCCCCTGAGCACTGCCAGGAGTTATCCCTGAGTACGGAGCCAGAAATGAGTCCCAAACATCTCCAGGTGTGGCCCCTAAACTCCCCAAATTAAAAATGTTAAAGACAGGGGCTGGAGAGATAGCACAGCGGGTGGGGCATTTGCCTTGCACGCGGCCGACCCGGGTTCAAATCCCAGCATCCCATATGGTCCCCTGAGCACGGCCAGGGGTGATTCCTGAGTGCAGAGCCAGGAGTAACCCCTGTGCATCGCCAGGTGTGACGCAAAAAAAAAAAAAAAAAAAAAAATGTTAAAGACAATAAAATAAAATCACAGAGACCAAGGGTTGGTTTAGTCATTGTTTGAGAGGTCCGGCACCATATAACCAGAATCATAACCAGAATGTGCAGGTGCTGAGAACACTGTTAAAACAGGCACGGAGCAGAGTACAGTGGAACACGGGTCAGGCTCAGAACTACGTCTCTCTTCTCACACCCGATGCCCCAGGTTTGAGAGTTGTCATTCCCCTTCGTCGTGTGACAGCAGTGAGACACAGAAATGGGGGGACTTTGCCTGGTTCACAGGCCTTGGGCCTGGTGGCGGGAAGCCCGAGTTCAAGTCTGATCTGACTCACTCTTACCCAGGCCTTCACAATCCTCTTGAACAGGGGGCTTGGGGAGCCTTGAATTTCTTCCTCTCACCCCAGAGGAGAGCTGTGTGATAGGCAGAACCGTCTAGAAAATGATTTCTCTTGATAACCTTGTCTCGAGTGCTAATGACAATTGAGGAGAATGATGAGTTCCCTGACACCGTTTCTTTGATCCCTAAATAGAATCAATTTCAACTAATTTGGAAACATGAGAGAAGGCAAACCGTGAAGGGCGAGAAGAAACTTGTAATATGTCGTGTTAGAAATGCATATCTTAGGGAGCTTTTTTTTCTGAGCTAGCTTTAAAAAGAAAAAAAAAATCAAATAAATAAGTGCCAAATCTGTTGACTCAGCGTCCCTAGTAGCGTTCAGGACTGAAAGCTTCCTTACAGTTTGACGATTTTCTATTTCACATTCCAAAGTTCAGTGCAGAAGTGTTAAGCTCAGCGGATAATATTTTCTCTGCACATGCCAGCAGCATTTTCGAAAGTTTATAAACTGGCCAGGGAAGCATTTGCTGCTGGAATTTGGCCCACGGCAATCCCTCCCAGTTCATTGATTTGTTCCAAATTACTGTGATGTTGAGTTTCCAAGAGACAAGGGAGCCACAGAGAATATTTTGTAACAGTTGACCAGTAAAGCAAGTCTGAACTTCCCCTCTTCCTGATTGGAGGGTTTCAGGATTCCTTACTAGACTTGGGCAGGGCCAAAGAGCCAGTACAGGGGTTAAGGCTTGAGTGTTGTCTGACCCCAGTTCCATCCCTGTGGCAAAAAGAGAGTATGGCAGAGAAAGTGGGTGTTTAGGCAGGGACAGTGGGTTTGTTTCCTGGACTGTCATTTCTTCTGGGTCCTAACTCTGAATCCTGCCACATCACTTACTGTGTCTGAGGGAGCCCTGAGCCTCCCAGTCTCTCCGAGGAGAACAGTCCTTGTATTTGCTTAAAACTAGTGGATTTTCTCCTACACTTAAAAAAATAACCTAAAAGGGCTATTCTTTCATCATTTTACGAACCGCCTTGATCAGATCAAACAGTGCTAACATTTAGAACCTCCCAGAAGGTTCTTGCTAGCTTTTAAATGCAGGGGTAGTATTTCTCAGCCCTTGAGAGTCTGTGAGCAGGATGGCCTCTGGGCCAAATATTCGGATTCCTTAGTCCCTGAGCTGGACTCTTCAGAGCCTGGGAATCTTTCTCTCCCAGAAGCTTCCAGGTGCTTCTGTGCTAAGGAAAAAGAGCCTGTTCTCAGCAAGTTGGGGGGGAACCTGTTCTTACCTTCTTATCACTCTTATCACTCTTCTCCAGTTCTTTGGCTACACCCTACCACCTCCTGGGAGGTTCTGCTCTCTCACTTCCTCTGGGTTCTGGAGGTGCCTGTGTAGTTGACCCTTCCATGGGGGCGGGAGGGGGCAGCTCTGCCCTGGCCTCTCGGCCCAGGAGGGGAAGGGGACATTGTTCTAGTCAGAACAGAAAAGGGCCCGTTTGTGGTTTTGCTTACTTGAGTTTTTCGCGAAAGGACTTCTTTTAGGAGTACCCGTGTTGTTTTAAGTTTTTTCAGAGTCACTGTATAGAGTCTTTGTATAAGTCTAGCTGGAAAAAGGGGGTCTCTGGAAGGTTTCCAGTAGCCTCACGTGGCCATGGCAGGGACAGTTGGGTCATAGTCTTAGAGTTGTAGGTAGCTTTTATAGGGACTATTTATGCACAGAATAAATACATTAAAATTTTTTTTTTAAATCCAAACACACAGTCCCCAAACTTTTCATGAAATTTCAAGGGGCCTTTTAAATCCCTATTTTAGGTAGTCGGCAGTTGTGGGAAGCATACCTGGAGGTGTGTGTGGCGGGGAGTGTGTTGGGGGGGTGCTATTCCTTATTCTGTGCTCAGGAGTGACCCCTGGCAGTGCTCAGTGATCTGGGGGGTTAAACCAGGGTCGGCAGTTGTGAAGCAAGAGCATTGCCCACTGCACTGTCTCTCTCTCTTCCCCCTAATTCACCATCACATTTCTTTCTACAAACCTTAGCTTAAATGAAAAACAAATATTGTCTGTTACCTTCCACACACACATCCCATAAAGGGGGTGGTGATGTGGGACCATGCAAGCGTCGTGGCTTCTCTTTACAAGGGAGGCTCCAATGTTCTGTTTTGTTTTGTTTTGTTTTGGGGGCCATACCTGGAGGTTCTCAGGTCTTACTCCTGGCAGGCTCGGGGGACTACATATGGAATGATGGGGTTTGAAGCCAGGTGGGCTGTGTGCAAGGCCTTCCCTGCCGTCCTATCCCTCTGGTCCTTGACAGAGGAGATGCTATAATTTCGACATGTGCCGTGTACTTCCTCCTCCCCGCCCTGACTGTGAATCTGTCATGTCATCCCTGCGATGTAGTGTCTGACCCCTCATGGTGTGGCCCCTAGGAACACAGAGACCTTTCTCCCCCAGAAGAGCTACATATATATAACCTCATTGTCTTTGCGGGGACACAGCCCCCCTCCCCGTGGTGATTACTCTCCCCTATTCTCAGAAAACCAGGTAACTGCTATGGAGGGTGGAGAGGGGAGGGGCTGGGGGTGTCCCAGCTTCCCGGCAACCCAGTGAGAGGGTTGAAACGTTAAGGGAACTCATTTCTTTCCTAGTTTGGAAAGCTTCAGTTCCAGTGCCCGTTCCATTAAAGCAAGCCCTGCCATCTCCTCTCCCCCACAGCCATGACCCGACCTCACTCTGCTGACTTTGCCCTCACAGAGCTGTGCAGTAAAATTGGGGGGAGTGGCAGGCCCGGGTGGTCCTGGCCCACAGCCAGCACTGCTCAGGGATCACTCCTCGAGGTGCTCAGGGGACCATAGGGGATGCCAGCGATCAGACCCGGGTCAGCCATGGTCAGCCATGCGCCAGGCACACACCCTACCCCTCTGGCCCCTCCTACTGGTTTCTGAAGCTGAGCAAACGTTCCAGAGCCATTAATGGCCCCTTCCCATTGCCTAAGGCCTTTCATTGAAAATTCACCTTCCCGGTTTCTGAGCTGAGAGCTTGACAAGTCATCGGACCCTTGCTCCAGGATATCCCGGGGCTCCGGCCACTTGATTGCCCCACGGAAATGTTGGGCTGTTCACATAGTCATCCTGGAGGGAGAAAGCAGTTGCTCGCCATCCCGGTGAAAGGGGGGTGTGGGAGCAGGGGGAGCTGCCTTCCTTGCAGAGTCCCCTGCCCGTGGTGGGTGGGCACCGTCTGGGGACCAGGTTTGAAGTCACGAACATGCTGATCCTGCAAGAAGGTAGTGTTCCTGAGTTAGAGCGGGTTCCCAAAGTAGGCGGTCCTGACCCCAGGCAAGGCTGGAGGGGCCAAGTGAACAGTGGGGCACAGTAGCAACCACGGGGGCAATTGGAAGGCACTTCGGTTTGCTCACTGGACACTCCGGTGCTGCTGTTTGTGTTAGGTCACATTCAGGTGTACATGCCAGGCCAACCAGCGTGTTAAAGAAGATAGACTTGGGGCAGGGGCGGGGGGGGGGGGGAAGGCAGGGGGATCAGATTTGGGGGAAATGGTAAAAAGTAGCCAAAGATAGACCAAATACATTTGCGGGACTCTGAGTTAGCGGGTTTCACCTTTGACTGTTGTCAGCTGTGGGTTGTTGGGTTTTTTGGTTTTCTGCTTGTTTGTTTGGGTTTGGGGTTTTTTGGGTTTTTTTTTTTTTTTTTTTTTTTTTTTTTGGTTCTCAGCAAGACACTGGCACCAGACTAGGTTCCTTTACTAAACAGACCTTTCCCCCTTGTTGTCCTTTTTAAATTCTTTATTTGGAAAGGGGGCAGCATGACCCATTCCTTTTTTTTTTTTAATTTTAATGAATCATCGTGAGATACATTTACAGACTTACAGACTTTCATGATTGCGTTTCAGTCAGTGTTCAAGTTCCCATCCCCCCACCAGTGTCCATTCCCCACCCGCAATGTCCCCAGTGTCCCTCATGCACCCCCACCCCTTCCCACCTCCTGCCTCTGTGGCAGGCACAATCAGGAGTCGTTTCTGGTGGTTGTTTCAGGGTCCATGCAGTGCTGGGGGCCAGACCTGGGCCTCCTGAGCGCAGGGCACGTGCTCCAGCCCTCTGTGCCCTCTCCCCTTGGGTTCTTTTGCATGAAAATAATTTGACACTTAAATACAGATGCCTTGAGCACAGACATTCCCCCATTTCTACATCAGCCCCTAGACAAGTATCATCTCGACTCCCACCCCTACCTTAAGAAAACAGCTGCTGGGGCCGGAGCATTAGAATAGCAGGGTAGAGCATCTGCCATCTGCCTTGTACACTCAGGTTCGACCCCAGCATCCCATGTGGTCCCCCAAGCAGTGCCAGTAGTGATCCCTGAGTGCAAAGCCAGGAGTAAGCCTTGAGCACTTCTGGGTTTGTCCCCAAAGTTAAATGAATAAGAAAGGAAGGGGGGGAGGGAGGGAAGGGGGGTAGAAAGAGAAAGGAGGGAGGAAGGGGGAGGATGTGTCTGTGTGTGTATATGTGTGTGTGGGAGGGAGGGAGGGAGGGAGAGAGGGAGAGAGGAAGGGAGGGAGGGAGGGAGGGAGGGAGGGAGGGAGAGAGAGAGAGAGAGAGAGAGAGAGAGAGAACAGCTGTTTGGGATTTGAGCGGGTGTGGTGGTCAGAGGGTGGCATAAGCCCTGGGAGCTGTTTGCTGTTAAGAAAATAACCCCCTGTCTACTGATGTCCGTTCCTCTGTGTTGGGGGTAATTAAACTCCCTGGCTGTCCTGGAAGGCGGGGTGGGGGGCGGGGTCTTCCCACTGTAGAAGAGAGAACATGCTCCCATGTTGTAGAGGGAATTTGTTTCCTAACCCATTCTGTCAATATCAATGCTAACAACAGTGTCTTGTGTTTTTTTTTCTTTTCTCTTTTTCCTTTCCTTTTTTTTTTTAATCCATGTGCCTTCTTTTCCGATGTGAATAATTACATGTCTAGAAACAGTCTTGGAGTGATTTTGCTGTTCTGAATGGGGGAAAGATTAATAGTGACATTTGGAAGGCAAGTATATTGTCAGACTCCACATCATGTGCTCGCTTGCCCTCTGTGCATGGCCGCGGCTGCCTCGGTTTCTCCTCTGTGAATACCACTGTGCGTTCTGCAGGGATGGAGTGACGGGGGCTTCTGGTGAGGGGTGTCCCGGCTCACCCCTGCGTGTGCCTCTGATGTCGCCTGTTGACTTGGCGCTAATGCCCGGTTCCCTGCGGGCTCCCCAGAGCCGCCTGCTGCCGCCCCTGCATGCCTTCACACATGCCCACGCTCTGCCTGGTGCTGGGAGCACTTCGCACCCCTGTGGTTCGTGGGGGCCGTGCCTTGCACCCCACTCTCTCCGTTGACGGGACTGTCAACTTTTCCCTCCAGGACTTGCATGCCGCCACCGTGAACCCAGACCCCAGCTTAAAAGAATTTGAAGGAGCCACACTTCGCTATGCATCTCTGAAACTCAGGTAGGATCAGGAGAGGGATGTGCCAACCCACCGTGTCACGTTGAGTTTGGTGCAGCTGGCGTTGGCGGCAGGATCCTGAGCCCTGTCCCCTGTCTGTCTTCCTAGAAATCCCCCTCACGCGGACGACGATGATTCTGCCAGCATCAACAGCGACCCGGAGGCCAAGGTGTGTTAGAAAGGTGCTTTCTGGGACGTGGTCCTACTCTCGTGCCAAAACATGAGGCTTTGGATAGTGGCTCGGTTTTTCTAAACCAGAGCTGCTCATTAAGTAATTACCCTTTGTTTCTCTCTTCTTCCTAATCTCCCCAACACATAAAATAAATCCCTCGGCCAAGGTAGGTTTGGGAGGATTTTCATACCCATCAGAGACTCCTCCTGCGTCTCACTTTCATCAGCTCCTTGCACAGGGTGCTGAGTTAAAGTTCCTGTCTGGTGGGTAGGCATGGAAATGGGTCTTTTCGTGTGTGTTTAGGTTTGGGAGCCAGGGGTTACTCCTTGCTCCGGTACTGCTGTCAGTGCTCTGACCAGGTCTGTGTGGTGCCAGGCCCTCCCCTGCTCAGGCCCTTTGAGCTCTTTCTCCACCTCATACATTTAATTCCATTTGGGTTGGGGTTTTTGATGGTGTCAGAAATCAAGTTGAGAGTCTGGGTGCAAGGCAAGTGCTTTGCCACCGAGCCAGAGCCTGACCCAAATATCAGAAACCTGCAACGCTGACCTCCGTCCAGCAGCTCTGCAGAGCCCTGGAGCACTGGCTGCACAGAGAGTACGAGGTCCCGGCCCTGGCGCCCTGATGCAGACCTCAGCAGGGTGGGAAAAGGCGCATGAACTGAGCCTTCTGATGAGGTCATAGCTGGGCCAGCCCACGGCTTTGGGCCGTTGAATAGCGTTTCTCAACCGAGGGGCCATATCCCCAGGGTATCCCAAGAGGACCACAGGTGAAGATCCTATAAATGGGGGGCCCAGCATGAAACTAGATGCCATCCAGCAAGACCCGGGGGTGGGGGTACAGGAGGGGAACAGTCATAGAACCAGAATCGTCATAGAACCAGAGAGAAAGTGCAAGAGTTAAGGCCTTGCCTTTGGCCAACCCCTGTTTGATCCCCACCACTAGATATGGCCTCTGAGCATCACTGGGTGTGGCCCAGGGGGGAAAAAATAGAAATTGGCCACTGTCAGAACAAGCTTGAGAAACACTGACATCGGGCCCAGGGCCAAAAGTCGGAGCCTTGGGCCCAGGCTTGGGTATGTGTCTCCACCATTTGGAAATGCTCCTTTTCCCTGACTCTGTGCTGCAGAAAGGGATGGCTCATGTGACAGCGTCATTCTCACACCTCAAATGTTCCCGTTGTTGGTGGTCACCTGGGTGAGGTGAACTATTGTCATTGTGTGTGGTACCTTGGACCTGTGCCCATGTCGGCACTAATTTTGATCCATGAAATGGGGTGTGTGTGTGTGTGTGTGTGTGTGTGTGTGTGTGTGCGCGCACACGTGCGTGCACATGCATACCACGTGTGCCCCATCCAGTTGCCTCTCCATCTCTGTCCCCCGTCTCACCGCTGCCCCCTCTTCCAGTCCCTGAGGTACCTCAGAGCTGGAATCAGGCCCTCAAGTCACCCTACATCTGTCCTCTTACGTGTTGGTGTGAAAGCGAGAGTCACATGACTCATTTTACACCTGCCGCTCGGAATAACCAAGCCTCGAGAGGGAGGCACAGCACTGAAGGCCGAGGGAGGCTGGCAGCGGGGCCTCGCGCACCCAGCAGCCGTCAGCTGTGAATGCCACAGGAGAGGTTTTGAAGAATAGTTCAAGGGATGCTCCCACGGACATACAAAGGATGGAGTGAAAAACAGCCTGATCGTTGATGTGGAGAAAATGTCAGTGGCCTGATTAAAAGACCGAGCCAGCCGCATCCTTCTCCTCAGCCACACCGGCTGGTCCAGACGCTTCAGCTGGGCGCAGGCTGGGGAAGGCGAGGGAGCGGTGGAGGCGTGAAGGGAGCGAAAAAGCCTCATGATGCTTAAGAAGCCATCCCCGCAGGGCCGGAGCGACGGCACAGCCGGCAGGGCGCTTGCTTTCGTGCAGCTGACCCCAGGTTCCAGTCCCAGCACCCCATAAGGTCCCCGAAGTCCTGCCAGGAGTGATTCCGGAGTGCAGAGCCAGGCATGAGACGCCATCTCTGCCACGCCAAGGGCCGGGTGGTACAGGAAGTACTGCCGGAGAAGCCTCGGGCAGTTCTCCGGGTCTTCAACAGTGGTTTTCTACCTTTCTGCACTAGCGGAACAGCGGGTGAGGACCCCGCTCAGCGGAGTCTCTCGGAGCATGGATGAGCAGGCTCCACGGTGCCAGGGATATTCAGTGTATGGAACAGTCTTATCTGGGAAGAGGCCATTTAAGATTTAATAGCTGGAGAGGAGAAGTGAGCTCCTGCCTTCGAAGGACTGGCTGGTTGACTTGAGACAGGAACTAAGATCAGCGGAGATTTGAAGTCAGAGCAAATTTGCATTCCAGAAATCCTAGCACCCAGACGAATCGTGCTAAATCTCCTCCACCTGGGCCATTTATTTGACTAGCAGCTCACTCTGGACAGCTTTGTTTATTTAGTATTTAAAGTCCACTATTGAAACCTACGACTCAGAAAATAAAAATTAAAAAAAAAATCCTTCCAAATATTATTGCACAATGCTCCTGGCCACCTAGGAGCTCAGAGATGAACAAGGAGATCCGGGTGTCTTCCTGATGTAGAAGTCTCCATTCTGGATACTTTTCATACTTTGTTGCAGTCCTCTTAGATAATCTTCTCTAACCTGTTTCTATTTCATGTTACTTTGTCCACAAATGTTCTGCTTTGACTTTCAGGCTTCATTTGTCCTAAAGGCAACTCCTTGGCTCCTGCTGGGGTCAGGGCGCTTGTCTGTTGCCATCATTTTACATTCTGCTCCCCACGACCCATGCTCATGTGTCTTAAAATCCAGACTTAGCCCCCAAACACCTTCCTTTGCTCCACAGCCAGTGGCACATTGCAGCAGGCTGAGGCTGAATGCTTGATTCAGCTTTATAACGTGTGTGTGTCCCCCCCCCCCCTTGGGGCTTTGCTGGGTCGTGCTGTGAGGGCGTGCTCTGCCCCCCTGTGGGCATGGTGAAAATGGTACCTCCACAGAAGCAGGCCAGACTGCGTCTCACGTAGACCCTCTGAATTACATCACACGGGAAAGGAAGAGTAGCCGTGAACGAATACGTCTCCTTTGCTGGTGGCGAAAAGCGAGTCTCAGTAAACTCAGTAGTGTTCTAGCCTGAAGTCACACGGTTATTCGCTGTGAGAGCACAGTCAAAGATGGCTCTCCTGCCCTCTCTCTTCCGGTTATTGGACAGCAAATCATTCCCTGGGTATTGTGCAGCATCTTCGAACTGCCTTTTTAGACTGCTGCTCTTTGGGACCCGGGATCAAGGCTGCGGTCCTTAGCAGTCATCTTCCATCTTCCCAGAAGCCCCTTCCGGTTCCGAGAAATGTTGAGACACTGGGTGAAATGGCGTGGAGGTCAGGCAGGGTGGCTCGTCGCTGCCTCCGGGCGAGGGGACGCAAGGCAGGAGCCGCCAGGACCCGGGAGAGGAAGCTGGAGTCTCCATCTGAACGCAGGTGTGTGCTCTGCCCCGCCCAGAGGCTGGATGTGCCACGTGCTGCCAATGCGAGACAGCGTGATTCCGTCCCCGTCGGCCAGAGCGTCGCTGGTTAAGTCATTTGCTGTAACCATGGGGACTGCAACCTCACTTGACTCCAGGTTTCAAGAAGCCACTTGGTGACATACACTCCTCTTGGCACTCGCCATCGGGAGCATGCAGGGCAAGGAGATCGAGATGTTGGACATGGATGTAGTAGGGATGGAAGGGTGTGGGGGCACAATGCTTGAGAGCAGACACCCGCAGTCCTTTGGGGGCGGGAGAGGGACCCAGCTGGAGGTGCTCGGAGCTCAGTGTTTACTCTCGGGTCTTTTTTTATTAGTGAACCACCGTGAGGTGCTGTTACATACGTACGAACATTCGTGTTTGCGTTTCAGTCATACAATAATGATCAGTTACCCATCCCTCCACCAGTGCCCATTCTCCACCACCAATGATCTCAGTATCCCTCCCACCCACACTACCTTCTCCCCCTCCCCACCCCGCCTCTGTGGCAGGGCATCCCTTTTGTTCTCTCTCTCCTTTTGGGTATTTTGTTTTGCAGCATAGGTATTGAGTGGCCATAGTGTTCGGAAAGTGTTCAGTCTGTAGTCTATTTTCGGCAGCTCCCAACTCGAGTGGGTCCTCCCAGCACCCTTTACTTGGTGTTCCCTTCTCTGTCTGAGCTGCCTTTTCCCCCAGATGTGAGGCTGGCTTCCAAGCTGTAGGGCAACCTCCTGGTCCTTATCTCTACTATTCTTCGGTGTTAGTCTCCCGTCCTGTTACTTTATGTTCCACAGATGAGTGCAATCTTTCTATGTCTGTTCCTCTCTTTCTGACTCATTTCACTTAACATGATACTTTCCATGTTGATCCACGTATACGCAGATTTCATGACTTCATCTAATCTTCTGATTGTGATACAACACTCAGACAACGTGGTGACCTGATGGATAATGCATGTCTTCCTTCCAGTTCTGAGAGTCGTCAGCAAGCCGTTCTCAGCAGCTGGGGGAGTTTTTACCCAGGCTTTGGGTTTTATGCAGGCTTGTCTTGTCTCCCGGCTCCTTTGTTCTGATCTTGCCCCAGTGGAGAGAAAAGGAAAGGGAAGATACAAATCAATGGGTTGTAGTAAGTTTGACGGAGGAACTTTGTGAGCTGAAAGTGAATGGGTATGAGATTCTAATGCTCTCTGTGTATTTATGTATCTGCTACCCTCCCTGACTTCCCATTAGCATAGATTTTCACGAAGTAATTATATTAGAGGCTACTGACTAGATTAGCACTAATAGATAAACAGGAAAGGGAGACGTTTCTCATTCAGATTTATTTCTGGTCTGGGTTGCAAATTCATTATCATTACTTAGCATTCATGGGGGATTTTGCATCTGTATGCAGTTTCTGATCGTTGATTTTTGCTCTGCAGGCATAGGTTCCCCCCTCCCCTACACACACACACACACACACACACACACACACACACACACACACCCTTTCAAAGACTCTGGTCTTTGTGAGATATTTGCCTTTGATTTCTGTTGTGGCATCATTGAATGGAGCAAGAACCATTTACAGAGACGCATTGTGCCACAGGGGCAACTTGTGTTAGGATGATCAAGGACATGGACTCAGGACCGAGGGGTCCAGGTCAGGCCCTGCTACTTGCTAGCTGGGTGCCCCGAGGTGGGTTTCAGTCACAGACAACGGTCCTGCCTCACGTGGCCAGTCTAAATTGCTCTTAGCATAAGAAGCCTGCCAGTGCTCAGAATCCACATTCCTTACACACTTGCCAATACAGACCATCCCGGCTGACTTACATCTTTTTGACTCCTCAGTGTGTGAAAGTGATAGATCTCAGGTAGAAAACTATACTTTGAATTTTATTTTTTTCTTAAGGAACTGTGATTTACAAAGGTATTGATAGTTGAGTTTTAGTCATATAATGCATTAACCCCAAGCCCTCCTCAGTGTCAACTTCCCCCCACCAGTGTTACCGGACTCCCTCCCCGCCCTGCCCCCACCGCATCCTTGTGGCTCGTTACAAAGGCCCAGTGGTTGCACCTTAGAGCTTCTGTCTTCAGGGTCACTCGCTCTTCTCCTGGACTGGTGCAGTGCTGTCTCTGCTCCCTCTGTGGGGAGGCCCCTGGCAGGCCTGAGAATCCCGAGGTGAAACAGCCCAAACTCTGAAGGCCTTTTCCTCCTGGCACAGTGCTCGGGGAACCACACGAGTTCTTCAGCACGCTTTCACCTGCTTTACTCTGCATCTGATGCATTTTACCACGGCTGACTGCTGTGCATCCTGGCAGACGGTGCTGTGGGGCACTGGGGTTTGGTATATTTTCAGCCGAGCATATTGTTCACTTGGGATGGTTTTAGATTTATTTCCTGTCCTGAGTTGAGGCAGATGGAAGTTACTCTTGCAGTTCCAGAGAGGACCAGCTGCGAGCCCCTACTTCAAGGGGTGCCAGTGCACGGGCAGCTTGTGCCCTGGGCTAAGGGCCGAGCCCTCGCATCCTGAGCGGAGGCGGGCCGCAGTGGGTTCCGTTCTGGCCTGGCTCAGGGCTCGGTCTGCCCAAGGGCCTACAGTGCTGGAGCCTCTGCCCACTCCGTGCGTACAAGTGCAGGGTTTGGGATATAAACTCTAATGCGGGTTCTGGCCCAGAAGTTGCTTGTCTGAACAGATCCATTACGGTGTTTGTCACGTCTGCGTTTGTCCAGTCCGGAGAGAACGGTATCTGTGCCTCTGTGCAGATCAGACTGCATCAAATTCAGGAGCTTCAGCCAACCGTTTACCTGTGCATAAAGTGGTGTTCAGCTGCCCGCACCCGCATCCCCTGATGCAGTTACAGATTCCTATGTAGGCCCGGGGAGGTCGTACAGGGGTGTGATTGTGGCCGACCCTGGTTCAATCCTGACACTGTATAGAGTCACAGACCCAAGAGTAAGCCCTGAGCACAGCCAGCATAGTCCACAGTGGCACACCCACTCCTGTCCTCCCTCCCGTCAAAATAAGTCCAGGTGTGGCTTCCCCTGGCTGTGGTGTGTGTGTGTGTGTGTGTGTGTGTGTGTGTGTGTGTGTGTGTGTGTGTGTGTGTCCCACGCTTAGTAGCAGGGCCTGGGCGCACACCAGCCAAACATGGGGTCTCATCAGTGATGGTGCTGAGGGTCAAACTTGCAGCCCGACACATGCAGGACAGGACGCTCTTCCACCGAGCTGGCCTCTGGGCCCCCCAGAACCTGCGTCTGACATTGACTCCACTGCAGTTGTGTGGAAAACAGACCAGTCACGGAAGACAGGTGCATATGTGCACTCAGAGTCAAATAAGCCAGAGAGGAGGAAATGTCACTGGAAAGCTCAGCTCATCACCCCGAAGCCTTTATTATCCTCTTCGCATTGTTAAAAAGAGTTGAAGGGGCTGGAGTGATAGCACAGCGGGTAGGGCGTTTGCCTTGCACGCGGCCAACCCGGGTTTGATACCCACCATCCTATATGGTCCCCCGAGCACCGCCAGGAGTAATTCCTGAGTGCAGAGCCAGGAGGAACCCCTGAGCATCCTGGGTGTGACCCAAAAATAAATAAAATATAAAAGATCTGAATGGAAACTTTCCAGAGGCAAACTCACGGCAGGATCATGATCTTCGATCACGAGTATCGTGGGTCAGACCGTGGACAGACAGACAGACAGGGCAACATGGCTCCTCTGGGCTCCACCCGGTCCAGCGGGCTGAGCTGGGGGCTCTGTGACCTATGTCTCCTCGCAGGGACTCTTATCCTCTCCCGGGGGCTGACACTTCTCTCGGTGCTGTTGTCTGGTAAGGGCTCTTCCTCCTTGCCACAGGGGAGAAGCAGGGAAGCTGAGGCCCCCTGGAGATGACGAGGGTCTTCTGGCAACGGGAGGCCGCTTCCCTGCACCTGTACTCTCCTGCCAGCGCGGCCGTACCGCAGCTCCGAGGGCAGCGCCGTGACCGCCAGCCCCTGGAGGGAGGAGTTGGCTAGTGCACGGCCAGGGGGGCACTGGAGATGCGGGGTCTGGGCCGCTGCCCTCCTCGGGACAGCCCGTGACACGTGTCAGTCACACGTTTCTGCCATTCCACGAGAGAGAAGGACCACTCGCCACACGCGCCTCGGAGAGAGGGCCAGGCCTGGTGCCGGGCGCCGGCGAGACGAGCTCCCACGCCTGCGTTCGCCTCCTGGGCGAGCATTCCCAGGAGAAGCAAGAAGCACTGTGTTGCTGGTGCCACGGGGAATGAGGTGGCAGGGGAGGGCACCCCCCTGTCCCTGTGGTGGTCAGCTCTGTGGAGCCGCCTGTTCTCTCTCCCGGGCTGGGGCCTGCTCTGCTTCTCGCCTGTTCTCTTCCCCCTGCTCCTGGCGGGCCCGCAGCTTCCTTCTCCAGCCTCGTGTCTCGTGCCTCCCTTGGCTGGAGCCATCAAGCAGGACCGGGGTGGGGGGGGGGGGTGCAGAGGGGCACTGAAAAGGCCTGGTTGGGATGTGCCAGTTGAGGGCTGGCGGGTGCCAGGGAGGGCTGCTGAAGGACAGACAGACAGCCTGGACCCCAGACGTTCAGTGGGGGACTCGATGTCCGGAGAGCCCCAGGTAGCTGTAGGCCTTCATGCAACGTGGCAGAGCCATGGGGAAGGACCGGGGCCTCCAGCCGCCGCCCCCCCTACCCCCCACTGCTGTCTGGAAAATCACCTGCACCTGGTGGGCCAGTTTATCCCGCCCCGTGCCCAGACTGAGGGGGCAGCTCCAACATTGCTTATTTGTTTGCAGCCGATAATATTGCAGGGCCAGAGAGAGAAATTGAGGTGTAGGGGGCTGGCGTGGGGTGGGCTGTCTGCCCTGCATGCAAGGGACCTGAGGCTGAGCATCTGCACTCTGTGCTCCTTGGAGCCCCCCCAAGTGTGCCCCCTCCCCAAAGCCAAAACACAGCAGACAAACTCCAGGGTTCTGCCAGCTCACAGCTGACGCTGGAGCCCCGCGGTTGGCAGGAGGGGTCAGTGCTCTCTGCCCCCCCCCCCGCCTCAGCTGACCCCCTCTTCCCGTCCTGCCGGCAGTTTGCTGAAGCAGGCTGGTGCTGAACAGAGTGGGCTGTCGCCACAGAGCCTGGCCCTCCGCCACCAGCGGCATGAGTGCTCTTGGCAGAAGGACGAGACCGTTGATGAATAATGTAGCTCCTTGAAGGCTCCTCGGATTCTCATTTTTGCACGGCCCTTCCTTCTCTTCTATTCTCCCTCCCTCTCTCCCTCTCCCTCTCCCCTTGTCTGTCTCTATCTCCCTCTATCTCTCCTCTCTCCTCTCTCTCTCTCCCTCTCCCTCTCCCCTTGTCTCTGTCTCTCTCTCTTTCTCTCCCTCTCTCTCTCTTCCTCTGTCTCATACGCGCACACATACACGCACACACACACACACACAGAGTGGCGCCCGCCGTCTTTGCCTCACCGCACACAGTGGCCCTCTCAGGACCCTGTGCCTGCGGGTGCTGACAGGGAACCTGGAGGAACAGCCGCGCTGCTGTGCCACACGCTCCAGGCACCCCCGTCAGCAGCTGCCCTGGCCGGTGCTCCTGGGCCTGGGGTTGTTCGTCTGTGAAACGAGGCGATCAGGCCCCAGGGGCCCCAGCACCCCTGTGTTCTGGGTTTGGGGGCCATGGTTGGTCTCTGCCCTCAGGAGCGCATGGGGACACGCCGGAGGAGCGGGCGCGGTGACGGCAGAGCAGCGGGCCTTCAGTGAGTCTGTGCAGGCCTTTGCGAGCTCGCCGAGCTCTCCCAGGTGCTTTGTAAGAAGTTGCAGAGTTTTCTTTTCGCAGAAGCGTGGCGCCATAAAACCTTCCTTATAAACAAACAGTGAAACGCACAGCCAGTCTCCATGGAGGTGACACTTGCTGCCCCTCCCCGAACCAGTGCCTGCCTGTGTCTCGCTTTCGCGTGTCAGCTCCTTTAACCCCTAGAACAGTGGGGTGCTGACCTGGGGGGAGGGGAGGCCCCGGACCAGGGCGGCAGAAGGCTTCACAGTGAAGACGGTGAAAGACTGCAGGCTGCAGCGAGAGACGGGGCAGCCGGCCCAGCCTGGGTGCTTGCTCCCTGGAGCACGCAGGCTGTGGGGCCTCCGCTGAGGCCTCCGGTGCCACTGGCCTGGGCGTGCTGTCTCCGGCAACAGCCAGTGCTCCTTATCATTGTTGGGTTCTAATTTTTTTATTGAACATCCATGAGAGAGATCTCTCGGCTATTCTTGTCTTCTTTCTCTCTCTCCTTTCTTGCGCAGTATGGTTTGCAGTGCAGGTACCAAGAGGTCATGTGTTCGCTCAGGGCATTCAGGACTTTTATCAGGACGGTAAGGCTAGAGTAGCTTTTAACTAGGGGGCCGCTTTGGGGTGTGGCTGTGACCGCCGAAGCTTCCGGAGGTACAGGGAGGTGGGGGGAGGTAGCCCATTCCGATCCCGAGAAAGCTTGGAGATTTCAGTCACAAAGCCCACGTACCAGAATTTTCAGTGGATTATCATCTCGGTGAGATCTGTCCCGAGATGGTGGAGTCAGGCCAGGGTGTGGCGCGGTGCTCCTTACTGTCACACAGTCGCTGTTTCTCCTCAGGAAGCTCGTGTCTGCCATCACTGTCAGCTCACGACCCGGAGACCCTGTGTGCCTGCCAGGATGCCCCTAGGTCTGGGGAGGCCCTGGAGGAAGGAGCTTGTTGGGGCGTTTTGCTCAGAGGCAGGACCCTGTACAGAGTCATGTGTAATAAGCCCCTCCCTCCCAGGCGGGAGAGCTGGTACAGGGCTGGAGGTGTGTGTCATGCATGCAGGCGGGTCCTGCACATGGTCGCTGAGCATGGCAGGGGTCACTCCTGAGCACAGAGCCTGGAGTCATAGTCCCCGAGCACTGTCGAGTGTGGCCCAAAAAAAAAAAGAAGAACTTTATCATCACTGCCAACCCCACCCTCCCCTTGAGCATCTCTGCCCGCCACCCTCCCCCCCCCCGAGAAAAAGCAATGCAGCTCCTGCTTGATGGGCCAGTGAGAACACGTGCTCTGTGGTGTAAAGCTTGGAGCTCGTGCAAAGGCTTCACGAGTGTCCTCACCCCCCCCCTTCTGCCAGCTTTTATTGCGAGATCTGACACCCTCGACACAAGCTGTCGACAGTATCACTGCTGGTACATGAGGAGATGGGAGGAGGATGCTGACCACTGTGCCTGTGAGGTCAGGTCAGAATACATACCTATACACACCCATACACACACACACCCCATCCTGTGACATCAGGGTCAGAATACACACATACATATATACACACCCATGCATGCACATACATATACACACCAATACACACAATCGTATGATATCAGGGTCAAAATACACATACACATGCACACACATACACACCCACATACCCATACAAACACTGTGATATCAGGGTCTAAATACACATACAAACACCCATATACATATATATACTGTGATATCAGGGTCCAAATAATCACATGTACACACACATATATACCCATACACATATACCATCCTGTGATAGCAGGGTCTAAAACACATATACATACATGCACACGCGCGCACACACACAAGACACACGCACACACCATCCTATGATATTCAGGGCCTAAATACACATACCTAACTACCTGACACACATACACATGCACACATGCACACATTTTACTGGTCAGCCTGTGTGAAAGCAGGGCAGTGACCTGAGGGCGGGGACCGGCGTGGTATTTGCAGAGGTATTTGCTTTGCTGCATGGAGATTCCTGCAGTGGGACAGACGATGTCGCCCTCTGGTGGGTACCCTGTCCCTGAGAACAGGCGATGGCCTTGCAGTGACAGTGCAGGTAGCTCGTCTTACAGCCCACCCGTGGGCCTTCCCTGCCTGGCTTGGAAACACCCCGTCCAGTTCAGGGAATGCTCTCTCCCAATGTGCTCCTGGCCCTGAATTCCCGGCGATCTTTAAAAATGGACCCAGCCCTCCCTTTCCCCAGACTTCACGGCACTAGGAATGGAACTGCCTCTGCAAAGTTCAGGTCCTGCGGTGTTGGGGATTGAACTCGGGGTCTCACACACGCTAGGCAGGGGTGCAACAATCTGAAGCTGTCTCCTAGGCCCAGAATGAGACTTTTTTAAAAAAATTTCTTGAATTACTGTGAGATAGTTAAAAGCTTTCATGTTTGGGTTACAGTCACACAATGACCAAACACGCATCCCTCCACCAGTGCACATTCCCCACCACCAATGTCCCCAGAATCCCCCCCCTTTCCCACCCTCCCCCTGTCTCCATGGCAGACAGTTTCCCCCATACTCTCTCTGCTTTGGGACATTATGGTTTGCAATACAGATACTGAGAGGCTATCACGTTTGGTCCTTTGTCTACTTTCAGCATACATCTATCCCAACCAACCCCTCCAACCATCATTTTCTTAGTGGTCCTTTCTCTATTCCAGCTGCCTCCCCCCCCCCCCCCGCCGCCTTCATGAAGCAGGCTTCCAACTATGGAGCAATCTTCTTGGCCCTTGTGTCTACTGTCCTTGGGTGTCAGTCTCATGTGATGGTATTTTATACTCCACAAATGAGTGTAGTCATTCTATGTCTGTCCCTCTCTTTCTGACTCATTTCACTTAGCATGATATGCTCCATGTCCATCCACTTGTAAGCAAATTTCGTGACTTTATCTCTCCTAACAGCTGCATAGTATTCTATTGCGTAGATGTACCAAAGTCAGAATAGGTCTTTCAAAGAAAATATCTGAGATGGTATATACATTTTCCACACATAATTCCCATCTGCCTATATGTAGATCTACGTTTGTTATATAATCATTAGAAGATTTCAAGTACAGATCTCCTAAAACCCTTCTTGGCCTGAGCAGTAAGAGCCTTGACACCATGCATCCCGTTGTCCACAGAGCCCAGAATCCAGCGTCCAGCGCGCGTGGGCGGTGCTGATGCAGGCGCCATCCCAGTGAGGGAAGCCAGTGGTCAGGCGCGGGGCGCTCCAGGCCAGCACCGAGCAGGTGCGGCTCCAGCTGGGGAGTGAGGGAAGCCCCACACCCGCCCCAGGGGCAGCCCCGCACACGTGACCCTCTGCACAGCCTAAATCAGATGGCGCCCCACCACCGCTGCTGGTTCCCCGTTCCCAAGCAGCCTTCGATTGGGACTGCGTGAGGCTTCTTCCTCCGCCACTGTAGGAGCAAACAGGGTCCGGGTGTAGAAAAGGGCGGGAGCTGACAACTGTACATTCTGGTTCGAGCCATGTGTGTCCGAGGGGAACTGGTCAGAAGAGCCGGAGCGCAGGGGGAGGGCCTTTGCCTTGCATATCGCCAGCCCTGGCTTGATCCTCAGCATCTCATATGGTCCTCTGAGCACCGTCAGGAGTGATTCCTGAGTGCAGAGCCAGGAGGAACCCCTGAGCATTGCCAGGTGTGGCCTACAAACAAAAAAACAGAAATGCAGGAATTAACACACTTGCCTTGCATGCAGCTTACCTGGTTTGCCCCTAGCATGGCATCGAACCCCCAAGAAACGTAAGGACTGAGCCCTGAGCACCTCTAGGTGTGGTCCGAGAATTAGGTGTGGCCCATGACCACCTCCATGGACTTACTGTGTATTTCTAGGAACGTAACAAGCAACTAAGAAACCCTGATCTATCACATCTACTCTATGTGCTAGTTTTGTCTGAAATCTTTTAAACTAGGGAAATCTTTAAAAGGCACACATGGGGGCTAGAGCGATATAGCACAGCAGGTAGGGGATTTGCCTTGCATGCAGGCGACCCGGGTTCGATTCCCAGCATCCCTTATGGTCCCCTTAGCACCGCCAGGGGTGGTTCCTGAGTGCAGAGCCAGAAGTGACCCCTGTGCATCGCTGGGTGTGACCCAAAAAGCAAAAAAAAAAAAAAAAGGCACATATAGCAGTTAAAATCAATAGTAATGATAAATGTTTCCTGATCTCTTATGATATGCCAGGTACTAAGCTCTTAGCACTTGACCTGTCTCATTTAGCCCCCACAAAAATGTCCATTGTACTGATGAAGAAACAGACCTGGCCAGAGTGCCCATCTGCCAGATGACAGTCAGGACTTGACTGTGGACTCAGCCGATGGTGGGGTCCCTGAGCTGTGTCCGCATCACCTGTTTGCTTAAGAACCATTGAAGAATGAGTCTCAGTCAAGTGCAAGCATTGATGACGTTTCTGAAAATTACAAAAGCATTTTGAAAGGCAGGTTGATGGAATATCTTAATTAAGTATTTTGAGCTCTTCCCGTGCTTTGAAATGATTGTTTATTCCCCGGCCGATTATGCTGACAAGCCTCATTATTTCTCATACTTGATGAAAAATGGTGTTGGTTCTGGTGGTGTTGTTAGTGGTTATAGACCCTCCCGGCCACACGGGGGCAGCACCAGACAGCACCCTCTGCAGGTAAGGGGCAATTGGGTAGGGAATTTGAACCCCATCTCTACCACTTGCAAAATACGTACTTTGAGCCATATCCCCACCCCCTCAGAACAATGTTTTTAATGTAGGGTGCCCGTGCTGAGTGATTTCCGTTTCTTAGCAGAGATGCCCTTAATTTCGAGGGAGCATGTTTCGTTGGAAATGCCTGTGTTCTCTGTCACAAGGGACAAGAGCAGCTAGTATTTTTCCGTCTTCCTTCTAGGTAATAAATTATGTTGAGTATTCATAGTTGGTGAGGATTTTCAGTAAGCAGTTAGAGATAGTCAGAAAAATGTGTTTCTGTCTTCTCATTTTTAAGGCCATCCCACACTATCCTTGGTTTCTCAGGGTTCAGTGGTACTAGAACATTCTATGCTAATCACTTCCGACGCTCGTGATGCTGCCTCCACACATTCTTGTCTCGGTCTGCGTCTCAACCTCCATTCAGTAGAATTCACTAGAATTTTGACTGAAGGGACTAGACTGAAGTATTATTCCAACCCACCTTTGGGAATAAGAGGGTTGGGGGTAGGGCGGGGGGGATGCTTTTGCCAAAACAACAAACAGAAAGCTGAATGTTCCTGCACTCTGCCAGCTCTTGCCCTGACCACCTCCATGGACTTACTGTGTCCTTCTAGGTGCGTAACAAGCACCAGGCCTCTGAGAGTTGCATTTCCTCCCCTTTGTTTGTGGGGCCCAGGCAGGACATGCCCAGCCGCTCTCTCAGAGCTTACTCTTCACAGTGCTCAGAGAACCGTATGTGGTGCTGGGGGTCAGCTGCATGCACAGCAAACGCCTTGCCCCTGTACACATCCCTCACCTCTCTCCCCCTCCCTCCCCCCCCCATCCCTGTCTCTCTCCCTCTCCCCTCTCTTCCCCTCCTCCAGGGCTGTATTTCTTGCTATGAATAAAGAAACCGCTTTAGGGCAGGAGTGATAACCCCCTGCCTTGCACACAGCCGAACCCAGGTTCGATCCCCAGCATCACATATGGCCCCTGTAGCCCCACCAGGAGTGATTCCTGAGCTCCGAGCTAGGAGGAACTCCTGAGCACCTCTGGGTGTGCCCCCCCAACCCCCCATCTCCCCCCCACCAAAAAAAGGTGGAAGGAAGAAACTGCCTTATACAAGTAACGGGACCTTAAAAAAGCTTAAGCTTCTTTGCCCTGTCGTTCTGTTTCTGGTCTCTTCCAAGAAAAGTACCTGAACTGAGATGGTGTTTTGGGTGGAGCTTGGTCACTGTTTCCTTCCAGCCAGAGATGGTCACAGTTAGTTTTCCAGCAGCAGCAGAGGGCCCAGTAGCCCAGTGGGCAACTCACCACCAAGCCCCAGTCGAGGCTCGGGGCCAGGGATGACGCAGTGCGGCTGGGTGTGATCCCAGCACCGCGCGGCAGAAAGCCAAGGATCCCGCTTGAAGCAGGGTCCGGGAGCGGGTCTGGGAGCGGGTCTGGGAGCGGGGCCTTCTGGGCCTCCAGGCCGTGACCGAGCCCTGCCTGCCGCTGTCTTGCAGTGTTTCGCTGTGCGCTCCCTGGGATGGGTGGAGATGGCCGAGGACGACCTGGCCCCCGGGAAAAGCAGCGTCGCTGTCAACAACTGCATCCGACAGCTGTCCTACTGCAAGAACGACATCCGGGACACAGTCGGCATCTGGGGAGAGGTGAGTGAGCCGTGCGGGGCCTCCCCGTGGGCGGTGTCGTGCCCCGGGCTTCCTGGGCCCCCGGGACTCGGGAAGAGGCGGTGCCTGACGGGGGGTGTGGTGAGGGCCGGGGCCCCATCACGACAGGGGCTGTAGGGTGGGACTCCCCACTGGCCTCTTTTTTTTTTGCTTTTTGGGTCACACTCAGTGATGCTCAGGGGTTACTCCTGGCTCAGCACTCAGGAATTACTCCTGGCGGTGCTTGGGGGACCATATGGGATGCTGGGAATCGAACCCGGGTTAGCCGCATGCAAGGCAAACGCCCTACCCACTGTGCAATCGCTCCAGCTTCCCCCACCCTGCCCTAACTTCTTAACATTGCCAGATCCCCAGGAGGCCTGAGAGCCTGGATGTGGGGGCAGGGGTCCAAGTCTCATGACTCCCCGAGTCTCTGGGGATGCACAGGTGGGCTCTTGGCTCACAGTGCCCTGGACTTGCAGGCGAAAGTGGGCATCTGGGGAAACAGCCACACCCATGCAAGGCCAGTACGGACCTCTCGGGCCTGGCAGAGAGGGGAGTCCAGGCCCACCCTTTGTCCTCCTAAGCCACGGGCACTTGGTTGGCCTCTGATGTCATCATCCTCCTGCAGGATTTCCACTTTGCCAGGTGCAGAAAAAGCACTCCCTCACAAAGCTTTAGAAGTGGGATTCATTCCCACCGTTGGGGCGGACCCAGACTGAGCTCAGAGACTCTTCCGATTGCCCCCCACAAAGGGGATGCAGAACACGTATACGCCCCTCGTCCCACAGGACGTGGGGAGTTGACACTGTCCGCCCCCTTGAGATGCCAAGCTAAGGGCTGGAGGCCGGTGCCTGGGGATGATGGGCAGGAGGGTCGGGGTGGGATCTTCTGGGAAGAGAGCGGAGGGTCGGGGGATCGAGGAGTGCTGGAAGGGCGTGTGGTGAAGGGGGCCGTGCCTGACAGCACAGCCCCACTGCAGCCAGGGGCTCCTGGACCACGCCCCTCGCGGCCGGAGCTCAGCAATGGAGCACTGGCCTCGTGTGTGCGCGGCTCTGGACTCAGTGCCCAGCACAGCCCACAGGAAAAGAAGTGGAGATGTGGCCCGCCCCAGGCACGTTAGCGCTTTCCTCCTTTCATCTCGGACGCCCACCGGCAGTGCTCAGGGGCGACGGCTGGCTCGGTGCTCAAGCCTGCCCCCAGCAGTGCTGGTGGACTGTAGGGCACCGGGATTGAAGCTGGCTGGGCCTCGTGCAGTGCAAAGCTCCTGCTCGGCTCTTGGTCGTCCCCCACCCCGGCCCCGGGTAGCTGTTGGGCTGTGTCCAGAGTCACCGCAGAGCTGTGCCCCCGCAGGCCAGACCACTCGGAGAGGGGGGCGAGAGTGGGAAAGCGCAGATTACAGGATAGCAGGGGGGCTCAGACGAGCAGACAGGCCGGGAGGGGCTGGCCAGCGAGGAAGGAATGGGGGTCAGAGATTAGGGGGCACTAGGAATGCAGCGAGTGAGAGGCCAGACCCCGCCACACGGCCTTTCCTCCCTTAGACTCGTCGATGTCAATAGCTCCAAAACAACAGCCAGGGGGAGAGCTGGGGCTCTGGCGGCAGAGAGGAGTGGAGGCTGGGAGGGGCAGGGAAGATCTAGAATTGGGCTGGAGCCATAGTCTAGCAGGTCGGGCGCTTGCTTTGCACACGGCTGACCCAGGTTTGATCCCCAGCATCCCATATGGTCCCCCGGTCCCTCAGGAGTGAGCCCTGAGCATCACAGAGGCTAGCCCAACTAAAGTAAAACTAAAGTATATGTGTGTGCTATATGTGCATGTGTATGTATGTATAATTGTGTGTATGTGTATGTGTGTGTATCTATGTGTGTATGTGTGAATGTGCATATGTGCATATCCATACGTGTGTGTTTGTATATAGGTGCATATATGTGTATGTATATATTTGTGTTTGTGTATTGTGTATGTGTATATACTATGTGTTTGTTTATTTACATGTGTGCTTACATATACATATGTGTATATGAGCATATTTGTGTGTATTATGGTTATGTGTATATTTGTGTGTATATACCTATGTATTTCTGTGTGTGCATATCTATATATGTATATATTTGTATATATGTGCATCTATGTGTGTATCTATGTGTATATATGTGTATGATTGTATATATGTGTATGCATATTTTTATTTATGTGTATATGTTCCTGTGTGTTTATATACGTGTATGTATTTATATGTATGTATATATTTGCATATGCACACACATATGTATGACGATCTGGAGATGTTTCCTCTCTCTGGAAACAAATTGCTGCCCCCAGAATGGCACTGCCAGTGCCCCCTGCCCGCCCCCCCATCCCTACTGGGCGAGAACCCCCAGGAGGCTAACTTCCCTCCCCTGTGTCGCAGGGCAAGGACATGTACCTCATCCTGGAGAACGACATGCTGAGCCTGGTGGACCCCATGGACCGCTCGGTGCTGCACTCCCAGCCCATCGTGAGCATCCGCGTGTGGGGCGTGGGCCGCGACAACGGCCGGTGAGTGCCCGCCGCCCAGTGCCCTGCCTCCCCCTGGTTCCTGCACTCCCGCCCCTTCTGCTCGCCTCTGGGGCTGCCCTCCCAGGCCCTGTCTGTGCCCCTCCCCCCGCTCTCCCCTGCAGAGTCTGGTGGCTGCAGACGTTGGCCACACTGACTTCTCCCCCTGAGTACCGTTTTCCGCTGTGGGCCCGGGGAAGACACTGGTGTTCGGGCCGTGAAAAGCACACGTCCCGCACAGGCCTTGCGTTGCGTCACACACTGTGGCTGGTTACCTTGTGGTGGTCAGGAAGAACTGCTGGGGCTTGGGATCAGCTGAAGGTTTGGAGCGCTTAAAAGAAAGATCTGGTCGCATCCAAATTCCATTTGATGTGGAATTTGCTTTTTAAGTTCTACTGAGAATCTGGTATTTGTAGCAAGTACTTCTTGGATGCGAGCAAAAGGTCTTGGCTCGGAAGATGAAAACCAGGACGCGCTGAAAGTCAGCAAGTCCTGATTTTCGTCTTAGGGCAGTGCTCCTGGGCACCTTGGTAAGTAGTTAGACTCTGATGCATGCAGTTAAATTGAAGTTCACCTGGGCGGCTCAGGACACCTGGCGATCTCCTCGGTGATCCTGATTTAGGGTTGATCAGCTTCGAGCATCTCCAGCTTTTTGCACTCGAGACCCCTTTTCACTGAGAAATAATCAGCTCAAGGCGAATATCAGGGACACCTTAGATTCTGTATGTGCTTGATTTTGAAATAGTTCTTGGTCGTTGTGTACTAATTGACAGATTTTCCCCAGCCACCCACCCTCAATCAGTTATATAACCCCAAATGGAGTCAGAAAAACCCAGCTGAGGAAGTGAGGGGGTGATGGGTGATTCTTTACTGCTTACCTAGAAAAGACCAAGAGTGTATTTGAAATTCTAGAGACGTGATTGCCCTGGAATTTTGTGGCATGGCCCTCTGAGCATTCCTTACTGCGTGTAGGAATCACCTGAAGAAACTGAGAAATCGTGGCGGGGAGAGAGCAGGACTGGCTGAGCCTGCCACTGAACCTGGTGTGAACCCCCAAGCACCGCTAGGGTTCACCCCTGGACACTGCCGGGTGCAGCTGCAAAACTAGAAAGAAAACTACAACGACCTAGTTCCTCTCCTCCCCCAGCGCTGATTCTGATGATCCCCGGCATGGCTATGATCTGGCCCGCAGCCCCGCTGCTAAAAATATTAGAAAGACAGCAGCAAGTTCCCAAAGCTCTCCAGGATTCCATAGAAAGGAAAAGTGTGAGAACCCCACTCCGCTCTGCGGGCTCTGCCTTGATTTACCCCAACCTTTGTCCACCACAGCTGGGCATTGGCAGATAGGTAGTATTTTGATTCGATTTCAAGTCAGAAGTCAGAAAGAAAAGTGGTCCAGCGTTTAGCAGTCAAGAAACACAGGCCTGAGGCTGGAGTGATAGCACAGCAGGTAGGGCGTTTGCCTTGCACGCCTCCCACCCGGGTTTGATTCCCAGCATCCCATATAGTCCCCCGAGCACCGCCAGGAGTAATTCCTGAGTGCAGG
This sequence comes from Sorex araneus, assembly GCF_027595985.1. Lineage (NCBI taxonomy): Eukaryota > Metazoa > Chordata > Mammalia > Eulipotyphla > Soricidae > Sorex > Sorex araneus. The sequence goes on along the minus strand of NC_073306.1, from coordinate 173,247,155 downwards.
GCCAGGAGTAACCCCTGAGCATTGCTGGGTGTGACCCAAAAAGAAAAAAAATCAAGAAAAGAACAAGCCTTTTTTGCTAGTGGAACCTGGCCTGGGAAACCTACAGTATTTGTCCTGACTGCTGATTGGACAGGCCTGGTCCTGACTTCTGATTGGACAGGCCTGGTCCAGGCTGCTGATTGGGCAGCTTTGTCCTGCCTGCTGATTGGACAGCCTTTTCGGGAAGCAGAGTTGTATTTTTGAGTTACAGAATGATGAGTGCAACAGCTGGGCCAGCTGTTCTGGGGGGATGCGCGTCCTCATTATTCATGCACATCTGTCGCTCTTTTGCTCTGTGGTGACGGGACACTGAGGTTGGTGCATTACCGTGGGTTGATTGATTTTACAAGGAAAGTGCCCGATGGTATTTGGTTGTTCCTGAAAATATGTAGCCCCAGGGCAGGATAGATGGCACAGAGGCTAAAGTGCTCCTCTTGCATGCAGCCCATCCCACTTCCATCCCAGAACCAAGTGTTTCCCCCTCTTCCCAAGCACAGTGCTGGGAGCAACCCCAAGCATAGAGCCAGGAGTAGCCCCCGAGCACCGCTGGGGTTTAAGCCCCCAAACAAACCCGAGTTCCGTCCCCAGCACCGCCATGGTTTCTCAAGCCCCTTCAGGAGACAGCCCTAACTGCAGAGCCAGGAGTAAAACCCTGAATACCTCAGAGTGGCCCAGGAAAGTCAAGCCCTGCTGGTGGGGAGTAAGAAGCTTCTGATCTCCCCGGTTCCTGGCCTCCAGCTGGGTTTGGCAGACAGACGCCCAAGTGAAGACAGTGAGACACACCCATTCAACCCCGAGGGGTTTGCCTGGTTGTCAGCATGACAACAGACTCCCTTGATGAGATCCACAGCTTCTTAGTGTGACACCTGATGCTACGTGCTCAGGGATAAGAAAAGGATTCAAACCAGTTGACAAAATGGTTCAGGTTCTGAGCCCCAAAGTCCCTCCCTCTTGCACGTTTACTGCAGCCATTGGCACAGTGATGGAAACACGGCAGATAAAGTGAGATTTGTTTTTTTTAATCGTAGAAGCCACACCAGCTGTGCTTGAGGGCTCAGGGGGCTCACGGCCCCTCGCCTAATGGTAGTGGGGTTGGCCAGGGGCAAGGTCAGGGGTTATAGGGAACACATCACTAGGAATGTGCTCTCTTCCCCTTGAGCTCCCTCCCTGGTCATCCACGTTAGGAAAAGTATGACATCCTATTGATTGGTAACACACACAAGCAGATAGCACAGCATCCTTCCAGAGATGCTCTGACCTCCAGGGCTTAAAGGGCACATCGAGGCCATCATTGACACAGAGCACAGAAACTGCTCTTGAGACTGAGTTCTGCCATCCTGGAAAGCGTAACGAGCCCTGGACCCCACCACGTTGTCGTCGTTGTCATCGGCAGGGATATCAGTGTCAGTGGGGCCGTGTTGCCGTGGTGATGATTTTGAGTTGTGGGCTGGGCTGCCCTTGTGTTTGAGCCCACCGCCCGCTGATCATTGCCCAGTGTGGGGAGAGAGTGTATTTTCCAAACATGTTTCCTGTTCTGGTGGGGGGGTGTGGAACTGGGTTGCTTTGAGATGCAGTAGATTTTTAAGAAGTAGGTGTTTACCAGTGAAGAGTTTCCATTTCTCTTTGCAGAGTTTTCATTCCCTGGAAGGAGCCTTTATATTCCTGCCCTTTTTTATTTTTTTAACTTTGGGTTCTTTTTTCTTTTTCTAACAGCAATTTACAAGAGCAAATTCAATTTGTAAGTCTGCAAAGGTTTTCACTTGGCGTGAATAAAACATAAAAGTGTTTCATTTTGTTTGCAGAAACAGAGCTCATTTGGCATTCTCTTTTGTAACTCTCCTTGCAGTGGAAGATGGGAATCTCTGAGGGGATTTCACCATGTGGGTTAAAATGAATTTTAACAAGTATGTGCAGCAGGAAGGGCACAGAACTGTCTCTTGAAATTCAGAGTGCTTGACTGAGTCCTGGAGTTTGGGGAACTGCTCGTACTGCGAGTGGTCTCTGGGTTCCATGAGGCTCTTGGGGGGTTTTGATTAGCACCGAGAGCTCCCCGCCAGCTGTTTCCCTCTGGGGAGGAGACTGGGCTACAGCGATGCCCCCTGCAGGGGTAGCTCTTCCTTTCGCTTGCGCTGTGCCCTCCAGTCCTGCCTCTGATGGTGCTTGCTGTTTCCTGTGCGGTTCTCACAGGCTAACAAGGACGGACCCCCTCTCCTGGACACTCTGTCCTTCACGGCCACTTATTGGTTTGATTTCTGCATCACGCCCAGGGATGCTCAGGGGTTACCCCTGGCTCTGTGCTCAGGGATCACTCGGGGTGGCGCTCAGGACCATATGGGCTGTCGGAGCTCGGCTGCACACAAGGCAGACTCCTTACTCTCTCCCCCGTGCTTTGCTTCCTGTTTGTCGCAGTAAGATATCAGCGGTGGGTGAAAGGGAGGGCCACTGGGAGCCTTGGGGCTTCAGCCAAACACAGCACAGTTCTTGTCCCCAGGCCATCCAAGCAGGAAGCAGGAGACCGTACTCCATGGCCAAATGCAGAAGAGATTTTATTTAAGAGGATGGGAAGGGGGTGGGAGGCAGACAAGAAGGGGTGTCCCAGAGGACAGGAGGGAACCTTCATCTCCTTTGCAGGGTTCCGGGAAAAGGCAGGAGCCCACCACTCTCCTGTCTCTGGACGAGCACTTCTCACTGAGCAGTGGGGTGTGTGATTGATGGTCCAGGTCATGTGACCTGGCCGGGGAGCCGTGCGACAGACCCCCTCCACACACTGCTGCTCCCCTTCTCCCAGTTCGGCCTTTTGAACTTCACCCACCAGTTCCCCTTTGTTCTCACCCCCAAAACACACCCCTGCGGACGGTTCTGCCCCACATCTCCCGTGTGGAAAGGGCCGTGCCACGCGCAGGGGCAAGACTGCCCCGCCCCCAGCCCCATGCCTCTGCGCCTGGCTGAGCAGGGCTGCCCCTGACCCTCTCGGCTGACAGGGTCTCGGGGGGCCTGGCCTGTGGGGGGGGGGGCAGCCTGCCACAACAGGCACAGTTGGTCCCCGCTCACTGTGGGTGCTTGGAGGCTGCCAGCTCTGGGAATGAGCACTATGGAATCCCGTTTTCTTTGCGCTGGTGGGTACAGATGAGTGACGGTCACACGCTTCTTCCTGGTCACAAAATCAAGCCTCCAGACTGCCGGAGAGGACCCGAGGCCACAGCACTGCTAGTAGTGAATCCTCGTTTGTGCTCATCGTTCATGTCCCGCCCACCTAGTCTTCCTGTGGCTCCGGGTGCCAGGAGCCCCCCCCCCCCCCCGCTGCCCGGCCACAGACTCCCCCCCCTGCCGTCTTCCCTGCTGTGGCGGGAGGGATCCTCCAGCCACTGCGCACTCTGCCTTGGACAGTGCAGACACCCCAGTTAACCGGGCTCGGGGATATGGCTTGCCCTGAGGGTGTGTGAGATGCTGGGGCTCAGGCCCCGGCCCCTCAAAGCACACCAGCCCACTGAAGCTGGTCATGATGCACTCTCTGGTGTGTGGGGGGGCACCCAGAGCGCTGGGGAAAGACACAGGCCTGTGGCCCTGGGTGGGAGCCTCCTGATGGGTGTCATCCCGGCTATGGTGAAGCAACAGGTGAGGGAGTCTGCGGTCTTGTGCCCGTTTCTGCTCTAAAGCTTCTGGGCGTGGGGGAGTCCAGCTGCCACTCTAGCCTCTGTCAGTGTACACTGGAAACTCCTGTCTCCTCACTCTGTCATAGAGGTGTGAGGGCAAAGCCGGCTTGGTGTCTGAGCACAGGGACCTGTAACCAGAGGAAACCCCCCCCACACACAGATATACACACACATACACAGATTTACACACATACACATATATACACAGATAAACACATATATACACACATACACACAGATATACACACATACACACACAGATATACACACATACACACACACACACCCCTTCCTTGTCTTGTGGGAGTCAACACAGACCCTGTTCTCAGTGGACAGGCTCTGCTCATCCGTCACCCCATTCCCATGAGCACGAGACGTGGGTAGATAGTGGGAGGCCCAGGACTGTCCGACTCACAGTAGGGTCCAGGTCAGAGTACCCCATAGGAGGGTCACACCTTGAGGTAAAAAGCAAGAAGAGGGGTTGGAGCAAGAAGTAGGGAGAGCAGACCCCAGTTCAGAGCAGACCTGGCGCTGCAAGTGGTCCCACAGGGAATGATCCCTGGGTGCAGAAGCAGGAGTAAGCCCAGAGCATGGCTGGCTTGGCCCAAATCCAAACCAAGAAGCCCCCAGGACCCGGGAGAGCACTCTGGGGACTGGAGCAGGGGCCTGGCATGCATGAGACCCTGGCAGTGCACGGGACCCCTGAGAACCATCGAAAACAAGACAGACTTAACCCCGGACCCCTTCTACCCTTGGGAAAGGCCAGGCCCCTTGGCACAGGTGCTGTGGTGTGGCTGATACCTATTCACTTTCTGGTAATAATGTATCCAGAGATGACACAGGGGAGAAGGGGCATGAGTCTGACCAGGTTCCATCCCCAGCACCACCTGACTCTCCGAGCCGCTGCCAAATATAGCCCAGGAGATCCCTGAAATTCACCATTCACCTGATGTGGTTCTGAGCATTGAACAGTGTGTGTGTGTGTGTGTGTGTGTGTGTGTGTGTGTGTGTGTGTGTGTGTGTGTGTGTACAGGGTGCAGAGGCTGCATCCCTGTATTCTTGGGCCCTTGCATTGAGCCACTATCCCAGTTGACCCAGAATTGTGGGGAATGGACCCCACAGGGAATGGGCCTCCCAGAGCACCTCTGGGGAGCACCCCCAAATGTACGCGTTAACCCCAGTATTACTTAGGATCTTCCACACTCCACTCCCAGACCCAGATGAAGCAGCATTTCCCACAGAAATCAAAAGAGAACACGGGCAGCAAGACAAGAACAGGCGCTATGAATATCAACAGACTTTAAAATAACTTGAGTCAGGATGTTGATGGATATATGGAGCTGGGAATGTTCTAGAAGAGAGAGGGTGAGGAAACTCTTCGGTACCCTCAATACTCACTGTCTTCTTCAGAGAAATTTATTCCTGAGACACAAACCCCGTTGGGCAAAGATCAACTCATTTGGAAATTTAGGAACAGTCTACTGCACAGTGAGATAAGATATTAAGAATAACCAGAACTACATGGGCCAGAGATAAAGTACAGCAGGTCGGGTGCTTGCCTTGCACAGAGCTGGCCCGGGTTCAGTCCCAGGCACCCCATATGTTCCCCTGGGCCTGGAGCCAGGAGTAAGCCTTGAGCCCTGCCAACTGTGCTCAGCAAATTTTTAGAACTTCAAAAGAGAGAGACGAAACACCTTGTCACAAGAGGGGTTTGCCACACAGTATACATGAGCAGCGCAGGGCCAACATTATGAAGAACTATTTTTACATATCGCTCCAGCACAGCAGGTAGGGCATTTGCCTTGCACGTGGCTGACCCGGGTTTGATTCCTCCGCCCCTCTTGGAGAGCCCGGCAAGCTACCGAGAGTATCTCGCCTGCATGGCAGAGCCTGGCAAGCTACCCGTGGGGTATTCGATATGCCAAAAACAGTAACAACAAGTCTCACAATGGAGACGTTACTGGTGCCTGCTCAAGCAAATCGATGAGCAACGGAATAACAGTGATACAGTGATATATACATATATATATATATATATACATATATATATATACATATATATATGCCTCTCAGAGAGCCTGATAAGCTCCCTGTGGCATATTCAATATGCCAAATGCAGTAACAATGGCAGTCTCATTCCCCTGACCCTGAAGAGAGCCTCCAATCGTTGGGAAAGAGCAGTAAGGAGAGGCTGCTAAAATCTCAGGTTGGGACGAATGGAGACGTTACTGGCACCTGCTCGAGGAAATCAATGACCAACAGGATGACAGTGATACAGGGATACAGTGCTATGACCTTCCAAACAGCACTCAGTGTACCCAGGGCCAACCCAGGTGACATTCAGCTAACCAGGCTTGCAAGTTCAAAGCTCAGGCCTGTGACCTGGTGGTGCTGGGGACCCCCAGGGCCACACGTAGTGGAGCTTAGTGGGGGGACACCCGGTTGCCGGGAAGTGGGGATCAAACTCGGAACCTCCACAAGCCAAGCACATTCTCCGGCCCTTTGAACTCTCATGGGGGCCCTATTTAACCTGCAGAGGGAAGTACTTTTTTCTTTTGATTTTTGAGCCACACCCAGCGCTGCTCAGGGATCATTCTTGGCAGGGCTCGGGGGATCATAGATGATTTCTAGGAATAGAATCCGGGTCAGCTGCATGCCAGGCAACTGCCAGGCAACTGCCTTAACCGGTGCACGAGGATCCTGCTGGCTGCTATTAATTAGGAAAGAATTTATCTTCATTAGAGCAGCCCTGAGGGGTCTCTACTCATAATCACGCTCTGGTGAAAGAATTCTGATTTTCTTAAAAAGCAAAAACAGTTGTAGCGTTGCCGCTGATTGAACACATTGATGCTGGTGTTGCCATCTGGGTTCACTAGGGCTCGACAGAACACAGCCTTGCATGCCGCTGACCCGAACTCAGTCCCTAACACCCCACATGGCACCCGCAAGCCCTTGCAGGGGTGATCCCTGAGCACAGAACCAGGGGAAGCCCTGAGCACTGCCGGGTGTAGCCCCTAAAACAAAGCTTGTGGTTCGTTAAAGCACATTTGAGCGTGAGCCGCTCTGTGGGCGAGCTTCCTGCCCGGAGCCCTGTCGGCCGGGTTTGTTCCGTGAACAGCCACGGAGGAACGGGGCCCGGGTGGGGCTGCCAGATGCCTCCTCGGAGGGGCCCAGGACTTAGCAGCATAGGGGCCCCCTTAAAGGATCGGAGCTAAAAGCCTGTTGGAATTTCTTTCTTGTTTATTTGTTTGACTGGTGTGTGTGTGTGTGTGTTGTGTGTGTGTGTGTGTGTGTGTGTGTGTGTGTGTTTGGGCTGCACCCGGCAGTACTCAGGATTCTGCACTCAGGGATTACTCCTGGCAGTGCTCGGGGGGACCATATGGGATGCCGGAGATTGAACCCAGGTGGGCTTCGTGCAAGGCAAATGCCCTCCCCGCTGTACGAGCACCCCAGCCCCCTGTAACTTCTTTAATCTAGCTTCCAAATGACTTTGGAATTTGGCAGGTATAGGTGGGGACTCCCAAACAGTGCTCAGTGCACCCAACACCCCTCCCTGCCATTCTCAGTATGGGTGGAGACTCCCAAACAGTGCTCAGGGCGCCCAGCACCCATCCCTGCCATTCTCAGTCCAGCTGTTCGGTGCTGGGGGCGCCAGGGTGGCACAGGGATTTCTTGGGGCCGTTGCTTTGAAAGCAAGCCTGGAAATCACCATTCTTTTTCTTCTTTGTTTTCCCTCCCTACCCAAGCCTAAGTGCAGTGGGGTACGGGGTGGAGAGGGGGTGGGGGGAGGGGGGCTTCCTAATGACATCCCATCCGCAGGCTCCCACGGCCAGACATAATGAAAGATTGATGGCACCGCGGGCCGGCTGATGAAAGTCTCATCTCAGGCCTGCGCTGTCTCGCCTCGAGGGGTGGTGCAGGGAGACAGCAATAATTCTCTCCCCACGAGGAAGTCGTATCCTGACCTCTAAGTTAATTTCTTTTTAATACAGCCCCGATACGCAGAGGCATCCGGGCGGGCTGACTGGCGCGGCAGTGATATTTCAGGCCCTCTTTAGAAGGGGCGTCTCTGCTGTCCGTGAATCACGCCGGGATGCTGGCCCGTGCGTCGGCTGAGAGGAGCCCTGAGAACGATGCAAGGAGGGGAGGTGTCGATGTCTACTAATCCCCCGCAGTGGTCGATACAGGAAGGGAATGGTGTGTCTTCCCTGAGGTCACGCGCTCAGTGCTGAGTCCAGGAAATGGGGAGTGGGGGGGCCTCTGTATTAAGGAGGTTGGAAATTTTGTCATTCCTAGACAGCTTCTCTCTTGCGCTTCCCGGGGCCCTGGCTGCCCACATGGCTGTTTCTGGCTTCTGCATGTGGGGCATCCACGGGGCTTAGCTGCACCCTGAGTGAGTCTTCACAGTTTTCTTGGAATCCCGGGAACATACAAAGAGCAGACGGGAAAGCATCCATGAAGAAGTAGTCTTCAAACCCAGGTATGTGTGAATGTGTCTATAAGGAGCAGGCATGGGCCAACCACTCCAGCCTGGAGCCTGGCTACACACTGGCCCCTCCCCGGTGCTCAGCACATGAGTCAGTGTTTGATGGTTGCTGGTGAGTGGACATTCGTTGCTTTTCATAGTGGAGCCATCACCTCGACCCTTTGTACTCAAGTCCAGTCGGGAGTTTAAGCTACACGGTGAGTCCCGAGACTGAGAATCTAATGTAGCCTATGGAAAACCATGCAAAGCAGTGTTTTCACAAGCAGAATAATCTTGATGCCAACAGTGTAGGTGTTACAGACTCGACAGAGATTCTCTAAAAGATTCCCCAAGTCTCTGCAGATGCCCACAGTAATTTAGTTCACCTCTAGCCGAGGCCACCCAGAGTCAGCATAGCCCCCCTCAGTTAGAGACTCAGACCCCCAAGCTCTTTCTCTCTCTAGTCCTAAGTCCCCGCCAAATAGCAATCACAGGGGCCCCCAGGACTTCTGCTGGGGCTCAGTCATTTGCTGTGATGCTTCACGGGCATGCTACTGACCAGGACCAGTTTATAATAACAGAGACAAATGAAGAGCTGGATGAAGGAATTATGTCAGGTGAGAATCAGGGTGTTTGGACAGGCCCCTGGGTCTGTTTTCTGTAGAGTTTGGGGTCCAACCAGCCCTCTGGCATCTGGATGTGTTCCTCAGCCTGGAAGACATCCCAGGCACATATTGGGGCTTCTGTGGAGGTTCTGCTAACGTAGACATGATTGAGGAAGTGTGGCCAGTGGTGATTAGGTTTCTCCCAGTGCCCTCTCGTGCCCTGATTTTGCAGCTGAAGACTATGTCAGAGAAGTAGTGAGTCTGCAGTAGGGTCCTACCACTGATTGTGTTGTTATGGTTCCTTCCTTGCCCCGACACAGGCACCACTTAGCATCTTAGCATCACACCCTCTTCATCAGCAATGGGGTCATTGCTGGGGTAACAGGTGGCAGTGATCGGTGGACATGTGGATTGACCCACTGGTACTATAGTGTTTTTTTGGTTTTTGTTTTGTTTTGGTTGGTGGTGCTCAGGACTTATTCCCGGTTCTGCACTCAGTAACCACTCCTGGCGGGTTCACTCTATATGGAGTGCCGGGGATTGAACTTGTGTCAGTTGTATGCAAGGCACGTGCCCTCCCTGCTGTACTATCTCTCCGGCCCTGACACTATTTTTTATTAAAATGTTTTTCTGGTTGTTTTTGGTTTTTGGCCAGCCCTGGCAGCACTCAGAGATCACTCCTGGTGGTACCGGGAAACCCTGTTTCGTGCTGGGGATTGAACCCAGGTTAGCTGCATACTTGCCAAGTGCGTACTCCACAACTATCTCTTCTGTCTGAGTAATACGTTTTTAAAGATAAAAGAGTAAGGTGGTAGTATTTCCCTAAAGCACTATAGCACTGTCATCCTGTTATTCATCAGTTTGCTCTAGTGGGCACCAGTAACATCTCCATTGTGAGACTTGTTACTGTTTTTGGCATATCGAATACCCCACGGGTAGCTTGCCAGGCTCTGCCATGAAGGTGGTATACTCTCAGTAGCTTGCCAGGCTCTCCAAGAGGGACGAAGGAATCGAACCTGGGTCGGCCGTGTGCAAGGCAAATGCCCTACCCACTGTGCTATCACTCCAGCCTATTTCCCTAAAAGGAACCATAATGTGATATTTAGTACTTGGAAAGATTATAAACCCAGGAAGCTAGGATGTATGTGACTTGAACTAGCAGTATCTAAACATGGATTCCCTATGAGTCTTCTTGGTGGGGTGGAGGAGGCAGGGGTTTGGGCCACACCTAACAGTGCTCAGGGTTCATTCTTGGTGGAGTTTGGTGGCGTTTGGGAGTCCCATCTGGGGTGCCTGGATCAAACCCAGGTTAACCGCATGCATGGCAAGTGCTTTAACCCCTATACTACACCTCCGGCCCCGTCCCTGTGAGTCTTGGCTGATGAGTTGGTGCTTCTGCAAAGTCCAAAGTTCCCCCATTCCCCAGTGACTTTATAATTTTTCTCTTATTCAAAAGCCAGACTTGCTGTTTCAAGCGTCACGAATAGGAGTTCAAGCCTGGCCGGAATGGCATGAACTCCTCAGAAGAGAGGATTCATGCAAACCATGCCTCCCGAGCTTTCAGGGACTCGGGTCCCACGGCTTCCTGTCCTGGCAGCCACGCCGGGTGCCGCGTCCTGCTCACTGCTTAGCCAAGAGAACACAGGACTAGGGGGCCTCCCGGTCCCCGAGGACATGTGTCCATGCCCAATTTCATTGACTTTAACTGGGAATTTGTCTCTTCTAGGCTATTCCCTCCAAAGAATATCCTGAGGAAGTGATTTTTTGGATAAAAGAGAAAGAAAATAAAAAACAGGAATTTTAAAAAATTGAACTCAGAAGCCAGGAGATAATACAGCAGTTAGAGGTCTGCCTAATGCACCTGACCCACTTCATGTCCCTGAGGCGTTGTGGGGTGCTTTAAGGAGAAACGGAGGCACCAGGGAATCCCCAGGAAGAAGCTTTATTAAACACATTGGTCAGCACAGACTCGGGGTTTTCTCAGCCCAAAACCTAACCCGATGGAGGTGAGGATTTTCCTCCATATCCTAGCAAGGAAGTTCCCAGAAGCAGGAGCAGCGTGACCTCACTCATGGTCCCACTAAGGTCGTGGTCTTTCTGCTGGGCCTGTGGCAGGCTCCACCCCAAAGATCACCTTAAGTTTCTGTCTCCCCCAAATGTGAGTTCTAACCAGTCAGGGATGTGTTTCTCTTTCCTCCTGCCACGTTTGTTAGGGCTCTCATTTCTTCTGCCACATGCATCACCTGGTCCCCTGAGCACCATGGGGTGCAGTTCTGGGCTTCCCTGAGCACCTCCAGAGTGACCCGGGCCATGCCTGGCACCGCAGGGCCTGAGCAGTAGCCCCCCTCCTCAGGCCCTGGCACTGGATGGCCAGAACAGTGGACTCACAGTAACAGGTGGGGCCCCCGGCCTCCTGAGCACTGCTTGGGAGTCCTGCTGATCCCCCAGAAGTTAATCAGGCTCAATCCACGTGCAGAGACCTGTGTATTGAGGGCCAGAAAGTCTTGGAGGATGTGGTCCTGGAGGGTGGTGACCCCAGTCGGACCTTGTACCCATTGAGAAGCTGAGTCCATGAGTGGATGGCCACAGAGACGGCTGATGTCACTCATCCTTGGAGGAGTCATTTAGACTATAGTAAAGAGACAGAGTGGGTAGTAGATGCCCGAACTCAAATGTTGCGAGGTGAGGAAAAGAAAGCATAGGAAATCTGGTCCTTCCAATCAGATATTGTACACCAGAAGAGATGTTTAGAGTTCCTGGAGCGGGACCTTGGGGATTATTCAGAGGACATGATAATGTGCAATCCCTCTACAGCTGGAAAAGACACTCGTGACTTTTGCTTCTTTTTTGGGGGGTGCTGACTCCTGGCTCTGCACTCAGGAATCACTCCTGGCAGTGCTCGGGGGACCATATGAGATGCTGGGAATCGAACCCGGGTCGGCCACGTGCAAAGCAAACGCCCTCCCTGCTGTACTATCACTCCCGCCCCCGACTTTTGCTTCTTAATCCCTACATTGCCTTGTCCCCCTTAGCCCAGCCCAAAGGAGGACTCCTAAGTGCAAATTTGCACACAACAGTAAAAACAGTAAAAAGTCAATCAGTGATTTTTCCCTAGAACTGGGTTTTCTAATATAGCAGCCGCTTGTTACCAGCGGGTCTAGAACCCTTGCAATGTGACGAGTGTGATTGAGTGATCAGTGAAGTAAACAGGATGAGTGGGAAACTTGGGGGAGGGGATCTTACAGCAGTGTCCTCATTGATTACATACTGAAGGACGGCATGTTGGATTTATTGGGTGAAGTGAAATATGTTATTAAAATTGATTTCACTGGCCTCCTTTCTCCTTTTTAAAGAGGAGAATTAGATCTGAAGAGATAGCACAGGGGGTCAGGTGCTTGTCGTGCGTGTGGCCAACCTGAGTTCAATCCCTGGCACCACATACGGTCTCCTCAGCACCACCAGGAGTGAGCACAGAGCCAGGAGTCAGCCTTGAGCACAGCCAGGTGTGACCCCAAACTAAAAGCAAGCAAATAATTGAATTACTGCAACATGCAGATCGACCTTTGTGACTCACTTGACGTTCCTGACAGGCAGGGGACAAGAGAATTGCACGGCCCTGGAGGGCGGCGAAAGATTGCTCCACTGTGATGCCGGACGCTCATTGTTGTCGGGCCAGAGAGAGGACTCAGTTTAGCTTGTGATGGAATGTGAAGAGAAGTTTGCCAGTTGATAACCTTTAAAGATTAAAAAAAAAAGAATCAGAAGTTAAATAAGGAAAATAAAGAATTCTTCCAAATTTTATACCAGGTAGTTTTACTGAACTGTTCATATTTTAAAAAATAAATTGCAGGGCTGGAGCAATAGCACAGTGAGTAGGGCGTTTGCCTTGCACGTGGCCAGCCTGGGTTTGATTTTCAGCATCCCATATGCTTCGCATGCTGGAGCCAGGGTTCTAGCCTCAGTATTGCCTGGGCCCCTCAGCATCGCCAAGGGCAACCCCCCTTCCAACACAGAGCCAGCAGTCACCTCTGAGCACTGCCAGATGTGGCCCCCCAAAAGACACATTGTCCACGTTTTGCCTCACTGCCAGATTGGTGCTGATTTTTCTTAGCTCTTCCTGCACTTCTGTTTCTACCCAGTGCCTCCCGCGTGCACCCCACCAGCTACAGCCCAGATTACCCTGAGCGTGGGGGTATGAGCACACGTTTCTGCCGCTTACAGGAAGGCGTCCAGAACCCCTGGGCAGACATGCTGGGCCTCACCCGGGCCCTCTGTGCAGCCACATTGTTCTCCAGCCCCTCCCCTCACAGCCCGCAGGCACAGCAGCTGAGGCACGTGCCAGTCCAGCTGCTGAGGGCCGGAGCCCACACCTGTCCAGCAGCCGGTTGCAGCTGCTCCACCCTGCAGTTCCCTTGCCCAGGGCTGCCCTCGCCCGCCCACTCATTTCCTAAGGCCTCCTCATGAAATCTTGATGTGCCCTTCCGTTGAACCAGCCGTCTCCTCCTCCGTGCACAGCCAACTCCGAGGGAAACGTGCACCCTGTAGCCCGTTTTGCTGCAGGAAGCTCTATCTCATTCGCAGATTTTGTGTTTCCCCAGATGAGAACGGGAAAATAAAGTTTCAGTGGGAGGACCCTGCCCCCTGCATTCTTTATAGTCAAACTCTTTGGTCACAGTGCAAGAGAGAGAGAATGTCGTCACTCACTCTGTTTCTCTCCTTTACTTATATGTCACTAATAAACCAAACCCAAGCATGATCATGCATAGCTCTTCACAGTGCTCTGATCTTGAATTATTTTTCTTTGCTCATATTTTATTTGTGTGTGTGTGTGTTGATGGGTAGAGAGCCTATGGCCTCACCTATGCAGGACATGTGCTCTACCACACAGCCACACCCCAGCGCCTATTAGTATGATTTCTTTAGGCCTTTATTATTGTTGAGTGTTTGGTTGGTTGGTTGATTGATGTGGGTTTTTTTTTTTTTTGCCACTAGCCAGGGATAGTTTGAATACCGCTGGTCTCGGTTAACCTATCCAAAACCTTTATGTGATGCAATAGAAAATAAATGATTGTGGACCTGCCACGGGGACAGGCTTGAGGGGAAAACGCAAGTCGTGGTGAAGGGAGGGTGACAGTGGTGAATCGGATGGTGTTGGGATACTCAGTGCCTGCAATGAATCATTAACAGTGATGGTGTTTAAATGAATTGTGGGGGGTGGGGGAATGATGAACAACAACAAAAATAAAAACAGTGTGAGGGCCACACCTGGCAGTGCTGGGGGTCGAAATCGGTCCTCCCACATGCTTTGCCCCAACCCTCTGAGCCATCTCCGCCGCCTGCACGTGCCCCTCTAATCACCCCCCTGCCAGATGTTTTAACTCAGCACTCTACCGAGTTAACATCAAATCACTGTCACTGTCATCCCGTTGCTCATCGATTTGTTCAAGCGGGCACCAGTAACGTCTCTCATTGAGAGACTTATTGTTACTGTTTTTGGCATATCCAATACGCACGGGGAGCTTGCCAGGCTCTGCCGCGAGGGCTCGATACGCTCGGCAGCTTGCCGGGCTCTCCGAGAGGAGTGGAGGAATCGAACTCGGGTCGGCCGCATGAAAGGCAAACACCCAACCGTTGTGCTATCACTCCAGCCCAACACCAAGTATTTAAAGAGAAAAGTTGAAGTCATAGTCAGATCATTGTGGGGAAGCTCTTTGAACCCCAAATCCCTTCTTCCCTGGACTCTGGACTGGCCCCACTCGGCACTGAGCAGACACCTCATGTGCTTTAGACCAGAGAAGTTCAGGGGATCGGCATGTCTGAGGTCTGCCAGGCGAAGAAACACTCACGAGCACTCATGTATGAGGGTTAACTCCACACCAAGTGGTGCTGTGTTCCCAGACTCTGCCGAAGCACTCAGACACCACCCGTCTTAGGCTGTGTTCTTCAGAGCAGAGCTTTCATTTTAGCCAGTGACTGTTCTCTTCAGGAATTTTGTTAATGGTGAAAATTGCATCATTTGTTCTGTTTCCTTTCTTTTTGCTGGAAAGTTTCAAGTTAATAAATCCTCAAGTGCATTAATACTGTTAGGGCCAATGTGTATGACTGTCATTGGTGTGGATCAGAAAGTAGCAGGCTTGGGGCTGGAGTGATAGCACAGCGGGAGGGCGTTTGCCTTGCACGCGGCCGACCCAGGTTCAAATCCCAGCATCCCATATGGTCCCCTGAGCACCGCCAGGGGTGATTCCTGAGTGCATGAGCCAGGAGTGACCCCTGTGCATTGCTGAGTGTGACCCAAAAAGCAAAAAAAAAAAAAAGAAAGAAAGTAGCAGGCTTGGATTCAAATTAATATTTAGCTTAATTGATTTACGCAATTACTTCTATTTGGTTTCCAATTTTACTTTGTTCCTTGCATGTGAGAATGTTTGCCTTTCATTGTAAATCACTTCTTCTGGGAAACCTGTGATACACAAATTATAATAAAATCCAGTTGTAACGTCAATAGAATGTTTAAAATATGGGCTTACACACACACACTGACTTCTGTATTATTCAATAATTGGAAAATGTCACATCCTGCAACAGGAGTGTTCTGACGTTGTTATTTTTTCCCTTTGCAAAATCCCCAAGGAACTAAAAGAACAGCAAAGTTACAAATAGATCTCCACAGTCAATTAATATTTATTGGCCAATTCATGTGACATCTGTGGCTTTCTCTGTGAATTAGAGAATAATAATGTCACAGGAACTGCCTCATCCCTAAAGGACTTGCTTGCAAGACTATTTCTCTCCACCACCAGGGATCCCATTACAAAGATGAGCGGCGATTACTAAAAGCATTCCATCTAATGGATGCCGTAGAACTCCTTAATATATTTTCCCCCCGGACTCAGAGACCCAGAGTAATTGTCCATGCCCCTTTCTTGCCTAAAGGAAAAGTTTTGATTTATCTCTATGTACCTTCTAGCTAAAGAGTTGCTTTGTCTTTTTTATTGACACAAGCAAAGCCGGAAAAGGTATTTATTAAGAAAGGCAAAACCTAATCCTAGTCATTACAGTCACTGTGTCCAGGAATGGAATAAGAGGCAAAAAAAAAAAAAAAATTTTTTTTCAATAAAAGATAATTTTTTTTTGTCTGCTTGCAGAGTGTTTCTTGAGAAAGAGTACAAGGAGATAAGTTAAAACATTTTCTTTAGGGGGCTGGAGCAATAGTACAGCAGGTAGGGCGTTTGCCTTGCACGCGGCTGACCCGGGTTCGATTCCCAGCATCCCATATGGTTCCCTGAGCACCGCCAGGAGTAATTCCTGAGTGCATGAGCCAGGAGTAACCCCTGTGCATCGCCAGGTGTGACCCAAAAAGAAAAAAAAAATTTCCTTTAGACAAGAAAAAGAGAATGTGATAGATAGGTTAAGTCTTTTTACATCACGGGTCACTTTTAATCATAACATTGTTAATCACTGTCTTGTTAATTCTATTTTTTTTAATCATACGATTAGACCAGATTATACCAAAGAAGCATGTAAATCAGGGCAGACGGATAAAAATAGCCAGCATCTGGGGCTGGAGCAATAACACAGCGGGTGGGGCATTTGCCGTGCATGAGGCCGACCCGGGTTCAATTCCCAGCATCCCATATGGTCCCCTAAGCACCGCCAGGAGTAAATCCTGAGTGCAGAGCCAGGAGTAACCCCTGAGCATCGCCAGGTGTGACCCAAAAAGAAAAAAAAAAGCCATCATCTTTCTGAAGGGGTGGGATATTTTTTAGAAGCCTTTACATTATAATTTAATTATAATCGCACCTGGAGACTTTTAATCCCTCTGTGAAACTGACTTTCTTCCTGCCCCAAGCCCCATCACCTTCAGTTCCTCCCGTGAGGTGGCAAGCTTTGGGATTGTTTTTTTTCTTTCTCAGTTGTGTAATTTCATCAGTCTCCTGCTTAGTTAAGTCCTGCTGTGTGTTTCGCCACAGGGCTTAGCACCAAGGAGACAGGTAAGAAAAAGAACTCGGTGGCCACTGCCCTGGGAAAGTACTGCACGGGCTACTAACTTAATATTTATTCCCTGGCTCTTCTGAGTGCCAGGAAACACGTGGCAGGATACTTCTCAGACTCCCCACAAAAGCTAGAGCACGTTGCCATGCTCGTGGTGGCTTTGCTGAAGTCCCCTCTCTGCCTCTGCCCTTAGTCTTTCTCTCACCCTTGGGCCCGTCAGCTCTAGCTAGGTTATGCTTCGCTGACCCAAAGTCTCGGTGGCTTGGAAGAGTGCGTTCTGGTTAACGTTGCAGAGGGGCTAGAAATACCTCTGTCTCCAGGCCTAAAGCGGGTTCGCCTACTAGACTCAGGTACTGTCAAGACACAATGGCAGGAGGCAAAGATGCCTTGAGTCTTCTCTTTCCATCAGGAAAAAGCACTTAGCACTTGGGCTCACATTTTATGGGCCTAAGTCCCTGATCTAAGTATACCTGACTTCAGACGTTGCAAAAATACTCGCCTCTGCCTTCATATATTGCTTTTGCCTCGGAAAGCTTTCATAGATCTTACTGGCACTAATTTTTTTTTTCCGCCTTATCTCATTAGCATTGTAAAGCTGTATGTCTCACCTGTTCAAGTGTAAGTTCCTGCCAGTCAGAAACGTATCTTAAGACTGCTTGGTATGGGGCTCAGCTGAATGCAGTTCTTAGAGACAGTGCTTTGGACGGACTGGAGAGTAGGTACAGGGGTTAAGGTGTATGCCTTCTGTGCAGCCAATCCAGAATCAGTCCTCAACACCGTATGGTCCCGCTGGAGGTGACCCGGGAGGCCCCTGAACACTGCTGGGATGACACAGGTAACTCCTGGTACCTCAGGAACCAAGTAGCATCCCATCCTCAGCCCCTCACATTGAACCTCCCCCCAACACACACAGATGCTTCGAGGCACCCATCAACTGTGACTACTTAAGAAAATTGTGTCATATATATCCAAGGAAACACTGCTATTAAAAAAAAATTGTGGCCAGAGGGATAGTACAGAGGGTAGAGGACTTGCCTTGCATGTGACTGACCTGGGTTCAACCCTCAGCATCCCAGACGGTTTCCTGAGTCCCACCAGGAGTGACCCCTGAATACAAATCAGGAGTAAGCCCTGAACACTGCCAGGTGTGGCACAAAAACAAAGAAAAAACAAATAAAAGGATGAAATTTACCTTTTGTAACAATGGGAGGAACCTAAGGTGATTATGTAATTGAAGTCAGTGAGAAAGTGAAAGGCAATTTACTTGTGGTTTCAGCCATGTGGTCTATAAGTAACCCAAGCAAACGCACTTGTAAAACACGGCAAAAAATATCTTAGACTCCATGAAAAACATGGAAGTTACCAGAGCGGAAGGAGAAGCGGGCGGGCTGAGCCAGGTGGAAGCAGTGGTGAATCAGTTGACATTTGGCTTCTGAAAATGCCTTTGATGGTATGAAAAAGAGAATGAAGGAGACTAAACGGGATGTTTTAATAGGGCTTCTTTCCTCTTTTCGGGGATGAGCGATATTATTCTGCCTCTTTATAGATGATAACTTTCATGGGATTTTTTCAGTTAGGCACTAAAAAAAGGCTTTTTTCTAACAGCTGAGCTATAGGGATGGCGCGACGGTACAGCAGGTAAGGCACTGACTCGCATGCAGCTGACCCAAGGTCAGTCCTCAGCACTGCATAGTCCCCTGAGTACCACCAGGGGGTCACTCCTGAGCACAGAATCGGGAATAGGTCCCGAGCACCCCCAAGTGTGACCTAATTTCCCCCTCCCCATTTCTGCAACCCACATCCTTCACCCTGGATTCTAATCCTGTTCCTACTCGTTTGGGTTGTTCCTGGGGTCACCCCCTTTTTCCTGATGCGGAGCAGCACACAGAGGTAGGAGGCTGCTATGGGAAAGAGTTCCAGGCCCCCAAGCAGGAAATCTCTTGATCCCAGAGAAGTTAAGGGGCCACAGCAACAGCTCCCGACTGGTATTTAGGTCCGTTCCCTGTGTTGGTTCCCCGTGGCTGTGGTGACAAATTCCCACGGACTTGTGACTTGGTAACAGAGTGGGTGAAGCTCAGCATCAGCTTCGCAGGGAGAAACTCGGGGTGCCGGCAGGGCCCTCCACAGCCCTCGGCTTTAGGGAGCAACACCCGCACCTTCCCCAGAGGCCTTCGCTGTGGCTTCATCCCGCTGTCCCGTGCCCACTTTCCTCGTATGTCTTTGTGCGTGCATGTGTGTGCATGCACCCTTCGCCTCTCCGGAGCCGTGTAGATGAGATTGATCATGACCCTTCCATAAAATTGACACTGAAGACCCACTTTTGCTGGAAGGATACCGATTCTACCATTTCAGGTGCCGGAGATCAGGACCTGGTCTATTGGGGAGCGTAACTCTGCGGCCGTCAGGACGGTGGGGACCCCGTGTGCCCGCCCAGGTCTTTTCTCCCCTGCCCCCATACCCCACCGCTCCGTCCTCCCAGATGGTAGAGATGCTGTGGTGTCTAAGAAGCATCTTTGAGATGGGGCGCATCTCTGGATGCTTACGCCGAGTCCCCGGGTCCTAGTGGAGACCTGGAAGCCCTGGAACTGACCTGTGGCAGGAGAGATGGGAGAGCGCCTGGCATGTCACCCAGGAGCGATTTTCCCTTCCAGTGCTACTCTAACGTACTCAGCCTGCCCCACCCTGGTGCCCACAGGGCCGGGTCCATGGGGCTGGAGAGAGGGGAAGAGGCCCAGTGAGGTTCCAGAAGCAGCTGCTCCCGTTTATTTTTCTCTGCGAAGTTAAAAAACGCCCGACGTTTGTTAAATAATTAATCTTCCTTCCCTAGAAGGGCTGTTTCATTTCATGGGTGAATAGTTTATTGCCAGGGAGCTACATCTTCCTCCAGAGTTGATGTATCACATGCTTTGGCATCTAGGTTTTCAGACGTAAAAATACTTGACAGCATTTCCTCTCTGCCATGTACATGTGTGGATGGTATGGAGCCCTGTTCACTTGCATTATGATCATGTCAAAGAGACAGACATGCGTAGACTGGGGTACCTGGATGTTTCCATTTCTTTTTGGTTTTCAGTTTTGAGCAGTGGCAGTGTCGTCGCCAGTGAGATTTATCTGAGACATAATTATTGCTAATTGGAAACTTTGCCCTTTTCTTTTTGGTTTTGTTGGGGAGCCACGCCTGGCAGTGCTCAGGGGTTACTCTTGGCTTTGTACTCAGGGATTGCTCCTGGTGGTGCTCAGGAGACCATCTGAGGTGTTGGAGATCAAACCCAGGTCAGCCGCATGCAAGGCAATTGTTCTACCCACTGTATCATCATCCTGGCCCATTACTCCAGCTCCTCATTTTTTTTTGGTGGGGGGGAGGGGTGGCAGGGCGTGTGGCCACCCTTGGCAGTGTTTATGGCTTATTCCTGGTTCTGTGCTCCGGCATTCATCCTGGCGGTGCTCAGAGGACCACATGGGGTCGGCCTCATGCACGATCAGTATCCTACCTTCTATACTATCACTTGAACTCCTGAACTCTTCTTATTTCTAAGTGCAGAACAGAATCTGTTCCTAAATTCAGGTAACTCTCACTGTCTCCTAAACATTAGACATTTAATAATAGGCACCAAAGTGTAAAAGCCTTTGGACATCATTCAGCTTACAAAGAAATTCAACTATGCAGTTGACAAGGAAACAACACAAAGATCTATAAGAAGGGGAAAACTATTTGAGTGGATTTTTGTAATTTATTAATTTTATTTAAGATTATTTAAGATTTAAGGTTTTTTTGTCTTATTTAATAAATAGTATTGATGTTTATTAATATTTTTCTATTTTATTTTTATGATTACTATCGCTTAGGGCATTACAGTGGTGTTAAGTGTATGATATCAATAATCAAAGGCCATGAGGACGGAATGGGCTGAGGTGGCATCTGGGTCCACTTCTGCCTCCTTCAGCTTCGCCCTTTCCTCTGCCTCCCAGTCACTCGGGGGGTAGGTGAGCCCGTGTTGTCCAGCCATCCTGACAGCTGCCTCCGTGTGGAACCTCTGAGTCTCTCGTCTGGCAGAGTCGCTGTGGTGTCCTGGCCCAGTTCACGTCCCAGGAGACATTTACCAGGCAGGGCCCTGCTGTCCCACACAGGTCAGAGCCACACAGACCAACTAGCGGCCAGGAACTCATCTCAAGATTTCAGACGGTATAATAATCCTTGGGATGGCAAGTGCTGTATTGGGGTGCCTGCCAGTTTGCCAGATCGTAATGACCTTGTGTCGGTTTGGATTGTTATTGTGGGGGTAGGGGGTGGCGTTGGGGCCACACTCCAGCAGCGCTCAGGGGATCTCCTGGTGGTGCTCAGGAGACCATCTGTGGTACTGGGGGTGGGATGTAAGGAAAGAGCCTTTGTCCCAACCCCCAACCCCCCCAACCTCTTCAGCCCTGTTTTTTTGTTTGTTTGTTTCGTTTTAAATTTAGCAGAGAGATCTTACAATTTGCACTTTGTAGATGAAGCCAGGTCAGATGGAAAAGGATGCATTTGGAAGGCTGCACAAACCAACTGAAATGGTCAAGGTCTTTGCTGTGATGAAAATTAATGCATTCACTGAGAGGGGCAACGCAGACTGGTGGCTACTTACCTTGTTATATTAGTGGTAGGTCTTCCTTTGATTAATTTGAGAAAAGTGGAATGGGGACAAGTCAAGGTAGTTTGTATGATCTCATAAATATATGTATGTATGTGTTATGTGTATAGTGGTGCCAAGGATGGAACCGAACCCAGGGCCTCACACATGCAAGGCATATATGTGCTCAGCGACTAAGCTATATCCTGGATCTCAAGAAATATATTTTAAGCAGAGGTCCTGAATGACTGGAATAATAAATGACTTTTTGTTGGTTAAGAGAACCAATTAGGTCCCATCCTCACTCTTTGAAAACAAGGAATTTTGCTTGAAATAACTAATTTAGCTCCCTTATGGGATGTTTCTCCAACTTTTAAGATGAATCAGAGTTTTGAATTAATGTTCAGTCTTTGGAGTGTATCGGTAGTGTTTAAGTTTAAATTTTCCACTCAATAAATCATGAATTCACTTAATTTATCATCAGTGCACTGAAAAGTCACCAAAGTAGATTTTTAGCTGCGAGCGTTTGCTTCTCTCCTCCTGGTTAATCCTGACACATCTCACGAGTCACATTTTTCCACCGTTCTAAAAGTGGAATTGCTTGCTTGCTTGGTAAAATTGTTCAGTGGCCTGTTGCATCCTAAAGAACAAGTCGAGTACATGGGCTGGAGGGAGAGGTCAGTGGGCTAGAGTGTGTGTCTGGCATGCGGGAGGCCCAGTTTCCATCCCAGACACCACGCATGGTGCCCCACCACCCTCTGCCTCACTTAACGTATGTGAAGGAAATCAGTGTTTTTGTAAAGAGAAGTTCTTTGTAGGTTAATGTCTGCGTGCAGAAATATGGGATGTGAGGACATCATTTCAGGGAACCTGAACCCCGAGTGGGAACTTTGTGTGGAATTTAACTGAAGGACACTGTGAAGGACAGAATACTGGACTTTGCAGACCGGAGTCCTGGGTTCTATTCCCAGCACTGCATAATCACCTGGGCACTGAGCATCACAAGTTGGGAGGGAGGGAGGGAGGGAGGGAGGGAGGGAGGGAGGGAGGGAGGGAGGGAGGGAGGGAGGGAGGGAGGGAGGGAGGGAAAATGCAGGATGGAAGAGACAGTACATTGGGTAAGGCACTTGCCTGACATGGGGCCAGCCTAGATTTGATCCCAGCACCCCATATCTCCCCCACGCCCAAGCAGGAGTGATTCCTGAGCACAGAGCCAGGAATAAGTCCTGAGCGTAAGCAGAGATGAGTCCAAAATCCAAAAAAGAGAGGAAGGGAAAGAGGAGAGCAGAGGAAGAAAGGAAGAAAATAAATGCAGACTGATGCCAACACACCTGCTAGATGAGAGCAGCTTGCTGTTTGTGCTGTATTTTTTCTATTTTCTGTA
Source organism: Sorex araneus (assembly GCF_027595985.1). Taxonomy (NCBI): domain Eukaryota; kingdom Metazoa; phylum Chordata; class Mammalia; order Eulipotyphla; family Soricidae; genus Sorex; species Sorex araneus. The sequence goes on along the minus strand of NC_073306.1, from coordinate 173,224,416 downwards.
TATTTGTTGCATTTCTCTTTGACAAACACAATCTGTGTTCAAGAGTTGGCTGTGCTTCTTACAAATTCCCTCACTCCCTTCTGAGCCCTTGTTTGTAAAGGAAGGGCAGTGATAATTGCCAGGTTAATCGGGAGAATGGGGTGCATTCATGAAGTTATAGATACGGAGATATTCAGAAGATATAAAATCCCACACGTGCCCATAACCAAGAGCTGCAGCTCACTACAGAGATACTGTCACAGAGATACTGTCCCACGAGTTTGGATGCACTGAATCACTCCGAGATTCTTCTGCCAAATCAGAAGTCAGGAAACGTTTCCTTAAAAAGACCAGGGGATCCGAATTTGAAAATTCTAGGTCATTCTGTCTTAACTACTCACCTCTGACATTCTTCTACAAAAGCTGCCAGAGTCATAAAGGAACATGTGTGGCTGTGCCTTGGCCAAGCCTCATGTGTAAAAATAAAGCACAGCATAAAATGCTATGTGACCTGCTAAAATGGAGCCACTTGGCACAGCCCTGTGCAGCCAGGAACTTCCAGGTGGGCTTCAGGAAAAAAAAAATATAGTGGCTTCATTTCAGTGCAGTGCTGAAGGATCTTAGAGGCTGCCTTTGGTCTCTCTGACTTTCCTGTGTCTTCTGGGGTAGCTGACTCCTCTGGGCAGTGAAGACAGGTCAGTGGAATGTTCATGAAGGCCAAGTGGGGAGAAGGGGGGGACGTCAGAGTCAGTGACTCCGGGGAGAGTCAACCCCCACCTTCTTTCTTCCCACACTCCCTTCCGCTGAGTGGCGGTAGGCAGAGAGCTCCTGTTTACACTCCTCCCGTGATCAGCCCTAGAGCAAACTTCCAAAGGCTGCCGAGCCCTGACCACCAGGACGCTCAGTGGTTCTGCTCTGGAGTCTCCTGGCCCTGTTCCCGTCCCTCCCAGTCCCTTGTTGTGATAACTGGGGAGCACACACCGTTGGCTGAGGTGCTCGCACACTTACTTGCCGTGCCTGCACCCATTTCAGCGTGTCAGCTTGCCACCTCACACACTTGAATTGCGTTCATCACTGCTTGGTTGCAGTGGCCCCAGGGATGGCAGAGGGCAGTGCCACTGGGATCATATTCCAGCATGCAGACAGTGCCAGGGATCGAAATTGAACTTGCAAGGCAGGTGCTCTAACACTGAATTATATATCCCTGGGCCTCCCTTGTGATTATTTTTTATTGAAGGTTACTGATGTGCCCAGTTCTTTAGGTTTTGAGCCACACAGGCAGTGCTCAGGCTTTCTTCTAGCTCGGTGCTCAGGGCGACCATGTATGGACCGAGGGTCAAACTGCAATTGGCCGCATGCAAAGCAAGTGATCTAACTCTTATGATCTCTCTCTAGGCTACGCCCAGCTCTTTAAAAATTGGGAAAATGAAAAATAAACTAACGGAGTTTTAGGGAAACCGTTGAGAGACAGTTCCATATGCCTTAAAATGGAAGTTAACCCTGAGTGCTGAAAAATGGTACCATAAGAATTGAAATAGAGGTTTTGTGCGAACCTATGTTTTCACATTTGCGGATAGATACTTAGGTGCGCGGTTGCCGGGTTGTTTAGCAGTGGCGGGCTCAGCTTGAGAAGACACTGCCAAGCCTCTCGAAGAAGCTGTGCCATTCGCACCAGCAATGGGACAGGTCCAGGGCTCAGCATCCTTAGCACCTTGGCTTTGGCTGAGTTTTTCCTTTGTGGTCTTCCTTGCGTTTCATTGATTTTCTAAACTGTGTGCAGTAACATCCCACTGGATTGTTTTTTTTAGTGGGGTTTAGGGACTGAGCCACTCGCAGTGGCACACAGGGGCTGCTCTTCAGGGATGGTTGTGTTTAGTGGCCCATTTGGTGCCAGGGATAGAACTGGGCTCAGCCAGCTGTATGCAAGGCAGGTGCCCTAACCCTTGTACTATCTCTGGTCGAGGGCTGTACTATTTTATTTTATTTGGTTTTGTGGCCATACCTGGCAGCACTCAGGGATTACTCCTGGCTCTGTGCTCAGGGATCACTCCTGGTGTTGCTAGGATCATATGTGATGCCAAGATCGAATCTTGGCCAGCCATGTGCAAGATATGTTCCTTAATCTCTGTCCTGTCTCTCCGGCCCCTTCTTAGGGATTTAATCTCTGCTTTCCTAATGAAATGATATCAACATCTTTTATGTGGTTATGAAAACCACTTTGGTAAAGCATTTGTTTAAATTTTTGGCCATTTTTCCCCAAAAGATTAAGGTTATTTATTTTCTTATAATTGTCTTTATTTATAATTGCCCTAAACCAGAAGCAATATAGATAGATATCCATCGTGTCAGATGGACAGATGTGCCATACTTCCAGGCAGTGAGCTCTCCACCAGAGAAAGCAAGGAGCTGCAGGTGTGCGTTGCAGGTGTGTCAAGAGAAGGAAACAAGGTCCAAAGCCATCATATTTACATGCCAGCAGGCCAAGGCCAAGTGTGAGGGAGAAAGCAGATGGTGGAAGCCTGAGGGAAGGGGAGGCCTGTGGGCAGGGAGGTGCTCAAGTATTTCTCTCGACTTCCCGGAGCCTCTTCCCAGCGCGAGTCAGAATGACCGGAAGCTTCAGATGCTGATGCAGAAACTCAGGTGTGCCTTTTCTCTCCTTTCCACCTGGAAATGGCCAGACAGCAGGCACTCCCTTGTCCCCTGCCCCCCTTTCATTCCTGAGGTGTCATCCAGGCCTCAGTCTTCTGAGTCCCTACACCTCTCTGCAATTCTACTTTCCTGACAGGGAGCACAGAAGAGGGGAGGAAAAAGAGGATTGGTGAAGGATGGAAACGAATCATTTAAGATCTGAGTGATGGAGCTGAAGTCAGAGACCAGGCGTCAGGTCCTTATTTTGATGCACGCCCCCTGCCCCTACTGTCTTCACAGGCACCACCAGTGCGCCCAGTAGTTCTCAACCTCGCTGAGCCACACTCCATCACCTGCCCAAATATTTAACTGTCTGGCACGGTTGCCTGATTATCTTTTGAAAGGGGCCCTGGTCCCCTTCGTGCTGCTTGGAAACTCCTCCCACCCTAAAATTTGAGTATGGTTCTATTAAGATTCTGGATCAGTATATGGGTAACAGTTTATGCTCACCTCCCACTTGCGAGCAGTTGGGAGCCTGGGAACTGGGGGTGAAGGAGCGAGGGGTCAATCAGATCTCTCTGGAGCGGGCTCTACTCTCTCTGGTCTTGTCGGAGGCTGTGTTGCACAAATATTACCTAAGAAAATGAGCAGTGCACCTTGCCTAGGGCCTGGGAATGTCTGCCAGTATAAAGGTTCCTGTTGCCATGAGTGAGATTTCATAGAGCAGAGCAGGAAGAAGACTCCAGGACAGTGGAGAGGGGATTTTGTGACATCGGCTTTTGGGTGAGCGCTGAGTTAAAGAGATAACTGCGGTAACAATAAATCTGGAGCTGTTGGTGCTGGCAATGTGGTTCAGGGATGAAGGCACAGGCCTTGTCTGCTGCTGACCCCAGTTGGATCCCGGCAACCATGTGGTTCACTGAGCACTGCAGGTTGGCCCTGGAGACCTTTGTGCATCACTGGGGACTTGACCGGCACCTCGTTCTTGGGCAGTAGCATTGAGCCACCAGTCCAGATGACCTAGAATCAGACACCCTGAGCACTGCTGGAGAGTTTCCCCCAACACCATCACCAACAGCAACAGCTGTCACTGTCACTGTTATCCCATTGCTCATCAATTTGCTCGAGCAGGCACCAGTAATGTCTCCATTGTGAGACTTGTTGTTACTGTTTTTGGCTTATCGAATATGCCACGGGTAGCTTGCCAGGCTCTGCCGTGCAGGCAAGATACTCTCGGTAGCTTGCCAGGCTCTCCGAGAGGGGTGGAGGAATTGAACCCGGGTCAGCCGCATACAAGGCAAACGCCCTACCTGCTGTGCCATCGCTCCAGCTCAAACAACAATAGCAGCAACAGAATTTCTGAGCAAACCTGGAAGTCTTTGAAAGTAAAAGACCCATCCAGAATTCTGTGAATGCAAATCAAGTGTCTGCTGTATTGGGGTAGGTTCTGTGGGACAGAGAGGTACAGTCTCTTTGTGCATTTTCTTCAAATACATCATGAACTGTTCCTTAATCCACAACTTCCTGCTGTGTGTACCCACTGTCCCTGTCTTTTTTTGCCATTTGTCTAGGTGACTATTGTTTAATTGGCACTTAAAGTCCCGCCCCTCAAAATGGGGTCTCTGGCCTGGAACATCTGAGTCCCCTGGAGACTTTCCAAAGCTCAGCTCCCACCCAGACCCCCCGGAGCAGGGATGGGTACTTGACCCCAGCCCTAGAGGATGCCTTGGCATGTTGCCTGTCAAAGGGCTGCCCAGGGAGCCCCCTGCTTAGCTGACAACCTTGCAAGGATCCCCTGCCGCCCTCAGAATGGCACCCCAAGTGGGTTATCCATGTATCCGTGGAGGTGTGAGTGTGGATGCATTGCCACTTCACTACCAGTGAATTTCATCAAGGGCTCAGTGCCCACCTGGGGCTGGGTAGCTAGCAGGTAGGATGCTTGCCTTGCACCTGGCCAACCCGGCTTCCGTCTCTGGCACCCGGAATGGTCCCCTGCATCTCTCCAGGAGTGATCCCTGAGCACAGACCCAGGAGTAAATCCTGAGCTTCACTGGATGTGCCCCACTACCCCGAAAAAAGAGAGACATCTGACCAAATTAAGCTGGCGGATTGGTGAGCTGCCAAGTACTCAGAAGCCAGCAGTGGGGGACATAGGAAAGCTACTGCATCGTTCTGCTCGTATGTGCATTTGTGCCATTTTTCACGTCCATTACTCACATGCAGTGCCAACACTTCTCTGGAAGTCGGTTTCTCGGTGTAGAGGGTACATGCTGTCTGGCTCCGGGCCCTGCAGGGCACAAGGGTAGTGCTTATGTGGGGAGAACAAGGGCCCGCTGCAGGCTGGGTCTGACTTGTGGGGTGAAATCCTGGCCTCTTTGTTTGGTTTTGATGATTCTGCCTATTAGCAATTGAGAGTCAGTGGCCTGGGTTCTGCTTGGGTATCGTCCATGGCTGTGCACTGTGAAGGGATATTTAAATACAGTCTCAGATATTTAAGGAATATTTGAGGGTTTCCTTTTCCTCCGTCCAGGAAACCTCATGTGTGACCTCCAAGTTTAAGGCTGCTTTTCTGTTTGGGCGAGGCAGTGTGCAAGGGTCCTTGGGGATGGTATTTAAGAATAGTTGAATTTATATTTGTATCCTAGCAGCTTGTTTTCAAGGAGCAAATTAAAAATTCTTTGTTCTATAATAAGTTAACAGCATGAACATTGTTATGACAATCTCGTGACTTTCTTGTTTAATGTTTAGATTCATCTAATCAAACAAATTGAAATTGGATTATGGCTGTTACGCATTATAGTAGTTATTATCCAGTTTAAATGCAGATCTGAAGGAAATAAAATTGATTTTCCCATGCTACTTGGGGACATCGTAGGTTATTAGCGTGCTGGCTGAATTTTCAATTAGGTTTACACAGAGGAGAGAAAGATTAGTGGTTAGGTTTTTTTTCCCCTCTTAATGTATTATGTAAATAAACTGTAATATTTCATTCTAATTAAAGAGTCAAATGGCTTTTAAAAGTTTGAAGATCAGCTTCCATATTCTTACTTAGAACACGTCAGGTTTTATAAGTGGATAATAATTTTGAGGAGCATTTTTTATCTTTAGAAAGAAAAAAGAAATGGAGTTGAAAACCATTCTAGTACTCAGTAACTTCTGTAACAGCTTTACCTTATTTGGCAGGGACCGTGCTATAATGTGTATCAGAATTTCACAGATAACTGAACCCATCTAGTTAAGGTCTTTTCCACAGACCTTAAAAAAAAAAAAAGGCTGCCTCCATTCTGCATTATCTTTTGTGTTCTTGCTCTGTGAGCACTGCACTCAGTGTTCTGTTCTCAGAGACATGCCAACATTGTCCCCAGTTCATTGTCCCCAGACAGGTGTTGCAAAACCGCTGCCTCCTGGTAAAGCTGAGTGCCCTGCCAGGGCACACATGGGTGAGAATGACACACCCGGAGGAGCCGGAAAGGGCTTCTCAGAGGAGGTGGCTTTTGAGTTGTTCTTGACTCAGGGGTGAGAGTTTACCAGGTGGAAATTTCTTTCTTCTTTGCTTGTTTTTGTTTGGGAGCCTTCCCTGGAGGTGCTCAGGGGCTGCTCCCAGCCCTGTGCGTGGTGATGCCATTGGTGGTTCATGCAGGGGAGAGCTGTCAAACACAGGCGGCCTGTGTGCAAAACATGCACTCAGTCCCGTGAGCTATCTCTCTGGCCCCCTGAAAAAAGGAAAAATGTGTGTGTAAATGTGTTTTATGTATGTGAATTATGTATAAATACATGTGTAGGTATATGCATAGAAATTATTTGTAAATGGGTGGACTATTCTTTGTGTGTGTGTGTGTGTGTGTGTGTGTGTGTGTGTGTGTGTGTAAAGAGTGGGTTTGGTTTGGTTTTCAGGACACACAGAGCCATGCTGAGGGCTTACTCCTGGCTCTGTGTTCAGGAAACAGTACTGGAGGGGCTCAGGGGAACATAAGCCCTACCCACTGTACTCTCCTCCTGGCCCTTGAACGTTCACATTATATACACACAGAGAGAAAGAGAGAGAGAGAGAGAGAGAGAGAGAGAGAGAGAGAGAGAGAGAGAGCGCTCAGTTCAACTGTGCTTATAGCAGGGATGCTCAGGGGTCACCAGGGCTACACCCAAGGGTATAAAGGCACCCCTGGGTGGCTTGAAACAGGGAGTCTGCTGTTGGGATGAGAGGAGATTGACTAGAATTGGGGTGGCAATGATGGCATTGGAGAGAGGACGAGCCGGGGAGAGCGAGTGTCGGAGGTTGCGTTGCTTGTGACCCCCGCCTGCAGACTCTCAGCTGGCCTGCGGTGCTGCCTCCACGGGACAGCGGAGCCTCGTGTGATTTCTTGCTTCCACTGGGCTGTGGAGAAGCGCATCACCCAGCTGGCTATAGCATTTGTGGTGTGGAAGAAGAGCCCACGCCTCGGTGGGCAGTTTATGTCTCTGGACTTGGTGATATCCGTCCTGAATCCTGAACCCCCAGGTCTCAATCCTACTCCCTCTCACTCTCACCTGGGGTTGTACTTCCCCAAAACCGTGCTTGGCAGAGCCGTTCACTATGCCAGTGGCTCTTCTAAAGAGGTTCAACAGGGCAGGCATCCATGAGTTAAACCAAGCTGCCCTTGAGAGACAGCTGTAAACCACAAAAATCTGATGAAAAAACCAACATGTTAGTGGGGCTGGAGAGATAGGACGGGGTTGAGGTGCTTGTCTTGGGTGCAGCCAACTTCGAATCCGAAAAAATATGACAGGAACAGCCCTTGAGCATCACAGGTGGTGACCCAACCCTTCCCCCAATCAAAATTGTCAGTGCAGGGCCTGAGCAATTGTACAGCAAGTAGGGCACTTGCCTTGCATGCTGTGGACGCAGCTTTTTGGACCACACTCAGCAGTGCTCAAAGGCAGTGCTCAGGAGACCATAGGCAGTGCCAGGAATTGAACTGGGGTCTAAACTGTGCAAGACAAGAGCCTTAACCCCTACTATCTCTCCAGCCTTTTAACCCTTTTCTAAAATGTGAACTTTCGGGGGCCAGAGTGAGGGTACAGTGGGGAGGGTATATATTCCCCCAAGCCCCTCCCCTAGTGATCCCTGAGCACGGAGCCAGGAGTAAGCCCTGAGTAAGCTCTGTGTGGCCTCAAACAAAAACCAAAACACCTGGCAGTGCTCCGGGGACCATAGAGAGCCAGGGATTGAGCCTACATCAGCAGCATGCAAAGCCAACACCTTAGTGCCTATACTCTCTCCCCAGCCGGTGTTAAAGTAACCTCTGGAACTTTGACTCTGCCAGAAAACATGACTGATGAATCCTGCCTCTCTCACTTTGTTAATGACTCCATCAGAAAATTTATTCTTGCCCAGGAATAATTAGGAAGCGGAAATACTTCCAGTGAATACAGACTAGAAGTGATGTTGGCTTTTCCTTTCATTTTGGCCAGTGGCTGGCCAGCACTCTAATCTAAGTCCTGTCACTTAGCCAACTCAACACTTCTCTGCTTCCATGGGGGGCAGGGGGGGCAGTCAATCTGCAAGTAATACCTCCCCGTGAACCTGCCGTTTCTTGGAAGTGTTGCTTTGATTCTGTTGTCTCTCGACATTGCAGAGCCTTTCTGGCCGTGGGTTGCAGTAACCTGCCCTGCAGCCCCTTCCACGGGGCCTTAGTAAACACCAGAAACTCTGGTCCAGGATGTCCTTGTAAAAAGGGTTCCATCCATCCGAGGAGAATGAACATTCCCCGACCCAAAGAGGCTGATGGAATGGAATGGGCTTGCACTTGCGACCATACTTCCCCTCTCTGCTCGCCCAGGGCAGGGTGGGAGCACCTGGCGGGAGCACCTGGCGGGAGCGCGGGCGTGGGTGGGCGGGGCGCCTCCCCAGCAGCCAATGGGCTGCGCGCTGGGGTGGCCGGGGCGGGGCGGGCGCGGGGAGGCGCGGACGCCGCTCGCTTGAACTTGAGACCGAGGGACGCGGCGCGGCTGCGGGGAGGGAGGGACCGGGCGGCGCGAGGTGCCGCCGCCCCCCCAGGCTCGTCTCTGGACCGGAGCCCGCATCCCTGCCCAGCCCTCGGCGGTCCAGGTGGGAACCGTGGGGGGTGCGGGGGACGCGCCTTTGTCTGCAGGTGCGTGCAGAGGTGATGAGCCGGCGCGGGGACCGCGGGACAAAGACGGCGCGCGGCTCCGCGGGAAGGGCGCGGGGAGCTCTCTGCGCCTCCCCGGAGGGTGGGGAAGGGGCAGGGGGCGGCGGTACGGGTCTTTGGATCCGGATTCGCCCGCGCGGAAGGCAGCTGGGAGGGCAGGGGGTCCGGTAGTCCACCCTGGGCACTGCTGTCGTGGCTGCCTGCCCTGGGCGCTACTGTCCTGTCGTGGCCGCCTGCCCTGGGCACTGCTGTGGCCGCCTGCCTTGGGCACTGCTGTCCTGTCGTGACCGCCTGCCCTGGGCACTGCTGACCTGTCGTGGCCGCCTGTGCTGGGCAGTGCTATCGTGGCCACCTGTGCTGGGCACTGCTATCGTGGCCGCCTACCCTGGACGCCGCTGTCGTGGCCAGGGTTAGAGTGGATCGTGGACTCACCGGGAGCTTTCATCGCAGATACCCCCTGGCAAATGCCCCTTTGCTGTCCTCTTGTCCTTGTTCGGGGCGAAAATAATTGCAGGCGCTTAGTAACCCCACTTGGAGGAGGACAGCAGGTTGGTTGGTATAGTAAGAAACTGCGTGCATGTCCACATCATCTTTTTGTCCATTGATGTGTGGGATCTTTCCGGGACAAATTTTCCTTAGGAGAAAATGTCCCAAATGCCCAAAATGTAGAAAAGGAACCAGCTTTATCTGGAGGTTGCTCTTGGCATTGAAGAAGGGGCCGGGAGAGCATGGGTTGGATTTCTCCTTATTTGTGTGTGTGTGTGTGTGTGTGTGTGTGTGTGTGTGTGTGTGTGTGTGTGTGTGTGTGTGTGTTTAAAATGTGGTTCATGTGTTGCATACAACATTTGTCTGGATTCTCAGGGAATCTGCATTCCCTATCTATTATCTGTTTCCTGGCCCAGTACTGTAACTAGGCGTGTCTAACGACTCGCTAATGAATGTGTTAGCTGTGCATCTTCATTACTGGGGTGACAGCAGGGGTGGGGGGAGCAGGGGGAGAAGGCGGCGAGCTCATTAGTCTTTTTCTTTATTCCCATATGGGCAGCTGCAGCCTGGCTTCAGGTGCCTCCTGAATGGTGGGGTCTGTCAGCTCTCCTCTCCTCTCCTGTTCTCTTCCTTTTCTCAGACCATTGAGTAGCTGTCCCTCCCCCAGCCCTGCACTTCACACAAAAGCAGTTTGTAACTCAGGGCTTTATTTTCCCCCTCTAGAGTTCAGCTCTTTGCCTTTTTTAAGTTTTGTGCTTTGCAAAAGGAATTCCTAGGTGCCTGGAGACCTTTCCCAAAAAGTTAGAAGGGAAAATCACCTTCTAAATCTATACTTGTTCCATTTTATCCCAACTTTTGAAAGTCACCAACAGCTGCCGTGTCCAGAATGAGACATGAACAAAAAGCTTAATGAGCGGGCTGGTGTCGCACCCAGCACCCGCCTGTATGGAGGGAACTCTCTTGGCCCAGCTGGGAGGGAGGCTCTGAGTGCCACCTTGTCACCTTCCTGGCACCCAGGATGTTGGTGAGTTATTCTCACTTTCCTGCAAGTCCCACCTTTGAGCAATGGGTTTAATTTACATGACAGGTAAATGTTCAGTAAATGCCTACAGTGTGGGACATGCAACAAGTGTCTTCTAACTTACGCCCTAAGATTCATTTTCAGAACCTCCTTGGCATCAGGACCAAGGACCCTGGGCCAAAGGGAGGTTGGGTACCTGAAGGTCAGTGAGCCCAAAGTAGAAGTGCAAGCAGCTGAGGTCCTGTCCACTCCAAGGCCAGGCACTAAGGAGACCAGTGACTTGTGTCTCTTGGATGCTCTTGCGGTTACCTGGGAATGCTGAGAGGCCGGGGTGGGCCTGTTTCTATTGTCTGTTTGTTTCCAGAGCTTCCAATCAGAATCTCCTACTCTCATCTCAGTCTTTTTTTAAAAATTTTTAAATTTTTTTTTACTTTTTTGGGTCATACCCAATAATGCTGAGGAGTCACTTTCCTGGCTCTGCACTCAGGAATTTCTCCTGGTGGTGTTAGGGGACTGTATGGGATGCCAGGGATCAAACCCAGGTCAGCCGCGTGCAAGGCAAATGCCCTACCTGCTGTACTATTGTTTCAGCCCCTCATCTCAATCTTTTTAAAAAACATTTTATTATTTTAAATCTAATTGTTTTGCTGCCATTACTATAGTATCATTTATGCCTTTGCTGTACACAGTTCTCACACCTCAGCACCACCAAAATGCCCAAGACCCTCCACCTTTATCTTTTAAAAATATATATGGTTATTTTTTTTTCTTCTTTTTTTTTTCTCTTTGGATCACACCTGGCGATGCTCAGGGATTACTCCTGGCTCATGCACTCAAGCCTTACTCCTGGCAGTGCTCGGGGGACTATATGGGATGCTGAGAATCGAACCTGGGTCGGCCGCTTACAAGGCAAACGCCCTACCCGCTGTGCTATCGCTCCAGCCCCATATATGGTTATTTTTTAATCTCTGAGCTCAAGACTTTTATCAGTACTTTATTTTACTGGGGATGGGGGTGGGGCCACACCAGGGGTGCTCAGGGATGACTTCGGGTGCTATGTAGTGCTGGGGGTTCAGGGGCTCAAACTGAGCTGGAACTCATGCAAGGCAAGTTCAACTGTGGGCTCTCACCCATTCCCACTGGGCCCTGGAACCCTGGCCCCTGCCTCAGTCCTTTGTTTTGGGGGCCCACTCGGTGCTACTCAGGGTTTACTCCTGGTTCTGTGCTCAGGAAACACTCCTGGTGGGCTCAGGGGATCATATCGGGTGCTGGGGGATCAAGCCTGGGTTCACTTCATGCAAGGCAAGCACCTTACTGTCACCCCACCCCTCCCCACCTCAGTCTTGACCAACCCCTCAGGTAATGGCTCTCATCTCTTCCACTCACTAAGCGGGGAGGAGGGAGCTAGAGGCTGCAGAGATGCATCTTGAGCCCTGCCTGAACAAGAGATTCATTCTTTATTGGAAATGCTCGTCCAGAGAATAAATGTGGGAGGACAGAGCCTTTGAGCAGCAGAGCAACTCATTCTTACTTAATGGAGTGTCAAGTCCTTGACTTAAGTGTGTTTTAATCTTCAGAGGCAGGAGCAGCCATATCCGGTGGGATGCCATACATTTCGCCCTTTTTCCGAGACGCTCATTTCCCTGCTAGGCCTTCTTAGCTGGTCCTCAAGGCTGAGAGAAGTCTCTTTTATCCATCATAAAAATAAATGAGGGGCCGGAGCGATAGCACAATGGGTAGGGCGTTTGCCTTGCATGTGGCCGACCCAGGTTCGATCCCCGGCATCCCATATGGTCCCCCAAGCACTGCCAGGAGCAATTCCTGAGTGCAAAGCCAGGAGTAACCCCTGAGCATTGCTGGGTGTGACCCAAAAAGCAAAAAAAAAATAAATAAATAAAAATAAAAAAATAAAAATAAATGATCAGGGCCGGAGAGACAGTATAGGATGTAAAGTTCTTTGCTTGCACATGGCCAACCCTGGTTCCATCCCTCGCATATGATCCCCTAAGCACTACCAGGAGTGATTCCTGAGCACAGAGATAGGAATAAGCCCTAAGGCCTGAGGAGTGGGTCCCAAAACCAAAAAATAAAATAAGAGATCAAAGTAAGAACCTCTTAAGGCAGAGCTGGAGCCATGGCACAGCGGGTAGGGCGTTTGCCTTGCATGCGGCCGACCCGGGTTCGATTCCCAGCATCCCATATGGTCCCCTGAGCATCACCAGGAGTAAGGCTTGAGTGCAGAGCCAGGAGTAATCCCTGTGCATCGCCAGGTGTGACCCAAAAAGAAAAAAAAAAGGAACCACTTAAGGCTTACTCCATGTGGGAATACTCAACTACGAGTTTTCTCAGGAACAAGTGATAATTGCTTTTGAAGGTATTTCTTTCAGATGCAGTGTGTTTCTAGCAACTAATGGTCTGTTGTAAAGGAAGCTTGTCCCAACTTGGGAAGAGTAAAATTCCTTAGTCAGTTTGTAAGATCACTGCATGTTTCATGCACTTGAAAAGTTGTTTCTGGAAAATGGAAAGAGGAACTAATCCTTCTATGATTTCTTAGGAGTTTGTTGGGGTTTTTGTTTATGTGTATTGTCTTCATCTAGCTTTGGGTTTGTGAACTTCGATTTGGGCATCATCAAAGAAGGCCAAGGAACTTGAGTTCTGAAACCAACTCTGGGAAGGTTTTTCAGAAATAAAACGGACGCGGTAAATATTCCTTGTGTAGTTGGGATTTTCAAGGGAAGATGGTGGGCTGGGGTGAGGGTGCTGCCAGCTTTTCCGATTTGGAAGCCTGAACCGGTTACTCAGTTAGGCGTAAGCTTGTCTGGAGATGAATAAATTATGACAGTTAAAATAATTATGATGGAGGAAAAGCAGCTGCAGAGAGCACGGCTGACAATTGGGGTGATTTGGCCTGATTCTGTCATCTTGGAGCTTGTAGCTATTTGCCAGGTGGCACGAGAACGCGGTTTACAAGGAGTCTTGTGTGTGTTGATTCTCTCCCTCCACGTCACCCCCAGTTTTTTTTTTTTTTCTGCAGGCTACTCTATAGTCATAGCCTGCTTGCGACCTTTCTGAAATAAAATGTCTCCGTATTGATTCTGGCCCTTATGTCAGACATCCAGGTAATATTTCCACTGGGCAGGTTTTCTGTTTCTAAAGCAGCTGCAAATGGGAAGGGGTCTTGAGCCTCTGGGCGACCTTGTTACTATCTGCCCCTGGACTTTGTCTCCTGTCACCAGGATGTTTTCCTCTCCGCTGGTCACAGAGATTTCATATGTGCTTAATTTAATGTTCTGCTTTCAGCAGACTGGAATTCTTCGTGTGCGCACACAGGGCTTTGAATTTGATTTTGCGCCGGACCCACCAGCAGCTCAGCTAGCCTGATACTCAGTGCTTGTCCACCCATCTGTTGCTTGGACGAAAGCTTTCCCCTAGTCAGGGCTGGGTTGGTTGGCTGGCTGGTTTTCTTGTAAAAGACCCATTATAAGCCAGAGCAGTGGTACAGCAGGGAGGTTTTTGCCTTGCACGGCGCCGACCCGGTTTCAATACTCGGTATCCTACACGCTTCTCCAACCCCACCAGGAGTGATTCCAGAGTGCAGAGCGAAGAGTAACCCCTGAGCATTGCCAGGTGTGGCTCCCTCAGCCCCCTGCCCCTAGAAAGTAAAGATCAAACATTAGTTTTTTAAAAGCTTTTTGGGCAATCATAAACAAATCATTGATTTGTTTATTTTATTCCCTCCCTTTGTCTTATCCTCTTCCCCTCATGAAGTGGCAGTGAGCAGGGTACACACACTAGACCATTGTGCTCCCATGTTCTTAACTAGGGTGCTGGCGCGTCAGGTGGTGGCGCGGGCACACTCAGCCGGTGGCCTCGCGGCGGTTTATCCTCCTTTAGTGGCATCCCAGGTCACACTTGTACTTTCAGACACACCAGGGAGGGAGTGGTGGTGCTCCCCAGCGACTTGATGGTGCTCGCCAGAGGGGGCACTTCTCAGCCACAATGCACGTGGGATAGGCTGCATTCCACGATGAAAGTGAATTTCCAGATGAAATTCAAATTAAATTTCAATTTCAAGATACCCATTGGGGCACCTTCCATAGATTCTTTTTGGGTGTTTTTTGGGGGGGAGGGGTCACACCTGGTGATGCACAGGGGTTACTCCTGGCTCTGCACTCAGGAATTACCCCTGGCGGTGCTCAGGGGACCATATATGATGCTGGGAATCAAACCCGCATCAGCCGTGTGCAAGGCAAGACACCCTACCCGCTGTACTATCGCTCTAGTCCCCTTCCATAGATTCCTTGGAAGGAGGCCCATCATTTTTCTCGTGGGACTCTTCAGGGGCCGCACCCCTTTTTGTGCTCCCAGCTGAAACCACGTGCAGTGCCAGGGTGACAGGAAGCAGAGCTGCGAGCATCAGGCTAAGCACGGGGCCACCGGGTACTTAGATTCCCCACCAGACACTCCGGGGCAGGCGTCCTAGGGCCTGCGCTGTTCCTCTGGGCCACTTCCTCAACCTTTCAGACGCTGTGGGTGAGAGAGTTTCTGTCAGGACGAAGCTGGTAGCACAAGGCTGCTGCAGACTGATGAGCCAGCGTCTGTGGCTGTGGTGACCCCTTTACTGATAAATCCAGCCGGAGGTGGCAGGGAAATAGCTCAATGGGCTCATTACTGGCGTTGCATGGGGGAGTCCCAGTCTGATCACCCCCTGCTCAGTGCCACATCATCAGCCACAGTGTCAGAGAAGGGGGCGGGGGCGGGAATACTTAGGGACAGTGGCAGCAGGGAGAAAGCAGTGCAGAATACTGAGCTAGGAAGATGATGGCAGGTGGTGGGAATATTGAATGCGAACAAATAACTATGAACCACACTTTATATCAAGCATAAGAGGAAAATAAAATTAAAAAAAACAAATCAGAAAAAATAAAATGGATTGAAAGGGTAAATAGAGCACTATATGCTCTCACTTGATTTATGGGATGCCCCAAAGGCATAGCTCAAATCATTTTTCTTACTGTTTACACCCAAATAATATCAGTGAGCTAAACAAAAAATTAAATAAAGAAGCAAAGAAGCCCACTGTCATAAAAAAAATAAATAAATACCACCAAACCGAGCCAGGAGTAGCCCCCTGAGTACTGCCAGTTGTGAACAGAACTGGGGCAGAACGTCAGTGATGCTGAGCCCTAGTCTGCAGCCCTTGATGTAGGGGCCCGAGTGGCCCCTAGGGGCGTCTCCCGTGGGTTCTCTGGGAGGAGGCTGTCCCGGGCGCCCAGACCGACTCTGCATTGTGCAGAAAATTCATCTCCAAAGACTGTTCCGGGCCACTGCTAACAGTGCTCGGGGAGCCATGCAGTGTCAGGGGTCCCCCTCGGTCCCCCCGCATGCAGAGCCTGCACTCCAGATGATTTACAGAAAGAACAGTATTGGAACATACCTGCCCCCCCCCCGCCCCGCCCCAGCCCACACCTGAGTCTCTTCAAGCTGGAATGCTTGTTCTGTCCTGTCAGGAAACTCGCTAGAAGCAGGGGCTGCCATGACAGGGTGGTTGTGTGTTGTAAAGAGTTTTCCAGTTGT
This sequence comes from Sorex araneus, assembly GCF_027595985.1. Classification (NCBI taxonomy): domain Eukaryota; kingdom Metazoa; phylum Chordata; class Mammalia; order Eulipotyphla; family Soricidae; genus Sorex; species Sorex araneus. The sequence continues at coordinate 173,208,579 of NC_073306.1, read as the reverse complement.
GTTTTTGAAAGATTTTGTTTGCATTGCATCCCTGGCACCCCATATAGTCCCTGAGCACCACGGGATGGGCGTAGCCCAACACCCCCTCCCAATTATTTTTAATTAATTTTGCCCCCTTCCCTCTGTTGATGGTGTCGTTGATAACCAGGAGTGTGTCTGTCTGTCTCTCTCTCTCTCTGTCTCTCTGTCTCTCTATCTCTCTTCGGCTCTGTATCTTTCTCTACCTATCTATCTCTCTCCATCTATCTCTCTTCATCTCTATCTCTCTCCCTCTCTCTCTCTTCGTCTCTGTATCTCTCTCTCTCTCTCTCTCTCTCTCTCTCTCACACACACACACACACACACACACACACACACGTGCCACTTGCACATCTTTAGGAGTAGCACTCACGCACACCTGGTTTCGGGGTAGCAGGAAGTTGCCAAGAGTGAGAGCAGCCCTGGAAGGATAGCACTCAGCACAAGCCCTGGGGACTGGACTCAGCGCTTCACACTTGACACTGAGCCACCCACCCCATCCCCCTCCCCCCTTTAAGAGTCTTAACATTCTTTTTTTTTTTTGGGTCACACCCGGCGATGCACAGGGGTCACTCCTGGCTCATGCACTCAGGAATCACCCCTGGCGGTGCTCAGGGGACCATATGGGATGCTGGGATTCGAACCCGGGTCGGCCGCGTGCAAGGCAAACGCCCTACCCGCTGTGCTATCACTCCAGCCCCCAAGAGTCTTAACATTCTTAAAGAGACCAAGGATGCCAGAACCAAGGAAGCAGATGCCTCTCAGAATAACTTTACCAAGAGGCTATTAAGGGGCCAAACTTTGCATCCAGAAGCTTCAGTCTCCAGCTGAGTGGGGATGACCCACTGATGCCCCCCTGAGCTGAGTCAGGAGTGACACCCCCCAAGCACTGAGCTGTGGGTGTGGAACAGAGCAAAATGAAAGCGACTGGATGTGTGTGAAGGCTGTGTCTTCCTTCCAGGTGGATGGAGACATGCGGGATTTGGGGGTGCCCAGTGCCTCCCTCCTGGCTCCGCTTCTGCACAGGATTTGGGGGCTTCCTAGATGATAAGCCAAGACGTCGCTCTCTTCAAGTACACGTACAAAGAAGATTACCGGGAGAGCCAGTGTATCTTGATAGAGATCAGTATCCACGGGAAATTTATATATTGATTGACTGGGGAGCTGAGGAGCCGTTTTCTCACAGAGACAGATGTTCTGAGGAAGGAATCTAGTCAGAGGCTCGGGGAACATTCCCGTGGCCCCTGCTGGAGATTTGCTCGACGTCAAATAGAATCACCGGAGGTTAATCATTGCCTCGGCACTCACCTGCTGGAATGAAATGACACATTTTATTAACACTGGTTTCAGATGGTGTAAGGACCGGAACGGGAGTCCTTTCTCTTCAGTGTGGTCTCTGCAGCTGGGAGAGAGCAGTGCAGAGGTTTCTCACACGTGGCATCGTGCGCGTGGACTCTTACTGACCCAGCAGCACTCAGGCCCAGGGCATGTCTCCCCTGCAGGGGACTGCACCCTTGACTCACTCAGCTGTGCTCACTGAGACAGCCGTGCGGTGCATGATGAATTCTGCCCACGTGGAAAATTGTAATGCCTTCCAGGAGAAAGAGAAGGACAGACAAGGGGCAGATAAGCACGAGTCTGGGTGAATTGTCAGTGCCAGAGGTGTGTGTGTGTGGGGGGGGGTCCTTTGGGAGTCTTGGGGCAAGGGTGCTAAAGACGACTCAGCTGTGGCCCGCACCCCCAGGGCAGAAGTGCTTCTCGTGCAGTGAGTGCCAAAGCACTCGTGTGTGTGTGTGTGTGTGTGTGTGCGTGTGTGTGTGTGTGTGTGTGTGTGTGTCGGGGGTAGAAACCAGAAAGGCCCAAGAGAGGCAAGAGCCACATGGGTGTGAGGCGCGAGGGCCAGAGTGGGAGTCCTTTCTCTTAAGTGTGGTCTCTGCAGCTGGGAGAAAGCCGTGCGGAGGTTTCTCACTCGTGGCATCGTGCGCGTGGACCAACCCAGCAGGACTCAGGTCAAGAGGTTGGAGCTGGGGATTGTGGGCCGGGGAGAAGGGGAGAGGGTCTCGGCAGGAGAGCCACCAGGGGGCTGCAAAGCATGACAGGCTCAGCCCAGCCTGAGAGCTCTTGAGGCCAGACCTGCACTTCACACATTGCCGAAGCCAGAAGCCAGTGGCTGCCGTCGGTGACTCACTTGAAGGTGGTTGAGTTCGCACTCCGAGCCTTTCTCACGTGGAAGCCTCGTTCCCAGCACGAGGTTCTGCATCTTCCCTCCTGTTTCCTAATCCAAACGTTTCCATTGTCCTGTCCCTTGGCCAATAGGAGCCTTGTGCTGTGAAGGTTGTCTTTTTTTTTTTTTTTAATTTTAGTGAATGACCATGAGATAGTTACAAGCTTTCGTGTTTGGGTTACAATCTCATAAAGATCAAGCACCCATCCCTCCACCAGTGCACATTCCCCACCACCGATATCCCTGGTATACACCCCCTTTCCCACCCTCCCCCTGCCTCATGGCAGACAGTATTCCCCATTCTCTCTACTTTTGGGTAGGGTGCTTGCCTTACTTGCAGCCTACCCAGGGTTCAATCCCTGGCATCCCACATGGCCCCCCGAGCCTTGCCAGGAGTAATTACTGAGTGCAGAGCCAGGAGTAACCCCTGAGCAGGGCTAGAGGTGCCCCTACCTCCATATCCCCCCCAAATAAAAAAAAAAGACAGCAAAACTAGTAAAACTGTAAGCTAGCGCTGGCAAACACAGGAGCTCTGTACTTCTGGCTGTTTTCAAAGCTGGACTTTTTAAGGCTCATTCTGTGTTCCCAGAGACCCCTTCTCCTTATTAGTAAGCCGTAACCACTGTGCCTTCTCTCCAGTGGCATGAGAAAGTCCTTTGTTTAGGAGGATGTGCCTTGAATTTCAATAATCTGCAACTGCTTTGGATCCTCAGCCTTGCACATTCTCCAGCTGCAACTCCAGCCCCGCACCACTGTCTCTGCAGGCGGCACTGCGAGGCGGAGGGGGCTTGTTTTGCAGAGTCAGGCCCCCGGACATAGGCAGGTGTCTCTGTCCTGCCGGGGACAGGATGCTCCCTCGAGCTGAGTTCTCAGAAACTCACCAGACGGCAGATGGTAAATTTGCCTAAACTCAGAATTCAGTCTGGAGGTCCATCACCCGCGGGGCACGGATCTAGAGGGGTCTGCAGATGAGCTTCTGAGATGACCACGTCCCCACACGTGCCGGCTGCATGTTCCTTTCTGGCGTTTCTGTGTTAGATTCCCAAAGGGGCTCAGAATGAGCAGGGTAAGAAATCTCTCTCTCTCTCTCTCTCTCCCCCTCTCTGTGTGTGTGTGTGTGTGTGTGTGTGTATATATATATATATATTTCTCTCTCCCTCCCTCTCTCTGTCTCTATTTCTCTCTCTCCCTCCCTCTCTCTGTCTCTATTTCTCTCTCTCTCTCTTCCCCCCTCCCGCTCCTCTCTCTCTCTCTCTCTCTCTCCCTCCCTCCTCATTGAGCCGCTGAGTGGGGAGTGCCTTCTTTCTGCTCCCATTTCACAGAACAGGCATCAGAGAAACATCCAGACTGCCGGCCGTGGTGTAGGGCAGCTGCTAGCCAATAGCTGGCTCACAGCTCACAACTCTGGAAGCTAGAGGAGCGGGGAAATAATGAGGTTTTGAAGTTGGCTTGAGAGTTTTCATGAAATCAGGCGTTTTTTAGTTTGTACTGCCCTGTCCAGTGTACGTTGGTCTATCCACCCTCCCATCCCTGGCACCACCAGGGGTGATCCCTGAGCACAGAGTCAGGAGTAGGTCCTGAGCACTGCTGGATGTGGGTGAAACACACACACACACACACACACACACACACACACACACAGAGATGATGCCCAGTGATGAACAGCAAGCCTCAGAGAGTAGGAGAACAGAATGTTTTTGTTTGGGTCTTTCGAAGTGAGTAGGGGAGTGTTGGACCACGCCCAGCAGTGCCCATGAATGACGCCTGGTGGTGTTCAGGGACCATCTGTGGTGTCGGGGATGAAATCAAGGTTGGCTGCCTGCAAGGCAAGCGCCCTGTCCACTGCACGATCCCTCCGGGCCCCAGGCAGACTGTTTTGCCTACATGGAGCCTGAGCTCCGTCAGGGAGCCTGGCCGCCCTCCGTCAGCGGGGGAGAAGTGGTGCTCTCGCTGGGTCCTGAGAGGGGCTACATCCTCCCCTAAGCAGGACCCACCCACATGGTCATTCTGGTGGGCTGGTGGCTCTTGAAAGGGATTTCCTGTTCATTCGGATGCTGGGTTCCGCATGCCAAGTGAAAACACTGCCAAGTACTCCCACATTCCCGAGGAACCGCCACCAAGAGCATGTTGATGAGGCTGCCTTGGGATGTGCGGCCGGCGTGGAATTAATCTGGGGGTTTAATTCTTTTCTCTGGCATCTTATACAGTGGGATGGGGTTGGGGGGGAGCGTTCCGCTTGAGTGTGGCTGAGTCTAAATTTAGCCCTCTCCCAACTCCTGCCGAAACCCGGCTCAGGGCTACTGTCCTCCCCGCTACCCCCCCTCACCCTGGCAGTTGTACAAGGAATCAGGGAGCAGCTGTCTCGGTTGCTCTTTTGTGGCTTTTCAGTGTCATTGCAAAGAAGACTCTGAAGTCCCCTTTACAGCAGGTTTGCTCTTCCACGGGCGAATGGAGCGGGTTGACCCTGAAGTTCACTTTGCTAAAAAATATGCAGGATCCATCCGGTCTGGGGGAATGACAGAGGCCCTCAAGCTCCTGCCTTGCAGGGGATGGTCCCAAATTCAAATCCTCCATCTAGGGCTGAAGCCAACCCCTGCCATCACAGAGGGTCTCCGGAGCACCCGCAAGTGTCATCCCTGGGCAGAGAGCCAGGATAAGCCCTGAGCACCACTGGGTGTGAGCCCCCATAAGTAAATAATTCATTCCAAATATTTCTCAGCATCGTTTTCCCGAGTCCTTGCTTCAGAGAGAAACATCCCTGGGGACACGACGGATTCACTAGTAACATCTGATTTCAAACATCAAAGGCTCCTGTGAGAATTATTAACATGCTAAAGAAATGGTCAATTGATAGAAGATGAAAAGAGGTGTGATTGGCCCATTCCGGCTCACTGGTGGTTACATAAAATAAGACAAAGAAGAGGAGAAAGGCCGTATTCTCAGGTCTCTTAGCTTGTGGTTATTTTATATTTTTGGCTTTACAAGTTTGGGGTGGGGGCACACCTGGCAGTGCTCAGGGGTTACTCCTGGCTCTGGGCTCAGGAATCACTTCTAGCAGTGCTTGGGGGTACCCTGTGGGATGCCAGGGATGGAACCTGGGTTGGCTGTGTGCAAGATCAATGCACAATCAGGGCTGGAGCAATAGCACAGCGGGGAGGGCATTTGCCTTGCATGCAGCCAACCCGGGTTCGATTTCCAGCACCCCATATGGTCCCCTGAGCACCGCCAGGAGTAATTCCTGAGTGCATGAGCCAGAAGTAAGCCCTGTGCATCGCCAGGTGTGACCCAAAAAGAAAAAAATATCAATGCACTATTTTTATCTTTTGGGTTTTGTTCTGTTTGGTGTCTGCACCTGGCAGTACCTGGGGGCTTCTCCCAGCTCCTCGGCCCCGCCATGGAGAAAGCATTTGTTTCCACCTGCCCTTTAAATGTTTTCCTGGCCTGGCTTCAGGTTATTGCTCTTAGACGTTGATTTTTTTTTTTGAGGCAGAAAAATAGAGTCAAGCTAAGGAAAGAATACACAGTAACATAGAGCACTTGACTTGTGTGGATGGACCTGCCGACTGGTTCCTCACTACCACTGGCCAGGAGTGATCCCTGAGTACCGCCCCAAGCAGAAACAACAGCAACATGGACAAATAAAACGCCTTTGGCACTAACCCAAGGCTAGCGTAGCTGGGGCAGGACCCCCATCCTGCCTCACAGAGCAAAGTGAGTCAAAGATATGCTGACTCGCCATTGATCGCGGGGTTAAGAGGTCAAAGCACATCCTTTTCTGATGAGTATGGGGTCCTGGGAGGATCCCGGAACACCTCTAGTATATAACTAGACTCTCTCCTCCTCTCTCTCTCTCTCTCTCTCTCTCTCTCTCTCTCTCTCTCTCTCTCTCTCTCTCTCTCTCTCTCTCTCTCTCAGCTGGGGCCCTTATCTCTTCTTCCCTGACTAGGAAGCAGATTCTCAGGGCACCGACTCAAACCCTGTGTCAGAGAAAGAGAGAGAGAGAGAGAGAGAGAGAGAGAGAGAGAGAGAGAGAGAGAGAGAGAGAGAAAGATGGGAAGGAGCAGGTGCCGTGCAGGGGACGTGGCTCCCAGCAGGATTTGGAGACCCTTCTGCTGACTTGCTCCGCCTGCAGCCCCACCCCCGCCCTCTGCTCCCCGATACTCTAGTTTCCAGGCCCGGGAAAGGGAGCGGGGAACTCCCATGTCAGATCAGAAGCGGCAGGTTCTCTGCGCATCTGGTCCCTTGGGATCGTTGGGAGACCGGCGTTGGCTGTTCTGTGAGGCGGGGTGGCGTCCCCTCCGGCTCCGTGATGAGGCGAGGGGTCCTTCAGTCTGAGCAGCTCCACCCGTCTCCGTGTCTGGCTGTCTCGGTGACATCCTGGTCAGCTCTGAACATCCGTCTCTTAGAACCAGACAGTTGTCCTTGAGGGGCGGTGGCAGGGGGGCGGGGCAGGGCTGTCACAGAGGCACCCCTCAAATGCCTGCTTTTACCCCCAAAGTCCTACGTGCTTGTATATGCAGGAGCATGAAGAAGGTCTGTCCCGCACCCCCGCCACAGAGCAGTTGGCAGCTGGGGTCGGAATTGTTAACTAAACCCACCTTAGAATGCAAAGCTTCAGGGGCTGGAGTGATAGCACAGCGGGTCGGACATTTGCCTTGCGCGCGGCCGACCCGGGTTCGATTCCCAGCATCCCATATGGTCCCCTGAGCACCGCCAGGAGTGATTCCTGAGTGCAGAGCCAGGAGTAACCCCTGTGCATCGCCAGGTGTGACCCAGAAAGCTAAAAAAGGAATGTGAAGCTTCAGGACTGGGATGTGGCATGCTTACCGCCGAGGCATGAGTTTTGATAGTCCCTGGCACCAAAACACAAGAAAACACGGGTATGGTAGAGCCATATGCAGTGCAGGAGGAGGACCTGGGTTCGAGCCCAGGCACCACCAAAAAATGGAATGCAGATCCATGGCTGGACAGGTCGCCCTTGCGGTCAGCCCAGGTTCAAGCCCCAGCACCATGCAGAGTTCCTGAGCACAGACTTGGGACAGCTCCGGTGCTGCCCGCCACGCCGGGCCTGACCCTGAGCAGTTCTTCCCCTCGCGCACGCCTTGGTGCTCGGTTCCCTGTTTCTCCGTGTTTCTTTCTGCCCCCTGCCGTGAGGGTCACTCTCCGAGGTGCCTCTCTTTGCCCACTTCTGGCTCATCCCTGGAGGCTGTCATCTGCCCCAGCTCCCCTGGCCTGTCCCTAGAAACCGCCTGTGTGATGACCACAAGACCGCTCCAAGGACCTGGGTCAGGGGGCTGGAGCGAGAGCACAGCGGGTAGGGCATTTGCCTTGCACGCGGCTGACCCGGGTTCGAATCCCAGCATCCCATATGGTCCCCTGAGCACCACCAGGAGTAATTCCTGAGTGTAGAGCCAGGAGTGACCCCTGAGCATCGCCAGGTGTGACCCAAAAAGAAAAAGGAAAAAAAAAAAGGACTCTGGGTCAGGGACTCCTTGGGGACCCAAACCCTAGGCTGTCCCCAGTGCCACAGTTGGCTCCGTGCCTCCCGTCTCCAGTTTTCCCTTCCCCACGTGCCCTCCCTGCGTGCCCTGGTGAGCGTGGAGCCCGCAGGTAAGGCTGCAGGTGGCTGCTGTGTCCTTGCGCTTCCTCCTGCGAGAGGTGGCGCAGGGCCGGGAAGATCAGCTCTGCGCCTGCAGCGGCTCCGGCAGAGCTGCCTGTTATCCCAGGAGGGTATTTTAAGCCCGTTACCTCCCCCGGCTGATCTGTTGCCCGGCCTCCTCGTAACAGTGGCTCGAAATACGGCAGCACGGGAGAGGGAAGCTAAAATCGGTCCTGCCGGGCTATTAATGGCAGCAAGGCTGGGAAGCGGTGGGTGTGTGGGGGCGGGGCGGAGGCTCGGAGCCACCGCGGGCGGGCGGGCGGGCGGGACTGTCGGCTTTCCTGGGTGCCACCGCGAGTGCTAACTGCTGTTTCTGCTCTGTTCCCGCACGCCCGCCTGGATTCAGAGAGAGGTAAACTTTCCACTTCCTTCTCCCCTCCGCGGTGTTGTTACTCGTCCAGCAGCGCCTGCCCGCTTTCTCCCTGCCCTGCGCCCTCGTCGCAGCCACCCCCAGGGTCTCCAGAAAGGCGGCACTTGGTCCTGTGTGAGCTTTTGCCCATGTGTGTCCCGTCTTTCCGGCAGCGCAGAGCCGAGCGCCCGGGCTTCTGAGTGCTCCACCGGATCTGCCCCCAGCTGGGGATGGTGACAGGCAGCACGGTCTCAGGGTGGGGGGCGGGGACTCGGCCTCTCAGCCCAGCTTGACGGGAGTCCTCTCGGTCTGCAGCGGAGTGCGCGTGCTGGACGTATGCGGGAGCTGTCCTGCCTTGTATCAGGAAGCCTTCCGTGATTTTTGAAGGATGAAGAGGAGGGCTTGGGTGCACTCTCGGGGCTTTGGGGAGCCTGGGCGTTCACTCTCGGCCACCAGCCTGTGGTGGACTCAGCTTCAGCCAGGAGACGGGATGGTGGGTGGGCTTCCTCCCCGAGGAGAAGAGCGTAGCCGTGGGAAGGAGAGAGCACCGGGATGAGGAGGGTTTGTTCCCCAGAGCCCACGTGGCAGCCTGCCCATCAGCTGGTGCTGGGAGCTCCGGCAGTCCTTAGCCTTAGTGAACAGAGCTTTTGATGAAAAGAGAGTTTTGTTTTCTTTTATTTGGGTGGGGGGGTCACACCCAGCAGTGCTCAGGGGTTACTCCTGGCTCTGCCCTCAGGAATTGCTCCTGGCGGTGCTCAGGGGACCATATGGGATGCTGGGAATCGAACCCAGGTTGACCACATGCAAGGCAAATGTCCTACCTGCTGTGCTATTGCTCTAGCCCGAGCGGAGAAAGTCTTTAGATTCTTTATCCTTTAAGGAATAAGCCCAGGGAAGCTGCTCGGCAGAGTGAAGAGACCATTGCGTCTCACCTCGTTAGTCTTCCTGGGTGTACCTCCTCTGGGCAGGTCAGTGCCCATCCCTCCCCCACACCTGAGTGACCCCTGGGTTGGGTGGGGATGAGGATGCGGGCGGCCCTGTAGTCTGGGCAGGTCTACAGACCTACCAGAAATAGGTCCCGTCACCCATTTCTGGTAACGTCCCTTACCCAGTCTACAGGGTTGGCTCGGGGTGCCAACCTCCCCTCCCTCCAGGCCAGCCGGGCCAGCTGCCCCACCGCCAGCGTGTGCAAGTTCTCCTGCACACACCAAACCCGAGCTCCATTCTGGGCACTGTGTATGGGCACTGTGTATGGTTCCACAAGCCCCTCCAGGAGTGAGCCCTGCCTGCTGCTGAGTGTGGCCCCAAAACCCAAAAGGAAAGGTTAGGAGGGAGCCTGGGTGTACGCTGACCACTGTACTATCTCTCTGGCCCTCCAGAAGGGATTTTTTTAAGAACCCATCTCCAGTGGATTTATATTCTAAGGCTCAGAATCAGATCCTGGCTCCTGGCAGGTACTACTCCGGTCCTCACTCCCAAATCCAAACTCCTGGACCCCCGGCAACCCTCCAGACACGCCCTTCTTACCTTAGCTCATGCGCATTTGAATAGTCTCTTGTCTTATTTGGGGGGCCACACTCGGTGTGTTCAGGGATTACTCCTGGCTGTGTGCTCACGGATCCCTCCTGCTAGTGCTGGGGGACCCTTGAGGGTGCTGCTGATTGAACTGGGTCAAGCGTGTGCAAGGCAGACACCCCATCTGCTGCACTGTCTCTCCAGCCCCATCTAAATAATCCTGAGTCACCACCCATCCCCTTTCCTACCCGGGTGAGGGTCTTCAGTGCATCTAAGATACAGCTCAGCTGTTGAGGGAACCTGTTTGAATGCCAGAAGCTAAGCAAGAGGGCTTCCTCCAGGGGCCCCCGTGGCGGGGGTTTGCCTCTGTGTCCCTAGCAGGCCCCAGGGGCGGGGCCATATTGGTGCAGGTTTAATTGGAATCCCACTTCCTGTCAGTCTTGAATGCCTTGGAGCGGCGTAGAGAGAATCTGGCTGCTGCCTTGGTTTCCTCAGCTGCCGCTACACATTCCTAGGAGCCCGGCTGCACGCCTATTGGAGCTCTGGAGGTGGCCAGCCTGAAGTAGGTCTTCCAGAGCCTAACCCTGGGCCTGCTTCCCCCCAGAGGACCCCCCAGGATGTCTGCTGCCTGCCTTCTCCAGCCTCCAAAGGCTGTCCTCTGACTGATAGGCTGTGTGGCTGCCTTCCCTTACGCTGGAGGTTGCTGACCTCCCTCCGCTCCCTGCAGGCCAGCCCGGCCAGCTGCCCCATCACCAGTTCCTTCCTCGCACCCGCAGGTGGTCCCTGCAAAATGCTGTGTATTCAGACAGGCCCCCTCGTGGCTGTAACTCACCCTGCCACCGCAGCACTTGCAAAAGGCTTGGAAGGTCAAGCTTCTCAGACACCCCGAGGCGAGAGGTTTGGGTTTCACGTCGAGTATTCCCTTCAGCTATTTCATGGCGCGCGAACAAAGGCAGCTCTTTTGTTGTTGTTGTTAAGGTTTGGGGGCCACACCCAGCAGTGTCAGGGCTGACTCCTGGCTCTATGTGCAGGGATCACTCCTGGCGGTACCCAGAAGACCCAGTGGGGATGCCAGGGATCGAACCTGGCGCAGCTGTGTGCAAGGCAAGCGCCTTTCCCCTCTGTACTGTCACTCTGGCCCCCTCGAAGGCAGTTCTTTCCCTCGGATGCCAGGTCCAAGGGAGAAGGCCTTGCTGGCCCTGGTGCCCACCGGTGTTCGGGGCTTCTGGTGATGTTAGGGTCGCTCAGGAGAGACTGCAGGTGCCAGCCTCCGCAGTGGGGGGTGGACAGAGTGCTCCTTCTCCCGGGCAGCATCAGAGGCCCCTGGAGGGTGAGTTTGCAGACTCCACAGTCCGTAACCCGTCAGCCTGCACCGTGGCAGCGAGGGGGAAAGATAAGGTTGTGCCAAGCTATTGCCAGAAACCGCCCCCCCACACACAAACACACACCCAACAAAGCCTATGGCTGCTCAGCATCCCCTTAGGGAAGATGCCGTTCCAGATGGTTGCCCCCTCGGCATTGATTACCCTCCCCGGAGCCAGGAGAAAATGAAGATGAATAGTAATCTCATCTTTAGAAAAAGGCTCCTCCAGGGGTGTGTGTGAAAGCCAGGGCCGTGGCGAGGAGGTTTGATAGGAACGAATGTCGTTTATTCGTTAGTGCCCATTTCCTCCTTGATTTATTCGTTAGTGCCCATTTCCTCCTTGAAACTCTTCTGCCTGGGCCGGCCCCAATCATGGTGAATCCTGAGGTTTATGTCATGGAATAGGAGCACAGGGCCAGAGAGCCAGCATGGGGGTTACTAACGGCTCTTGCTTGCTTGGGGCCCCTGGTGTCATGTAGTCCTGCCAGCACCTTTCTAATCAGGGAGCCCTGAGCACTGCTCGGGGCTCATCCCCATCACCTCTGGGTCCAAGCAGTGAACCACGGGGAGGGGCCTCCAGACCTGCTCAGAGCAGCCCTTGAGAGTCCCCCTCTGCCCCCCCCCCCCAAAAGGAAACACCCAGAAGGAGACCTGGGGCTCATGTTCTCGGTCTCCTCCATGGGAGATGGAGGTGCCAGGGCCCACCGCACAGCTGAATGCACAGCAGCCCGGCGCTCACCCGAGTCTGACTCTCTGACCTCCTGTCCTGTCTCTGAGAGCGCAGGCACAGTGGGGACCGGGTGGTGGCCGCCCAGGTGGTGGCCATCCAGTGCTGGACGTGAGGCGCTTCAGTAAGCCTGTACCTCCCGACAGCCACGGTGATCCGGGGCGGGAGTAGGAGCAGGACCCTGTCAAGCACAGGGAGTGGCGTCCCACAGCCAGCGCAGGAGACCTCCAAGGGAGCCTGAGGGCCCCCTCCCCCATCTTTCCAGCACCGAGGGGAGAGTGGAAGGTGCCGGAAGAGCCGGAGGCATGGAACTTCAGCCGTCTAGACTCTCCCCCAGGGGCCGTGGGGCTTGGGAGAGAGTCCGGCTTAGAAAAATGGGAGCTGAGCATGGATGTGGCTAGCAAGAGCCCCCTGTGTGTTGCTCTCCGAGACACCTAGACAGGACCAGGAGCCACAGAGAGGGGGACAGTGAGCAGGTTTCGGGGTGACCTGGTCTCTTCCTGGTCTCTTCAAGAGGCGTTTCATTTGCCTCCCTGGGGACTTGTGGCCCGTGCAGTCATGGTGAGCAGGAGAGACGGGCCCTGGGGACCGAGTGAGGTGCTCAGCTGTGTGACAGCCCTCAGAGTCTGGCCCTTCTGCTCGGCTGCGGGAGTCCTCCACCCCACTGGCCAGGGCCCGGCCTTTCCAGCAGGAAGCAGGGCCCTCTGGTGCCACCACTGCCTTTGGCGTTCACTGAGCCACACTCAAGGGGCCAGAGAGGGATAGTACAGTGGGCTGGGGGCTTGCCTTGCCTGCAGCCAGACCAGGTTCAATCCCCTGTACCCCACATGGTCCCCTGAGCATAGAGTCAGGAGTATGTCCTGAGCCCGGCCAGTGTGTGTGGACAGAAAACCACATAGTCAAATGTGAGCCACTGGTGGCACGTGCCCGCATCACCGTGTTGTGGGCAGGGGTATGGCAGTCTCGTTCCAGTGTCTGTTTATCCCTGGGAGGGTCAGGCTTGGACTGGCTGGTGAGGGTGAGCTGGGCAAGGATGGTCTCCGTGGGGCTTTGAGTCATGGGGAAGACAGACCCCTCCACGACACTGCGGGCCCCAAACCTCGGCCACGGCAGGGGCCTGGCCAGCAAGTCTGAGGGGCAGCAGGACTGGCAAGAAAGGTGGTTCCAGAAGACTCTGCAGGAGGGGGGAAAAGAGGCCAAGTTGTGCCTAAGGCCCAGGGAGGTGGGGGGCAGTCGGGAAGGCTTCCTGGGGTGGCGTGGAGACCCCAGCTGTGCCAGAACGTGCAGAAGGAGGAGAGGGCCAGGGAGGGCATGGTGCAGGCCAGGCTGGGGCCAGGGTGTCTGTGGAGGCAGGTGAAGGGGTTTCCGGCCTGAACCCCACAGTGGGACACCAGGCGCATGGCAAGACCCTGGGGGACAAGGGGGGCAGGCTTTTGTGGACCAGGAGTGGGCTGGACCCCGTCCTTCACAAGCAGGTCCAGCTCCCCTTCTTGGGTAAAGCATCTCTCGGTCTGTGGAAAGACCACCCATTTCCACAGTAAGAAAAATGAGCAGAAATCCATCTTCTGTGGTTCTGGCTGACTTAGAATAGTCCCACAGATCTCAGGCTCACAGAGACCTCACAGTGTCCCTGGAGCCAGAGGTAGCACAGTGGTTAAGGCTCTTGCCGTGGCATCCCGGGGACACCCCGAGCACCACTGAGGTGGCCTGGGTAAGGTGGCGGTGCACAGGGCCTGGGCAGCACCAGGTCCGTGGGTCCTTGCATTGGCCCGTGACTCTGCTGGCCAAGACTCACCTGAGAGGGGCCCCAGACCTCCTGGTCGGTGCTCGGGAGAGCTCTCTCCCCAGAGCAAGGCAGCACTGACTGCTCTGTGGCCCAGCGCAGATTTCAGTCCTAGATAGGGCTTGTTTTTGCACAGACACTTTGCTCTTGAGGACTCCGCCCTCCAGGAAGCACAGGGAGAGATTTCATTGGCTGGGTCGGGGGATCCCAGCAGCGTCTGTCTTGCCATCAAACAGGTGCTCACGCCCCGCTCCCGCTGGCATGCCCCCCACCGTGCACGAGCCACCGTGTCTCGCCAGTAGCTGCTGAGCCCTGAGAAGAGCTTCCCAGACTCCGGGGCGGCTGGTGGGGTTCCGGGCACGGTTCCGGGCACAGTCACGGGGCCCTCTGCAGCCCCGGGTCTCTCATCCTCCGTGCTCCTGTTCACACGCCAGAGTCGGCTGCGCTGCTCCAGCCATGTCCCCATGTCGCGTTCCTGTTCTGTTCGCTGGTCATCGTGTGTGCCACCTCCCTAGAGGGTCGGTTCCTCTCCGACCCCGTTTCCCTCCAGCGCGGCTCCTCACTCCAGGAGGTCAGGAGGCCCAGGGGCCCGCCAGGCGGTTGCTGAGTTGCTGAGGCTCAGGCGGCTGTTGGAGTTCTGGTTTTCGTTTGTGTCCTTACCCACCCCCGACAGAGGTTCCCGTTGACACGCTGGCTGCCAGCTCTCTGTTAATAACACGCATTGCTGGGAGTGTGTGGGCAGGGCCGGGCAGGCACCTGGAGGGCCCCCCGCCTGACGGACTACTGCATTTTCTTTGCACAGAGATTTTGCCTATGTGGCGAGAGACAAAGATACAAGGATCTTGAAATGTCATGTGTTTCGATGTGACACACCCGCCAAAGCCATTGCCACGAGTCTCCACGAAATCTGCTCCAAGGTAAGGGTGCTCAGGGTACCCCTCTCTCACTACAAAGGGCGGCGGGCATGTGTGGGAGGTGTGGGGTGTGCATGAAAGGGAGGGCACACATGGAGGGTCGGGGTGTACATGGGGGGAGGGGCATGCGTGAAGAGCTGGGGGCGCAGGGAGGTTTGTAGAGGCCTGATGGGTGGGGGGGGTGGGCACGCCGAGATGATGCAGGGGAAAGACACTTGCCTCGCATGTGGCTGGCCCTCATTCTAATCCCTGGCACCACATACAGTGTACCCTGAGCACTGCCAGGAGTACTCCCTGAGCACAAAGCCAGGAATATATCCTGAGCACTGTCTGGTGTAGCCCTTAAAAAAAAAAAAGGCTGATTTGGAAGATAGCTGACAAAGAGTTCAACTCGTGGAGAATAAATAGGTGCTAATTAACAGCTAATAGGGACAGGAGCAGTAGCACAGCGGGTAGGGCATTTGCCTTGCACATGGTGGCTAGTTCGATTCCCAGCATCCCATATGGTCCCCTGAGCACTGCCAGGAGTAATTTCTGAGTGCAGAGCCAGCAGTTAACCCGTGCATCGCCAAGTGTGACCTGAAAAGCAATCAACCAGTCAATCAATAAGTAAATAAGTAAAATAAAAGCAGCTAATAGGACTGGAGTGATAGCACAGCAGGTAGGGCATTTACCTTGCACGCAGCTGACCCAGGTTTGATTCCTCCGCCCCTCTCGGAGAGCCCGGCAAGCTACTGAGAGTATCCCATCCGCATGCACGGCAGAGCCTGGCAAGCTACCTGTGCCATATTCGATATGCCAAAAACAGTAACAACAAGTCTCAAAATGGAGATGCTACTGGTGCCTGCTCAAGCGAATCGATGAACAACAGGACGACAGTGCTACAGTGACAGTGCAGAAGTGTCCAGTGCTTCCACTTTGCCCTCACACCTGGCGTGGTTCTTTCGGTGGGCAGTGCTGCTCTCGCCCCCACTAGCACCTGGGGACACGGAGGGCGGGGGCAGGTGGGCTTCCCCAGGCCTGGGGAGAGTCGCTGCAAGGTGTGGGCATCTGGAAGCAGGGATGAGGGGCGGCGAGAGGGCGTGTGCTCTCTTTGCTCCACGGGCTGCCAGCAGATCTGCCCAGGACTGGCCATATTCGTGGACCAAGGACCCCGTAGTTGGTTTAACCCAGACGTGAGTTGACTCCACATATCCTGGGGCCGGCAGAGCCCCTCCACACCCCATCCAAGTTTGTGTGTTTTCTCCTTCAGATTATGGCCGAGCGGAAGAATGCCAAAGCGCTGGCTTGCAGTGCCCTGCAGGAGAGGAGCGGCCTGGACATGCCCTTGCAAGGTAGGTGGATGGCAGCTCTCATCCTTGCCTCTCAGGGGGCACGGGGGTGCTCCCCACACCCAGTGTTTAGCGTCTCCCGTAAGACCCTGCAGTTTGCGTCTGCATGAACGGGTCTGCAGGGTCTCGTGAAGGAGAGGCACAGACACAGGGTGGTCTCTCGGTGTGGGGAAGAGAGGAGCAGAGTGAGGAAGCAGCAACTGGCCACAGAACCTGAGAACTGGTCGAACAGAACGGAATCACCACGGAGTGGAGGGGCACTTGGGAGCGGACCCGGGGCCAGTGGTGCCGGGAAGCAGACACGGGTGGAGGGGATGGAGTTGGGACACTGGGTGCACAAATCCCTGTCATTGGCAGCATTGTAAAGTCACTGTCACTGTCACCCCGTTGCTCATCGATTTGTTTGAGTGGGCACCAGTAATGTCTCTCATTGAGAGACTTATTGTTGCCATTTTTGGCATATCCAATACGCCATGGGTAGGTTGCCAGGCTCTGCCGTGCGGGCGCGATACTCTTGGTAGCTTGCCGGGCTCTCTGAGAGGGGCGGAGGAATCGAACACGGGTCAGCTGCGTGAAAGGCGAACACCCTACCACTGTGCTATCGCTCCAGCCCATTGTAAAGTCACGGGCCTCAAATTTAAAAAAAAAAAAGAAGAAGACTATTGGGAAAATTCGAAACGATGACAGTGCTCAGCCAGCCTCGCGGGCTCCCAGGCTCTCTCTGAGCGGAGATTGTGTTATTGGGGTTGGGCTTGGGATTGTTGCCTGTGGGCAGAGTGAAAACATGTCATCTTAGAGATTTAGGAATTCGTGGATGTAGTTCATGGGGCACGGGCCAGCTGTTTATTTATCTGGGGCAGGGAGCTGGTTTCTGAGCCACATCCAGCAATGCTCAGGGGCTCTTCCTGGCTCTGTGCTCAGGAGTGAACCCCTAGCAGTGCTCAGGGGATTCAAACCAGGCACAGTGCAAGACAAGCGCCTTACCCTCTGTATTCCAGGTTCAGGACTGACTTTTTTTTTTTTTTTTGCTTTTTTGGGTCACACCCGGTGATGCACAGGGGTTATTCCTGGCTCATGCACTCAGGAATTAGTCCTGGCGGTGCTCAGGGGACCATATGGGATGCCGGGAATCAAACCTGGGTCGGCGGCATGCAAGGCAAACGCCCTACCCGCTGTGCTATCACTCCAGCCCCAGGACTAACTCTTTTTTTATAGAGTTCTGCCACACTCAGGGGGCGTGGGGGGACTGGAGCCATGCCTGGTCCTGCTCTGCCCACTGGGGCAGCCTGATGGCTCGGTGCTTGGAGGTCCCCCAGGCTCTACCCAGTGCTACTCAGGAACGAGAGGTAGAATTCAGGCTCCCACATTCCGGCTGGTGCACTCCCTCTGGAGACACATTTCTGGCCCGAGAAACTGAGGCAGAGAGGGCCGGGGATATGACGTGACAGATGGAGCCATATCCAACTTTTCATATGGGGCGGTAGAGTCTGACCCTTGGGGGAAGTTGACCGTTTCTTCTAACTATCCCCTTTATGCCGACATTCTCTCTGGCCCTCTGCCACACCCAACACGCAGGGCATCACGGGCTGGGAGCACTGGTTCAGAAAGCGACAGTGTTGACTTCAGCAGAGTCCTGGCATTCTCCCTCCTAAACATGAACATGGGATGAGGTTTCAAAGGGAGAGCCCCAGGGACCGGGGTGAGAAGTACAGGTCTCCTCGGCCTTCCCCTCTGGAAGCCGTGAGCCGCCGTGGTTGGGTGCTGTCTCGATCTCCCCCAGGCCCGTGATGGCCATCTGGACGCATGTGCGCGAGCCCCTGAAACACATCTCTTGCTCTTTGCTTCCCGTAGTAGATTTTCCAACGCCAAAGACCGAGCTGGTTCAGAAGTTCCACGTGCAGTACCTGGGCATGTTGCCTGTCGACAAACCTGTTGGTAAGTGAAACACTTGCTGCCACCTAATGGTGTCTGGAGACTCGGGGGAGGTATCTGCACACAGGAAGGGGTGGGTCGCCCTGTTTCACCACTTTGCCTTGCCTTGTCTCCCTCCTGTCAACGGAGCCCATTCCTGGTCCTGATCAAGGAGCTCAGTATGACAGGGGGATGTGTAGGAATGTAGGGATGTGGATGTGAGTCCAGAGACCCGCCTTCCAGGGGTGGAGACGGCGCCTCCCGGGACCTGCCAGCGCTGGACCCAGGGCACCTGTCCGGGTGGGAAAAAGATGCCCTGGAGCTTTCGTGGGCTGACCTGGAACCCTTGGGCGTGGCCAGGAGGGTGTCAGATGCAGGCCCCACTTTGGAAGTGCATCCGGCCAGTTCTCTGCAGGTCAAACATAGAGCTCCCACGTGGCCCAGAAGTAACCTAGAGCTCCCACATGACCCACAAGTTCTGGTCCTAGCCATGCGCCTGAGAAAAGGAAAAACCTCTCCCTCACCCACAGAAAATAGTACACGGCTATTCACAGTAGCTATTTCCATCATAGCGGAAACGTGCAAACGGCCCCGCTGCCTCCCTGCTGACAAATGGCTAAGTGCAAACACTTACGGTGCCGCAAGGCTTTGTTTGGCATGGACAGCGACTGAGACTCCTCTGCAGGCCGCACCGTGAGCGCACCTTGTGGACACGGTGAACAAAGGCCTTCTCTCTCAGAGGAGCACGCCGTGGTTCAGCTCCGTTACAGGAACTGTCCGCAACAGGCAGCCCTCTAGAGATAGGCGTGAGATAGCACTTGCTTAGGCCTCAGGGCCGGGAGGAAATGAAGGGGACTCCTGGGAGGCAGAGAGAGTGTGTGTCTGTGTGTGTGAGAGAGAGAGAACTGCATTTAGGAATGAGGAGTGTGAAAATTCTGTGCCCCCAGACTGGAGTGTGCGTGAGGTATCTTTGCTTTATTGCTTTCTGCAGGGGGGGCCACATTTGGTGGGGCTCTGGGCCAGTTTCTAGTTCTGTGCACGAGCACCAGTGCTTGGTGGTGCTGGGCCCCCCGAATGCAAGGCCTGTGCTCACCCTTCGGGGGTGGGGACGGTGGGGCTGGGGACTCCTGTCTGCGATCAGACACGGGAGCCGATGTGCTTCCTGAACGTAAACCGTGTGCTGGTGAGTCACCTCAGAATGGAGTTGTAAGCCTGCCAGTCCCGGGAGAGCAGCTGCGGGAGCACCCGGCACATGGGCCCCCCCGCACACTGAGCACCCTGCTCCGCCTTACTTAGGTGGCGGAGGGAGCTGAAGGGCGAGGGAGGTGCTCACACATGCTGGCTCCTGCTGGTGCCCCCCGCATCCGCTCTGCGCCTGAGCACTTGTTATTGGAGCACAGCTGGCACTTGGGCTGGGAGCCCTGGGGAGGGGAAGGAGAACCACGGCCAGTTAGCACCGACACCGCACAACGGCTGTGCTTGGGCTGGCTCAAGTCAGCTGTCTCCTGGGGCTACCAGAAATGGGACACCAGTGTGGCTGCCGCTCTTCCTGGGTGGTCAGGGTGGGCCTTTGAGAGCGATAAAGAGCCTCAAGACCCTTGTCCCTTCCCGCCCACCCCCAGGGATAGACACCCTGAACAATGCCATAGAGAGTCTCATGACCTCTTCCGACAAGGAGGAGTGGCCGTCCGTGAACATGAATGTGGCCGACGCCACCGTGACTGTCATCGGTGAGAAGGTAAGGGGCGACAGTTGTCCGGGGAGGGGACTCGATGGGCTGGAGCACAGACTTCACGTGCACGAGACCCAGCTCCCACCCCTGACACCACAGGGTCCCCCTGGCACGGCCAGGAGAGACGCCCAAGCCCCTCCAGTAGCTCTTTGCTCACACCCAATTGTTTTTCCGCCACACCTGGCGGTGCTCAGGCCTTACTCCTGAATATGCACTCAGGGACTGTTCCTGGCCAGGCTCAGAGGACCCTATGGGATGCCGTAGATTGAACCCTGGTCAGTCACAGGCAAGCAAATGCCCTCCCCGCCGCACTATCACTCCGGCCCCCAGACTGATCTCAGGGGCAGGGGAGAGAGCATGGAGGCTAAGTGTTTGCTGTGCGCGACAGCTCCTCTGTCCCCCTCCTGCATTAGGCAACTCGGCCAGGCTTTGCTTGCACCACCTGCTCGGGATTCCAGCTAGTGAAAAAAGGCAGAGCACCTGGTTTGGCAACTTTTTGTGCTTTGGGGTGGTTTTTCGTTGTTTCGTTTTTTGTTAAACGTGGTTTTAGGTAGAAACCGGATCGGGTGTTTGGCTAGGAAGAGCAGGGCGGAGAGAGCGCTCAAGTCTCCTTTCCTCACGACTCTGCGGCTTTGAGGCCAGTTTGAGGCCCCAGACCTCAGACTCCCCCAGTTGGAGGCCCTGCGAGCCCAGTCGTGACCTTGTCCCAGCCCAGAGTGAGCACTCCGTGCCGCAGGGACTGGCAGCGGAACACACGTAGCCCGGCACAGTGCGACTCAGAGCAAGAGTCAGGTGCCCCCTGTGAGACATCCAGGGCAGTCACAGCCTAGGAACTTCCAGGGGGCGGAGCGATAGGACAGCAAGTAGGGCGCTTGCCTCGCACGCGTCCCCCAAGCACCGCCAGGAGTGGTCCCTGAGCACAAAGTCAGGAGTAAGCCCCAGGGCATCTCTGGGTTCGGCCCCCAGAACAACAGACAGAAAGGTACAGCCTTCCTGCGCTCTGTTTTGTTGTTGGGGGTGGGGCTGTCCGACCCGGTGGGGTTCAGGAGGCCCCTGGGTGGAAGCCCGGGCTGCCTCTCCCCGGCCCGGCCTGCAGGCCACCTGCACCGCCCCATTCCCCGGCCGGAGGAGGGACCTCGGTGTGCCACTTCCCCCCTTTCGCCCCCTGGGCACGGCTCTCCGAGGGCGGGGGGCCGGCAGCGCCGCTCAGGGCCCGTGTCTTGCAGAGTGAAGAGGAAGTGCTGGTGGAGTGCCGCGTGCGGTTCCTCTCCTTCATGGGCGTCGGGAAGGACGCACACACCTTCGCCTTCATCATGGACACGGGGAACCAGCGCTTCGAGTGCCACGTGTTCTGGTGTGAGCCCAACGCCGGCAACGTGTCGGAGGCGGTGCAGGCTGCCTGCATGGTGAGTGGTGGTGGCGGGAGGGTGGGAAGGTGCCTGGTCCACACACCACCACCCCCGGACACACACACACACACACACACACACACACACACACACACACACACACACACACACACACACACCCTGTTTCAGGTGCCGAGCGTTACACACACACACACACACACACACACACACACACACACACACACACACACACACACACACACACACACACACACACACACACACACACACACACACACACACACACCTGTTTCAGGTGCCGAGCGTTAGAGGAATATTCCTGACTTGGGGTGGGGGGAGTCTGGAGCACAGCTTGGCCGTGTAGCCCCCTGTGTCCTGTGGGCCCAAGCAGGAGTTGAGTGCTCCTCCGTCCCCCGCCCTCCCCCGCAGCAGAGCGGCAGGACCAAATGCAGCCCGATTCCATAGGCACTGCAGTAACACAGCAGAGGCTGGTCTGCTGATGCACAAGCTTAGGGGCTGGAGTGATAGCACAGCAGGTAGGGCATTTGCTTTGTATGCAGCCGACCCAGGTTCGATTCCCAGTATCCCATATGGTCCCCCTTACACTGCCAGGAGTCACCCCTGTGCATCGCCGGGTGTGACCCAAATAGCAAAAAAAAAAAAAAAAAAAAAAAAAAGCACAAGCTTGCAGATTCAGTGTCTTGGCCCTGGAGCACAGGATCCGGCAGTGTCGGAAATACAGTATCCACCTTATTGCTGTTGGGTTTGGCTTTTTTTTTTTTTTCCGCTTTATGGGTCACACCTGGCAATGCACAGGGGTCACTCCTGGCTCTGCACTCAGGAATCACCCCTGGCGGTGCTCAGGGGACCATATGGGATGCTGGGAATCGAATCCAGGTCGGCCGCATGCAAGGCAAACGCCCTACCCGCTGTGCTATCGCTCCAGCCCCGGGTTTGGCTTTTAGTGCCATCTTACCACTATTTTTTTTTCATGCCGTGTCTGGAAATAGTACAGCGGTTAGGGTGTATGCCTGGAAAGTGCCCAGCCCAGGTTCAATTCCTGGCATCAGGTACCCCCCTCCCCCACTCCCAAGCATCAGTAGTTTGATTCTAGAGGCTTCAGCACCGCTGGGGGGTCCGGCTATCCCCCGTACTGCAGGGTCAAGGCCACACCAAATGCCCAGGCCCTTGTACTGAGCAGGGGCCCTGGTTGGCTGAGGATGGCTGGGGGATGCCCGCACACCCCAACCTTCTGAGCTCCACTCGGGAACCACCGTCAGCCCTCATGCAGTGTGTTGGGCTGCAGAGATGGCTCAGAGGGCGGGAGCTCATGGTTTGCATATGGGAGCCCCAAGTTCTGTCCCTGGTACCACATGGTCCTCCAAGTACCATCGGGATCAAATCCCTGAGCACCAAACTGAGAGTAGCTCTAAGATGTTTTTAAATGCAGTGAGTTTTGTTTAATTAGAAAACTGTTTACAAAGTTACTGATAGTTGAGTTTTAGGCATCTAATTTTTATTTTAAATTTTATTGAATTACCATGAGATAGTTAAAAGTTTTCATGTTTGGGTTATAATCACACAATGATCAAACACCCATCCCTCCACCAGTGCACACTCCCCACCACCGATATCCTGGGTATACCTCCCCTTTCCCACCCTCCCCTGTCTCATGGCAGACAATATTCCCCATACTCTCTCTCTACTTTTGGGCATTATGGCTTGCAACACAGACACTGAGAGATCATCATGTTTGGTCCTTTATCTACTTTCGACACACATCTCCCATCCCAGCTGGTTCCTCCAGCCATCATTTTCTTAGTGTTTTAGAAAATGAGAAGAAAATCATCATTTTCTTCTCTATTCCATCTGCCTTCTCCCCTCCGCTCATGAAGCAGTCTTCCAGCTATGGGGCAATCCCCCTGGCCCTTGTATCTACTGTCCTTGGGTGTAGGCATATAATGTTTTAACACTAATCCCACCACCAGTGTCAACTTCCCTCCACCAGTGTTCCCAGATTCCCTCTCCCCCCCGACCCCCACCCCATCCCCGCCTGTCATCTTGACAAGCACATTCCAAAATTCTAGTGGTTGCAGCTTAGACCTCGTGTCTTCAGTGTTGTTGCCTTTGTGCTCCGGATATATGGCTATCCCACCTCCCATATCACCCGGATAACTGCAGCTGACCTCTATTCACCCATAATTTCCTGTTCTCTTCTTCTGCCCTCTATTTTGTTCCTTCTCTATCCTTCCCTAAACACTGGGTTCAAGGGTGGTCTAGGCACCCCCCCTTGACTACACTGCATCTGCTCACCCAGTGTCCCGTAGCCCACAGGCAAGTGAGGTCCTCCCGTGTTGGTCTTTCTCCTCCTGGCTTGCCTCACTCCACACGGCATCCTCCAGTTCCAGCCGGGTCGCAGTGGGTCGCGTGATTTCGGTGTTCTAAATGGCTTTTCTCTCCACTGGTTTAAGCCCGTTGATCTTACCTATTTTGTATCCATTCATTCTGTCCTTACGACTCTGTTGTTCTGCTTAGCTGATGAGAAAACAGAGTCTTCGAAGAGAGCCCAGGCCCCAGGACCCAAGGGTGGAGGGTATCCGGACCCATGTGAGCCCTGAGACTCCTGGGGTGACGTGGCACAAAACCGAGACTCTGTCATTCAGGCCCAAACGGTCCCGAGTCCTCTCCCGCCAGGCCTCGGAGCAGTCCGGGAGCTGCAGGAAGGCATCAGCGCCCGCAGTGGCTGCTGTGTTCTAGCAGTGCAGATTCCCGTGCCGGAACTAAAGAGACAGCCACGTGCTCCACACGAGGTGCCGAGCCCCTGTTTGTCCTCAGCAGGCAGCTGTACTGGAGAACGAATGGATCACACAAATCAGCGTCCTTCAACTGGGAGCCATGTGGGGTCCAGGATCTGCCAAGGGGGCCATAGGAGGAATGGGGGCCAGTGGCGTGAGACTAGGGGGTCTGGCCCCCACAAGCAAAGTGGAGGACTCGGTGAAAGCATAGAGACAGAGGGGGAGATTGGCCTGTTTAGTGGCCCGGATGAGAGTCTCAGGGCATTTGCAACAGGCAGGGGCAGGGGCAGTAGATCAAGATGTTCTCGAGGCGTCCCCCCAAGTGGACGCTGCTGCCCAGGGGGTCCTGGGAAGACCCCAGGGAGGTGCAGGCAGTGGTAGCCTCTGGTGCAGTTGAGGAGCATTTCCTTTTTGCTTAAAGGTTGATTTTCTGTTTGCTTAAAGAAGGGGAGATGGGGGGTTTCTTTTTCTTTTTCTGAGACGGGATGGTAGCTAGCCCAGCTGAGTTGGAGCCGCTGCTCCAGAGACTGACCTGGCTCACAGCAGAGGAAGCCCGAACCCGAACCCTAGGACACCGTGGAGCGTCAGAGCCAGGCGTGGCGAGGTTCAGGTGCTCCCGGGCCGTGCAGCCGAGCTCGAGAGGAGACACACCGGATTTCTGTGAGGGAAGGTGCTGCAGAAGGGTGCTGGGGGTGCTGGGGAGGTAGCACAGAGTGAGGCATTTGCCTTGTAGGCGCCAAGCCGGGTGTGATCCCTGGCACCCTCTATGCCCCCTGAGCACTGCGGGTAGGACCCGAAAACAAGAAAGTCAATAAAAGTGTGCTGGCTGGGGTGCTAGCACCGGGCGTATGCTGGACCCAGTTCAATCACCAGCACCATAGAGCTCCCCGGCATGACCAGTGTGGCCCCAGAGACCCCAGCCACCATTAGGGTGGCCCTGGTGACCCCCATTAACACGGGGCCCGAGCAGTGCTGCCTCCCCAGACCCTCGCCATCAAGCCCCGTTGGCCCAGTATTGCTGGGAGTGGCCCTCTCAGGTCCCCTGAATACCGTGTGGGAGAACCGCAAACTTGTGAGTTGGCGGGAGCCCAACAGATAGGACAGCAACGGGTGGCTTGATCGGCACCCCCTGTGGTCCTCCAGCTCCCACCAGGAGTGATCCCTGAGTAAGTGACAGCCAGGACTAAATCCTGAGCCCGGTTGGGCCTGGCCCTTTGTTCTCCCCACCCCAGGGAAACAGCAGAAGTGAACAGGCAGTGGTTCGAGGGGACCAGGGCGGGAAGCAGAGGTCTGCGGGAGATGGGCTCGCGGGCGGGTGTGGAAGCACG
Organism: Sorex araneus; assembly: GCF_027595985.1. Taxonomy (NCBI): domain Eukaryota; kingdom Metazoa; phylum Chordata; class Mammalia; order Eulipotyphla; family Soricidae; genus Sorex; species Sorex araneus. The sequence goes on along the minus strand of NC_073306.1, from coordinate 173,183,560 downwards.
GCGGCAGAGTGGCCTGTCAGTGGGGGCGGGGGGCTGCTGGCAGCCTGAGGTGGGGTTAAGTCACCCCACTGGATGGGAGAGGCCTGGGGCATCCCCCGGAGATGCCGAGAATCCCAAGAATGGGGGCAACCCGGGCAGTTGCGGGATGGACGGTTCTGCTGTAAGCAGGATGGAGCGTGGATGTCTTTGCTTTGGCTTTAGCTTTGGTGGCTGGATTGCAAGGGCCACAATGGGATGGACGGTGGCAGCAGTGGGGAAAGGAGAGGAGCTTCAAACCAGACTCTCAACAGAGTCCTGCAGTGGACAGAAGGGGTGGGGAGAGTGGCAGAGCGTCTGCCTGGATATGAGCGGGCTGGGCTGAGCGTGCGGGGTGGGGTGAGGCGGGAGGGGTACTGGGGAGGGGGTGGCAGAGGGAGGAGAGGGAAATGGGCACGCCAGTGAAGCCCATGTGGAGGAGGACTATTTAGGTACTTGATGGAATTGAAAAGGACCCCAAACAGATGGTTTTAGCTCTGAAATGAACGGCTTCCCGCCTTAATTATACACCGCTGACGACCAGATAATCAGCTTGATCGCTGGTTCCCGTTTGTTTTCTGATTTCCAGACATATTTTCCATCGTAGAAGCCGTTCTCACTCGTTTGCTTACTATGTTAATTGTGTCAGGGCAGCCAGCTCCAGTGGCTCTGGTCCAGTAAGAAAGCATCCTGATCAATCGACTGGAAGGAAAACTGCCAATAAGCTGATGACAACAGGTTGGGTGGGAGATTAGACTTCCTCTCTGCTCTTGAGTTCTGCGTTTCTGGTGCAGGGCCAGGCCTCTCATGCAGATCTGCATAATCCTCCCATCTGAAACATCTCCGCGTGAGTTTATTCCCTCAGAAAAAAATTGCGGCACTCACACATCCTTTTGGACCTCCTGAGTGCTGAGATACGGTGCAGATGCGTGGGCGGGGCCCCCTGCAGGTGTTTTGGCAGGACTCAGAAGACCAGAAGGGCCGGGGCCAGAGTCATTGCACAGCGGGTAGGGTGTTTGCCTTGCACGCAGCCAACCCAGGTTTGATCCCTGTCATCCCCTCTGGTGCCCTGAGCAATGCCAGGAGTAATTCCTGAGTGCAGAGCCAGGAGTAACCCCTGAGCATTGTTGGGTGTGACGGAAAAAGACCAAAAAGGGGAGGGGGGCACTACTTCATGAACTTCACCGAGACACACTTCTGAGTTCTCGGTGATGCAGAAGTGACATTACAAACACCTAGACCTGAGTCCCACATGGCCACTCCTGCCCGTTTTAAAATCATGCTTGAAGTGTGTGGTTCAAAACTGGCAGTGCCCACAGAGGACTTCTGTGCGGAATTTCCCCCCCCCCCACGCCCTGTGATTGGATTGAAAGGGGCTAGTGTTTGTTTTTATTGAATCACCGTGAATTACAAAGTTACAAAGATATGATCGAGTTTCAGGGGTCCATTGTTCCAGGGAACACCAATCCCTTCACCTGTGTTCACTTCCCCCGACTAGGGTCCCCAGTCCCCCCCAACCCGACACACACACCCCAAGCTGCCTCTGTGCAGGCACTGTCCCCCTCTCCCACTGTCCTAGTGTTCCCTTCCCTAACTTAATCCCCCACCAAACCCGCCCCAGTGCCCTGCTTCCTACTGAGACCGGTTCTCCCGCTCTTTGTTTCTATTGCCATTGGGCATTCGATAATCCCCATACAAAGGGGTTAGTTTTGAGGTTGATGGGCCAGTGGCATTGCAACATGAGTTTATAGCATGGGGCCATGCTGTGGCTTGATGGGGAAACAAATTCAGACTGAATTTGCTTCTTACGGTGCTGGGAGAATGGGAGTCAACAGTCTGTCCCATGCCTGTACCTAGGAACCAATTTGAGTTTTAAGGCAAGTTAAGTCAGCCACAGGACTATTTAAAAGTGTTTGACAGCAAGGTTGAAGAGTGGAGGTGGTGACCTTTGATGAATTTTAATCATTGTCATTTTGCAGAATTGTCTGCATCAATATGAAAATGGGCAGATTGTCTTCTGTTTCCGAAGGCTAGAAACTGGGTGATTTGTTTTTTGTTCTAGGAAAACCGTATCTGGCTGTGCTCAGAGCTTTTGCTCCTGACTCTGTGTTCAGGGATCATTCCTGGCAGGCTCAGGGGACCATATGGGGGTTTGAGGATTGAACCCAGGTCATCCATGTGCAAGGCAAACGCCTTTCCTGCTGTCCTGTAGAGACAGTCCCTGAGAGACAGTACAGTTAGTAAGGTGATTGCCATGCATGCAGGCAACCTGGGTTCGAGCCTAGGTACCCCGTGTGGTACCCCAAGCTCTGCCAGGAGTGAACTCCAAGCACAGAGCCAAGAATAAGCCCTGAGCACAGCTGGAGGTGACCCAGAAACAAACGATTCCATGGGGTTTAGAGTTACGGAGTGTGTTCATGTGCCCTGCAGCCTAAACTCAGCATCTTTTATTGAAGTTGGGAGTCAGGAAGGGAACTTGCATGACCGACCTCTGTGCTTGGCTTTCTACAGGCATTCCCTGACCACAGCCCCCTAGGTAAAAGCCCCTGTTCATCCGCCCTTTCACAGCTAAACACACTGAGATTCAGGGGGCTTAACTGGCAGCCGGGGTCTGAGATTCTAACCTATACGATACAGCCTCGTTTCCCCCAGGCCTCTCAGCCCAGGTGAATCATCCTGTCCTTTTCATTTGCTCCGTGGCCAGGAGAGCCCAGTGATCAGAAAACAGAGTAGAAGGTGGAGGTGGAAGCAAGAAAAGGTTGGCAGGGGCCAAATAGTATCATTAAGATGCAGAGGAATTGGGGCCAGAGCGATAGCACAGCGGGTAGAGCGTTTGCCTTGCACGCAGCCGACCCGGGGTTCGATCCCCGGCATCCCATGTGGTCCCCCAAGCACTGCCAGGAGTAATTCCTGAGTGCAAAACCAGGAATAACCCCTGAGCATCGCTGGGTGTGACCCAAAAAGCAAAAAAAAAAAAAAAAAAAGATGCAGAAGAATAGAGTTGAACCTTGGCGTCACTGGAAGCACCTGGGCAGTAGTACAACACAGGAGGGCACTTGGCCTTGCATGCACCAACCTAGGCATGCACCAACCTAGCTTCAATCCCCAGCACCCCACATGGTCCCCCAAGCATCTCCAGAGCCAGGAGTGAGCCCCTAGCATCACCAGGTGTGTGTCCCCCCCACCACCACCACCGGAAAAAAAGAAAAAAAACACTTAAAAGCTCAGGTCTTCTGGGCGGGGGGCGGGGGGGGGGTTGTCAGATTACACTGACATCGCATTTCTCAGGAAGGGGTGCTGACTGCCTTCTCGTGTCCTTGCAGCTGCGGTACCAGAAGTGCCTGGTGGCCAGGCCGCCCTCACACAAAGTCTGCCCCCCTCCACCTCCCGTGGACTCGGTCACCCGAAGAGTCACGACCAACGTGAAACGTGGGGTCCTGTCCCTCATTGACACTTTGAAACAGAAACGCCCCATCCCAGACACGCCCTAACTGCCGGTGGGGGCCTGGTGACAGCACTGGAGACTCCGCTGCACTTCGGCCCGCCCTTCCCCCTCCCGTGGCCGGCCGGCACTCAGCCTTCAGAGAACCTCCCCCACCGGCCCAGGGTTGAGACAAGCATGTCCTCTCGTCTTGCCACCACCGCGCCATCTGGGAAGGAGCATGGCTACTTCTGTTGCAGCCTGTGACGTCGTGAACTGCGGGGAGGGCTTTCACTGTAAATATCGGGAACACGAACTTCACAGGTAGCAGGGGGAGGGGGAGGAAGCATCGGGGCACCCCTTCCTGCGAGAGCTGGAGCCCAGGCCTCCGTGTCTCCCGGCCTTGGAGGGGTCCACCACAGAAGACCCCTGCCCTACCACCTCTTGCCCTGCTCCCAACACCAGAGTCAGACACTGCAAACACCAGATACACCACTGAACCACTGGGGGGTCTAGGGAGGGCGTGGAAGGACACATTCCTCCAAGTCGTTCAGAAAACGGAACCTTTGGGTTCACATCATCAGCTGTTGGTGTCAGAATGAAAACACGACTGGCATCTCTGAGTGAGGTGCTCACGACATAGGGACATTTCATTCTGCAGCGCTTTGTGGGGTGTCGGGGACAAGTGCGACTTCAGAATGGAAACACAGACTAACTATTGGACACACACGGGGGGGGGCAAAAATAAAAAAAAGAATTAAAAATAAACCTTCTTTTCGGAGGGTTTTCCGATGGACCATTAAATGAAAGATTCGCAAAGATCATCGTGTGCGTTTTGGATGGGACATATTTCAAACTTCTGCCTTATATTGTACAACGCAGCTAGAGAATTAACACTGCACATGGCCATTCTCCCCACAAACAACATTTAAACGGAGTCGTCCTCGTAAGCCTTTCATCCTCAGTCCACCCCACTTGGCCAGTATGCAATTTGGAATTGAGGACATGCCATTTCTAGTCTCGGTCGCCGCCGCTGTGATGCTTCGTTGATCCTCCTAGGAAGGTGCCCCTCCAGGGTTCCGCACCTAGCTCCATCTTCCCCTAACTGCTTTTTGCCCAGAAAGCATGTCTGTCCCTCATGTACTGTCCATGGCAACTGTTTATGTCACATTGAACTGTCCTTAAATTTACGTCTGTGTTCTCAGAATTGGTTAAACGAGATATATTTTTTTAATTTATATATTTTTTCCATTTCTTTTCAAGATTTAAAAACTTTTCCTACTCAGACTGAGATATAGACATAGGACTCACGGACTCTTTCACCACTTGACGCCAAGACACGTTTCCTCGATTCCCTCTATCCAGATAAAGAAATGTAGCTGTAAGGATAAGACAGAATTTAGGCTCCAGTTGACAGTGCTGTGTTAAAAGGAAGAGGCCAGGGAGGGCATAATCTAAATTATCTGTCGTTGGCTTTTGTTATGTCAGGATGAACGTTTTCCCACAGCCAGCTACGAAAGTAAGTGCTGGAAGTCTCTCCCACTGCTGTGTGCTGGTTGGAATGGTTTCCTCACTCATAGCTCAGTGTGAGCCTTAGCAAGGGTGTACCTGACACATTCGCAAAAGGGAAGCACCTCACGGCATCTGCTAGTCTGCAAGCTCACAAAGGAGGGACCGCCGAGGAGCCTGGCTTCCCAGCTCGTGGCCCTGCCATACTGGGCTGCTTGGACACCTGGCCGGACGCGTCTTTCCACGGTGGCTCTGAGCACAGCCAGACCCAGTCGTGAGCTCTCTGCCCTTCCAGAATCCTAGGGAAACCTGTCCAGATTCCTTATGCGTTGGTTTAATAACCCCCTCACCCTGATGCAGACAGCCCAGGGCAGTTTGCTTGCAGCGTTGCTGCCTTCCTGTGTTAGAGGGACAGATGGACCCAGGAGCTTTCCTAAGGTACATCACATTCCCTGTAAAGAGATTCCTAATTCCGGGTCCTTGGCTACCAGACGGCAGGGCCACCGAGTAGCCCTGCCCTCTATTCCTTCTCAGAATCCTGGAGTCATTTACTGACAGCCTATGCTGTGAACCCCAAAAAGATGCCACTTGAAGAGTGAGTTGTACTTCCAGCCCCTGTCTTACTCAAAGTCCCGGGTGCCACTGGAAGGAATTCTAGCGTTAAGAAAATCCTTCCTGTGACCTTTGGAAATCCTTCAATGGTCAGTTGTCGTGGTCTTGGTCTCTGCGGTGACCCCATTTCTAATGTAATAAACTTCAAAATTCTGAACAAACCATCCACTTTCAGAGTGGAAATCGCTACCAAAACCCCCCTGTTCCTTCTTTAAGGCCTTTGTTCATTTGTTTTCAGGATCAAGAATATTGAGCTCGCTTTAAGTAGCAAACTGACTTATATATGCAATTACAGGATGCATTATGATGAATGATATAGCCTTTACCTATTGAAAACCGAACTGCATATATTTTGTTTGGAAAATAGCTTTGCATACTAAATGCAATTAATTTTGTAAAAGTAATTCTGTTAAACAGTATGTTCAGACACTTTCTGCCATGGCCAAAAAGTATGTATGAAAAGTATGTGTGTCTCTGTGAAAGGATGCCAATGTTTTACCTGATATTGTAGTGACACTTGAGTTATCTATGCATTCTTTATATCTGTGATTGGTAAACAGGCAGCCATGTTCACAATGCCTTGTATGTCTTATCATTTTTTTAATTAACCTGTTAAATACAGCTTAAAATATTTTTATTTTATTTATTCTATTTTTACTGAAATATACTGCATTCTTGTGTTGATGTATTATCTTTGCTGGATATTATCTCACAATGTGTCCAGGTATAAGTAATCTCAGTGAACTATCTATACATTGACTACAAGGTGGTTTTGTAATGATTTGTAGTCACGTTTTTTTATCGGACTATGTAGAAGAAATGGCAAAACGCTTAAAGGCCCCTTTTATTTTTTAAAAGCAGCTAGACGTACACTTGCCACCTTATATGTGTGCTCCTCAGCACCAAGGGAAGAGCCGACCTACCTGTGGCCACAAAACTTGCCTTTGCAAGCATGAACCAGTGACGTGCACCCGAGATCCTCCCTCACACGTGCTCACTCTGCCAGAGACCAACACGACAGTGCTCTCTGGCTCCGCCTGGCACGCTCACCCAGGCGGAGTGACTGCCACTGGCTTTGGTTTGCGTCTGTCCTGTGCCAAAGGGACACTAGGCCCATTTCCATGAAAAGAAGTTCTTGGCGATAAATTGCTGGCACTGCTACTTACAAAAAAAATTAAACATGATTAAACATGTAATTTCACAATTTCAGGATGAACAGCCACTGACGAACCTGTAGCGGGTTAGGTTCTAGAAAGAAGCCCTTCCATCTCTCTCCTCGTTTGGCACACTCCTTTCATCTGCGTGACAGGATAGATCTGAGGTTTCGGGAGCGGCAGGAAAACATTCCCCTAATGGTCGGTCGTTTGATCAGTGATGCTGTTCAATCATCCCTCCCCCGCCAGGCTTGCTCAGCGTAGTGATGCGGGTCACACACGGGGCCCAGGCAGTGATGGCTTATTTCAGCTGAGGGTCCCTCTGATGCTGAGTGTCGGGGAGAGCACCCCCTGCCATCCCGAGCAGTGTGTCGGTCCCCACAAAACTATTGGTTCTCCCTGTTTCCCTTTGTGCTGTCAACCACTTTCATTTAAGTGTAATCTGTTGTGAGAATAAAGTTAGCTGCGTAAAATGTTTGGCTCGTGTCTCTGGCCTCTCAGTCCTGTTCCCGGGGACAGGAATATGTGCATCCATGCCTGCCACTGCCAAATTACTCTGAACACAACCCTTTTAGAAAAACTTTCATAAGGCAAGACCAATTATTTGCTAGGTCTCACTTATGGTGAGTGACTTCTGAGGGGATTTGTCGTGGTCAGCTGCCATTCTGAACACAGAATTTAGTCACCATCAGCAGTCTTTCTGGTGTTAAGGTAATCTTTCGTTCATTCAGAATCAGATCCCACAACTGCAGAACAGAGTTGACCCGGTACTAAATCAAAACAAATCAGTTGGTTGTGGTTTGGTGGTTTGGTTTAATTTAGACAAATAGAAGAATAGAATTTAATAGATGTGTCCCGGGTTTGATTCCTCTGCCCCTCTCGGAGAGCCCAGCAAGCTACTGAGAGTATCTCGCCCGCACGGCAGATCTTGGCAAGCTACCCGTGGTGTATTTGATATGCCAAAAACAGTAACAAGTCTCACAATGGAGACGTTACTGGTGCCCACTTGAGCAAATCGATGGGCAACGGGATGACAGTGATACCACACACACACACACATACAAACACACACACATACACACACACTTTTTCTCCTACTTTTCCCCCTTTACTCTCAAGGAATAAGATTTCATTCGGGGGAATCATTTAACATTTAATATAAACACCCGTTATTTCATTCTAAATTTTACAACACTTTTAAAAGCTTGAGAAAAGTCAGTGTAATGTTTTTCATGGGAATTCTTACACAATGCTTTAATCCAATGTACTTTTCCCCTTTTTTACTCTTACCAGGTTGTTTGCATAAAGGCCATGTGGATCATGTCCTTTTAAGAAGATTCTTAAAGGAGAAGGTTAGATGATTTGGTTTAACTTGGAAGATTCATATACTTCTAAGGAGAAAAATTATTTAGTGACAAGTTGCGTATTGTGAGACTGAAAAATCAGTGGCTAGTTATGATGTGACTCATGTGTGGCTGTAGGGACCATAAATGCTGCCCTGGTCAGAACAGGAACAGGTTAGCTTGCTTTATGTAACATCACAAAAATAAGTATCTCACACTTTCAGACAATGGAATCCTTTAGACCTGAGGCGGAGGGAAGAGGGCAGGAATCCTGTAATAAAATACTAGTACTTTGGGGTTGCAGAAACAGAATGAGGTGCTTGCCTTCCACTCGACTGGCCCAATTCTATCCCTAGTTCTGCGTGTGGTTCCCCCATGTCAAGAGTGATCCCTGAGTACCTGTAGGTGTGTCCCCCAAACACTCCCCCATAAACAAAAAAGACAATATCAGCACTTTATTGAACCAAGTTGAATTCAACTGCACTTACCCCAGAGCTAAGCCACAGTGGAAGAGGAGACCCTCATAATTGGGGGTGTGGGGGGTTGGGGAGTGGGGCCAAGACCACACCATAGAACAGAAGATCCTTCGGGGATTTAAAATATAAGAAGCTCCGTTCCAACATTAAGTGTCTGTCTTACTTTCCTCACTGAATATTTCACTGATTAATGCAAGTCTTCAGTGGAGTAGACAGGGTGTTTGCCTTGCACGCGCCCCACCCTGGTTCCATCCCTGGCATCCCACGTGGTCGCCCAAGTACCTGCAGAAGTCTCCGAGTGGAGAGCCAGGAGTAACCCCTGAGCATTGCCGAGCGTGGCCCAAAACAAACATAAAATTTAAGTCTTCAACTAAAATAAAAATGTATTATTACTAAAATCAAATTTACCATTTTTTTTATCCCCAACGAATAGAGCTAATAAAGACATTAATACTTATCCTGCTAAAACCATATCACCTGACCTGAACATTTAGTGATCCGCACAACACTTTTCAATGCACTGGGTTCTAAATCAGAACTTTAAATTTAAACTTTATGTGTCTATGAAATTTTTTATACAATAGGATTTATAGTTGTAACTGGTTTAATGGAAATTTCTGTTGCCCTGATCAAAAATCAGTAGGCAATTAAAACTTGATGAACTGACTAAATATTTAGTTAACACTGTGCTACAGGTATAATTTAATTATGTTCCATAAATGATTATCCAAAGTGTGATTGCTGTGTGCCATTTGAAATGACTTGTAGAGTTCAAGTCATTTCACCTGATCTTAGAAAAGAAGCAGATGTTTTCAGTTTGTGTTTTTGATAACAGGTGTCACTTATGCCTAACAGATTTTGATTTCTCCTCAAAATTACTATCGTTCAGATGGAAATATGCTCCCGTCACTTTTTTTTTTATAAGAGTGTTTTGATTTCATACCACCTGCTCAGTTTTCTGAAGCTCTTCCAAGGAGAAACCTCACTCTGCCCATGGAATTGTCCCTTATTGTCATTGGGACTCCCTGTTCCTCCTCAAACTCCATCTCGGCTACATCCCCCAGACCCCTGTCACCCCATTTAGAGAACATTTTGAAACACATGTCAACCTTGGTTATGGTTGAGACATTAAGAGTACTGATGATACGATAGCTACCGCAGAGCAATCCGAAGATGGTGGCTCTCACCCACCCTGCCGTATCGTGAGCTGTCTCACGAAATCGAGTCTGTTCAAAGGCAGACATGGTTTCCCTTGAGGACAAATTGGCTGCAGCTTTTTTTTTTTTTAACATGGGTGTCCTACGTCCAGACAAGAGTGAGACAAGTTTTCGCAGCTGCTAAGTCTTCCAGCTGTTCCTTTTAGAACCGATCGGCCCCAAGCTGCTAAAAATCTCTGGATTCTGCCATCCCGAATCACCTGCATTAGTGATTCCCGCTTGCCTTGCGTTCCAGCGAGGGTGCTGGCACACTTAGGGAAGATGCCAGGTCAGCGGAGGGAGGGGTGCCTTGTCTGGGATGTCTCGCCTTCAGAGGCAAACCAGGCTCTACAAATAGCTGCTCTCTGCCCCCTGCTGAGAACCCCCGTGGCCAGGGTCAAGGCCAGGGCTGGGGTCTCTGGGGCTGGGAGGAAGGTACGTTTTCCTTGGGCTTCTCCCCTTTCCTGCCTGCGGTGGGTGTGGCCAGGTAGCCGGGAAGAGGAGTCTTGGCCCCGATCTTGGAGCTCCCCCAGGGGTAGAAGAACGACTGGCCTGAGAAATGAGGTCTGGTCGCAGGGGGGTTGGGAAAGGGCAGCACGACCGGCGGCAAAACGATCTCCACGGGCTTCAGGGCCACCATCCCGTCCATGGGCCGCGACCTCCCCGCGGGCTGCTGCCGGTCCGAGGCCCTGGCGGCCGGCGGGTTCCTGGCCGCAGCGGGCACCGGCTTGGGCTTCCGGGGCGGGGGGGGCTGCGGGGGCGGGCCCGCCTGGCCGGGGGGCTTCTGCGGGGCGGCCTTGGCCGCCGTTCTGTCTGGGGGACTCGAACTCACGCCACTCTCTCGGCTCAGGAACTCAACGATTTTGGTTTGGAGGCTGATATCGACACTGGGAGTTTTGGGCAAGGCCATTTTGGCCTTTTTCTTCTTCTTCTCCCGCTTTGAAGACTTGCCCAACTCGATCCCTTCCAGGAGCCCCTTCGCCGCAGCGCGGGCCAGCACGTCTCTCACCGACACCGTCTCGGATGGATCGCGCTACAACGAAAGGGGCAGTTACTGGCCGGCCCGCGCAGGGGACCCCGCACTGCGAGCGCTTAGCAAGGCGGCAGGGAGCAGCCGGCGCGGCGCACTGAGACCGGGCCTGGGGTCTCGGGTCCCTGCAAAGCCTCAGCAAATAAGGTTTCTCAAGCCTAAAACGCCCTCATTTGGGCCCTAGGGGGAAAGAAGGGAGACTACAGCACTTTGCCTACCGTCACTTTTTCACAACAGTGTTTGGCATGGCCAGACAACACACAACGACACAACTCTCAACCCACAGCCACACTAAACACGGCCACACAACACACAACAGTACGCAACACAAAAATACACAGCACAATACAACAATGCAATATATATAACCACACAACAGTACACAACATACTACTATACAACACAACTGCACAACACACAATTCATAATATACTACACTGTACAGCACGGCTCTATAAGACAACACAGCTACATAATAAAAAACACACACACAAAACATAACATACAAAACTCGTAACACAACAAGTACTACACAAAACAGCACTCAAAACACAAAACACAGATGATGCATGCAACAAATGCAGCACACACAATGCACAACACACACAACACATGCAACAGTGCTCAGGGGACCATATGTGATCCCAGGGACCAAATCTGTGTTGGTTAAATGTAAGGCAAGCACCTTAACCTCTGTACTACCTTTGGGTCATAGATTGTTCACTTTCTTATTGAAATTTACAAATTATCTGTAATGTTCCAGGTAAATGTTTTCAGTTTTTATCTAAGAAAGCATTTTTCCTTCTTTTTTTTTTAACTTTTTGGGTCACACCCAGTGATGCTCAGGGGTTACTCTTGGCTCCGCACTCAGGAATTACTCCTGGTGGTGTAAGGGGATGCCTGGGTTTGAACCCAAGTCAGTCACATGCAAGGCAACTGCCCTATCCGCTGTACTATAGCTCCAGCCACCCTTTACTTCAATTTTTAAAGTTAATTTTACAAGATACAGATTTCATGGCATTTTTTAAAGTTTTTCCCCCGTCAACACTTTATTTCACTTCATGATCTTCTTGCTTGTCTGGTTTCTGAAAAAGTCAGATATAATCCCTTTCATTTCTTTGCTCGTTTGTGAGCAAACTGTTTTTCTTCCAACTATTTTTCAGGCTATTTTCTTTAATTTTCTGTAGCTTAAAATTTTATGACCATATGGGAGGGGTTTTGTTTGTTGATGGTTATTTTCAGAGTGCTCTGAGATTCCAGATCTAGGGTCTGGTGTCTGACCCTAACTTGGGAGAAATTCTCAACTACTGCTTCTGCCCCTCTCCCATCTTCTGGCTTCCCTGTGACACATGTGATACACCTGCTATCATTGCTCCTACATGCTCATTTTTATTATTACTATTCACTACATTTTTCAGCATTTTTCTGTTTTTTTTAAATATTTGTATGGAGATATTCTCAAACTTAAAGACTTGTTTGCTTATTTGGGGGGTGAGCCCAGAGATTATACCTGACAGTGCTCTGGAGACCATGTGAGATGCCAGGATGGCTACTTGCAAGTCAAGTGCCCTATCTCTCTGGCCTCAGAGACTATCTTTTGTTCACAGCCATTTCCAGTTTATTAATATATCCTTTATTTCTGTTACAGTATCTTCTTACTGAGTTATCTGGGGGGGTCTCCTTAAAAATTTCACCTATTCTCCTATACTATGTTCTTGCGTGTTTTCTACTTTGTCCTTTAGTGCTGGCCAGCATAACTACGATGTCCCTGCGATATTTGACTATGCTTCTGATAATGTCCAATCAAGTTGTGACTTTTGCCTGTTACTATGTTGTTTCTTTTTAATTATTTTATTTTGTTTTTTGGTTCACAGCCTGCACTGCTCAGAGGTTTTTCCTAGCAGTGTTTTGAGGGACCATCTGGGACACAGGGGCTCAAACCCAGGTGGGCTGCTACATGCCCTATGGGCTGTGCCATCACTCTGGCTATCTTGTAATTAAGTGGTTTCCTTCTAACTGTACACAATATACTGGGGGAAAAGGAAATGTTATAAATAGGCCTTTAGAAAACTTAATTTACTTCTCAGATTGTTCATTATTAGTATAGAAAAATACAACTGAGTTTTGTTCACTGATCTTGTACCCAACACCTTGATTATTGGAATCTAGCATCCAGAAATGAGACAGACTTCTGTTGCATGAAACCTCCAGCTTGTCATAATTAACTAATTCAAGGATCTAGCTGGATAATTAAGATAATGTCCAAGCCTAAAGATCCTCAATCAATTATAGCTACAAGATCCTTTTATTCCAAATAAGATAATAGTAAAAGGTTCCCAGGATTACGATGTGGGTTTCCTTTTGGGGTGGAGGTCATTTTTGAGCTAACCATAGTTCATCTTATTTTCATTAAGTCTACATAATTCCTGCTTTCTTTTGTTCTTCTTCAACCGTCATTTCAAAATTTCTTCTTCAATATTTGCTATTTTGCTAAGTATGTGGGAAATTCGTAGATACAATTTTCATATTGATTTCTAGTTTAAATCTAGTGCGGTCAGAAAATGTACTTTGGGTTGAAAAGATAGTATTGTGGGTAGGGTGCTTGCCTTGTATGTGGCCAATCCGCATTTAATCCCCTGCATACCCTGTGGTCCCCTGAGCCCTACCAGGAGTGATCCCTGAGCACAGAGTCAGGAGCACAGCGAAGTATGCCCCCCCCAAATAAAAAACTTTTTGCAACATAGCATAATTATTTTTCCTGCCCTTTTAGCTATTTAGCTATTTATGGAATAAGCATACTATTATAAAATATTTACAAAGTTCCTAGGTTCCTTTTATACAGTTTTATTGTTTCTTACGATGCTTCTTAATTCTGAAGCACAACATGGAGTGGGTTGTATTTTTGTTTTTGTTTTTTCTCCTTACCTCCCTTGTTAGAACAGAAAGAAAACAACCATTGGTAATTTCAGATGGTTCCATCCTGAAAAATTTATCAGTAGACAATTTTATTTCCGCTGGGGAGCAGAGCGGAAGTACAGGAGGACTAAGTCTGCAAGAGATGTGAAAAAAAAAAAAACAGTTAATAGAACAGCTTATTTGCCAAAAGAGGAGGAAGGAAATGGCAACATTTTCTTCTCTTATGTTTTACCAATAGAATGAACAAAAATTCCAAATAAGAGTAGAAGGCTGAAGTAGGACAGATCTGTTATAAATTAAAGCCAATAAGGTTTCATATAAACCCACAAGGTATTTGATGTCCTGCATTGCCTGGCTCTGAATCAGCAGACCAGCAAATTAAAGACTTTTCATAATTAATGGTAACAAAAAGACTTCCATTGATATATGGAAATTACCTAGATATAACCTAAAATAACACAAATGAACTACTTCCTTCTTTTATTTTTTATTTATTTTATTTATTTTTATTTTTTTCTTTTTGGGTCACACCCGGCAATGCACAGGGGTCACTCCTGGCTCTGCACTCAGGAATTACCCCTGGCGGTGCTCAGGGGACCATATGGGATGCTGGGAATCGAACCCGGGTCAACCACGTGCAAGGCAAATGCCCTACCTGCTGTGCTATCACTCCAGCCCCTACTTCCTTCTTTTATAAAGTTTACTTTTTGAGGGGGCTGGAGCGATAGCACAGCGGGTAGGGCGTTTGCCTTGCACGCGGCCGACCCGGGTTCGAATCCCAGCATCCCATATGGTCCCCTGAGCACAGCCAGGGGTGATTCCTGAGTGCAGAGCCAGGAGTAACCCCTGTGCATCGCTAGGTGTGACCCAAAAAGCAAAAAAAAAAAAAGTTTACTTTTTGAGCAGTCGTAAAATACAGCCTATCCTGAATTACATTATTCCCAGTCACTTTTTTGTTTGTTTGGGGATTACCCCTGCCAATGTTCAGGGCTTATGCCTGACTCTGTGCTCAAGCGTCACTCCTGGTAATGCTGGGAGACTGGTGGAACCAGGGAATTGAACCAGAGTCAGTCACTGGCAAGGCAAGTGCCTTAATCTATACTGTGTTTTCAGCTTCCCAATGATTGTTAGAATATTAATCGATGAGTCCGGCAATGTTCAAGAAATTACATTAAAAAGACAAAAATATAAAAATAGTCACTAGTATGTTTAAAACAAAACCTTGGTTTTTATATTGAACATTTACTTTCTCATGCAATAGTAAGTGCTCATTTATAAAAAATAATTTATATATTTTATTTATCACTTGTATCACTTGTCATCCCATTGATCTTCGATTTGCTCAAGCGGGCGCCAGTAATGTCTCTATTTATCCCTGTCATGTGCGAGTATAGCCCAATGATATCTGCTTGCTCCAGGAATAGGAAGAGCCTCAAATCGTTCATTCAGGGTTCTGACCATCTCATTGGTGGGCGGCCATGTGGTCTTTTGACATCCTGTGGAATCCAGTCGGTAACAGGTCTAGTCCAGCTGTCCTCTCTGAATCGCATTATGTGTCCAGCCCATCTGATTTTCGACGCCTTGGCAAATGAAACAGTGTCCCTGATTCTTGATCATCAATGGAGGTCGGAACTCCGATTCCTTCTCTCACTTGAGTGAAATGTGACACTCCTAGCATGGCTCTTTCAGTTCCTTTTTGGGATACCCGAATAGTGTTCTCATCCTGTTTGTGTAGGGCCCAGGTCTCTGAGGCGTATGTTAGTGCAATTTTATTTATATTTTATTTTATTTATATTCATGATTTTACAGTTAAAATATATTTAATCAAAGAAATTGATCTAAGTTAAAATATAGGCACTTATTAATTGCATGTACCAAAATTTAAATTTGTATTTACTCATTTGTTAATTGTCCACCTGCATAAGGACAGTCTCATAAGTCAATGAAACAGAACTGAGAGTCTAGAAATAAGCTCATAGCTCATACATGTATGATCAATTGATTGGGGTGCAGAGAATGAGACCCAGCAGTGCTAAAGGCTTATCCTGGCTCTATCCAGGAATCAATCCTGGCAGTACTAGGGAACTGTATATGGTTCTGGAGATTGAACCAGGGTCGGCTGTACTCTGGTTGACTGAACCAGTCCCCCTGGTCAAATGATTTTTTTTTTTACATTTTTTGCAATCAACTATTTTGATTGCAAAATAGTTAACCACAATATTTAACCAGAATACCAGACCATTTGAGGTGGAAAGAACAATTCTATTCAATAAAAGATGCTGTAATAACTGGATACCCATATGCACAAGAATATAAGTAAACAACACCCTCGCTTCAAATATAAAAATCAGGGATTGGAGAGATGGTACATGGTTTAGGACACTTGCCTTACATGCAGTCAATCCAGGTTTAATCGCAGGCACTGCATATCCCCTAAGCACCACCAGGAGTGACCCCTGAGCACAAAGCTAGGAGTAAACCCTGGCCGCCACTGGGTGTGGCCCCAAAACAAAAATTAATCCAAAGGGGCTGAGGAGATATCCCAGAAGCCAGGGATATAAACACACCCATGGGATTCTGCTCTTGGGCAGATGTCCTGCTGAAAGAGATTCTGTCCTAGTGAAAGCATCCCCTAAGGGATAGAACTTTACCCCCTATTGATTGTAACCACACCTATGCATAAGCCCCTGCCCCGGATGCAGGGGGGATTTAAGGTGGCTGTGAGAGGGGGCTGGAGGTGAGTGCTGGCGAGTTCCAGGGGAGATCCAGAGGAGAATGAAGTAGGATGGGGGAGGAAGAAGCAGAGAGAGAGACGGGAGTGGATAGAGAGGAGAATATGTGTTTTGTGTGCATGGAGACCCAAGTTCAAACTCTGGCTCCACACAGCCCCCTGCAAGCACCACAGGGTCAGCCTGGTAAACCTCACTGACATGACTTGGGAGGCCACCCCCCAAAAAAATTAATCAGACTTTAAGGCATGAATATAAAAAAGCAGAATACAAATGCTTTGAAGAAAGCATGGGTTTGGTGTCACTTTCTTAGATGTGATACCAGAAGCACAAGTGACAAACAAATAAGCAGATCGGGCTGGGGAAGTCTGCCAGTGGAAGAGTGCCTACCTGTTTGGCCCGTGTGAGGCCCTGGTTTCCATCCCTGGCACCACAAAAGTAAATATACAAATAAGTACAGACAAGTGTTTCTCCAAAATCATGAACTGTTATGCCTCAAAGGAAGCTATCAAGAAAGCAAAACTGTAGCCCACAGAATGTGGGACGACACTTAAAAATTGTATATGTGGGGCTGGAGTGATAGCACAGCGGGTAGGGCATTTGCCTCGCACGCAGCTGACCCGGGCTCAAGTCCCAGCATCCCATATGTCCCATATGGTCCCCTGAGCACCGCCAGGGGTAATTCCTGAGTGCAGAGCCAGGAGTAACCCCTGTGCATCGCCAGGTTGTCTATGTGACCAGTTTTTGGTATGCAGAACATAAGGGTCTTGTGACTCAATAATACAAAGACAACACAACTTAAAAGTGAGCCAAGAAGCTGAACAGACATTTTTCCAAAGGAGGTATCCTTGGCCAATAAGCACGTGAAGAGTTTAATATCAGGAGTCAGCAGAAAAATATAAGTAAACTCACAATGAACGAACACCTTACACACACTAGCCTGGCTAGAATTTAGAAGTCAGAAAATGCCAAACATCAGCTTCAAGCATTTTGGAAAACAATCTGGCAGTTTCTCAAACCAAAGAACATGCAGTTAGTTACCACATGACTAATCAATTCTAATCCTTCACTACCTGGTCAAGAGATGTGTTGTTTTTGTTTGGGGGCCACACCCAGCAATGTTCAGGGGTTTCTCCTGGCTCTGCACTGAGATTCCTGGAAATGCTTGGGAGAGTATATGAGATGCCAGGGATTGAACTCAGGTCAGTCACATGCAAGGTCAGTGTCCTGCCAACTATACTGTCTCTCTGGCTCCAAATTTTATCTTTCTAAGTTAATATTTCCATAATGGTCAAAAATTTTACAATAGAAGACAAAAGAAATAAGTTGTACAGACCTAAAGTAAATATTATGATAGAGTAAGTTCTACGTGAGCTGAATATTTAAACAACTTATAGGTGGTTGTTAGATTTGATACTATATAATAGGCTTTCAGTCCAAAATCCTATTACTTGGGAAACTGAAAAATTGTACTTAAAGGTCACAGAGAGTACTTCCTAAACATTCCATAATTGAGAACTGAACATCCCAACAGGCAGTTTATCAACCTTTTGAATTTACACTCTCCGATTTGTCTGAACTTCAGATCATTTTGTCTTTGTCTTTAAGTATTACTTGTGTATTTAACCACATTATAAACTAGTCATTAATTGTGGCTAATCTCAAAGACTAATGAGATAAAATGCTGAGGGGTTTCTCCATTTTGCCTTATGATATTCTTAGAACCCTCATCCCTGCCGGATAGATCAGGAGGAATCCACACTCAGATGGGTCTGCTTATACAGCAGCGATAGTTCTCTGCCGCCGGATGGAGAGTTAGCTAATGCTTTGTGAAAGGCTCTCAGAACATGAGCTTGAGTGTCTGTTAGCCATTAACAGAAGCTACTAAACAAGGAAGTTAGGAACTAATTACCAGTGTAATTGATATGTCCATATGGGAAAGGGCAAAAGGAAAATGCCTAGTGTAATGGGCATAGCAGGGGTCAGGGAGAGATTGCACAAAGGGCCGTAGCACATGCTGTGCGTGCTGGACTCCCGGGTGTGCGTGATTCTGCCAGGAGTGACCCCCTGAGGACTGGGCTGGAAGCAGTCCCAGAGCACCACTGGTGTGCCCGGTCAAAAGAGGAGAGGGAAGACCATGTACGTATTAAGAACTCCCTAGAAAATGGCAGGATTTCCCGAGCTGGGGCATTTGCTGACATGCAGGAAACCTGGGTTTGGCCTCCCATACTTCAGGGTTACTCGAGCACCATCAGGAGTGACCCCCTAGCACGGAGACAGGAGTAACCCCTGAACACCGTGAGGTGTGGCCCAAAATCTGAACCACCAGCACCCAAACTACAGGATATGTTCATGTTCAGAACGTGAGAAATCACTGGAAAGTAGATATTTCCATCTTCCTCTTTTCTAAAATTGAACCACCATGAGATACACAGTCACAAAGTTGTTCATGATCAGGTTTTAGTCATACAATGTTCCAACAGCCGTCCCTTCACCAGTGTGCATTATTTCCCACCACCAATGCCCCCAGTTTCCCTCCTGCTACCCCCTAGCCTGAATCTGTGATACTTCTCTTCCCTCTCTCCCTCTTTCTCCTTCCTTTAAAGAGAATAATTGTCATTTGCAATGTTGTTACTGAAAATATATCACGTGTATCTCTTTACCTCTTTTCAGCACTCAGTTCTTGCCCAGAGTGATAATTTACAATTATCACTGTCATAGTGGTCCCTTCTCTGTTCTAAGTGCCCTCTCACCACTTGAGGCAAATTTCTAACTGTGGAACAGTCCTTCAATTTCATTTTTCCTTACAACTGATGAGTATTCCGTTGTAGAAGGAATATTCCATTGTATTCCATTGTAGGTGTTTTATAGTTTCTTTATCCAGTCATCTGTTCTCGGGCACATGGGTTGTTTCTAGATTCTGGCTATTGTGAGTAATGCTGCAATGAGCATAGGAGTGCAGATGGCTTTTCTGCATTGTTTTTGGGTCCCTAGGGTGTATTCCCAGGAGCAGTATTGTTGGGTGATATCACTGTGTCACTGTATCACTGTCATCCCATTGATCAACAATTTGCTCCAGCAGGCCCAATAATATCTCCACATTCATCCTAGTCCTGAGATTTTAGATTTTAGCAGCCTCTCTTTACTCATCCTTCCCAACGGTGCCGCATTAGAGGATTTTCAGGGTTAGGAGAATGAGACCCATCATTGTTATTGTATTCCGTTGTAGAGGGAATATTCCATTGTATTCCATTGTATGTGTTTTATAGTTTCTTTATCCAGTCATCTGTTCAAAATATATGTGTATGCATATACCACGGGGAGCTTGCCACAGGCAGTAAACTCTCAGTAGCTTGCCAGGTTCTCCAAGGGGAGAACTAGGCTATCAGATGTCGTGCGGCCACGAATGCAGCCATGCACTTCCAGGAGCTTGGTTTTATAGTCTCTGGATGTTGGCCATTGATGAGATTACACGGCACCGGGGCAGTTTCTGGGTGTGACTGCCTAGCTACTGGAAAATGAGGGATCTGGGTGGTATAAAAGCTCAATATCGAGTTTGGGAGGAATGCCCATATTGTTTTCCAAAATGTCTGGACCAGTCATCATTCCCACCAGCAAGGAATGAGACACTCTTTCTCCTTGCATCCACACCAGCAGGGGTTCTTTTTGTTTTTCTTGCTCTTTTTTTGATGTGTGCCAGTCTCTGGTGTGAAATGATATCTTATTATTGTTTTAATTTGCATCTCCCTGATGATCAGTGATGTAGAGCAATTTTTTCATGTGTCTTTTGGAGACTTATACTTCTTCTTTAAGGAAGTTTCTGTTCATCTCTTCTCCATATATTTTGATGAGGTTGGATGTTTTTTTCTTGTAAAGTTCTTCCAGTGCCTTATTTATCTTTGGTATTAAACTCTTATCAGATGGGTGTTGGGTAGAAAGCAGATGTTTCTAGGTAGCTTGCTAACGATCAGCATCTTGAAGAACTGCTGACCTGAGCAGTGGCTCTTCTCCTGGGCTAGCTGCCCGCTCTCTACTGCTCCTCCTCTCCACCCCTACTGTGCTGCAGCTTTTCACTCCAGATACTGTGGCCACTGAGGTGCTGTTCACCTCAGCTTCAAGATACTGGTTTCAAAAAAAGGCCTAAGACAGAATGGGAGACTAACACCCAAGAACAGCAGAGATAAGTACCAGGAGGATTACTCCACAGCTTAGAAGCCGGCCTTGCATGCTGGGGGGAAAGGCAGCTCAGATAGAGCAGGGACCACCAAGTAAAGGGTGCTAGGAGGATCCGCTTGGGATGGGAGACACACACTGAAAATAGACTATAGACTGAACATGATGACCACTTAATACCTCTACTGCAAACCACAACACCCAAAAGGGGAGAGAGAGAGCAAAAGGGAATGCCCTGACACAGAGGTGGGATGGGTTGGGGGGAGGAAGGGGTGGGGGTGGGGGGAGGGATGGTAGGACCATTGGTGGTAGAAAATGGGCACTGTTGGAGGGATGGGCACTCAACCATTGTATGACTGAAATGCAAGCACAAAAGTTTGTAAGTCTGTAACTGTACTTCATGGTGATTCACTAATAAAATGTTTTTTTAAAAAAAGGTCTAAGAAATGTGCATTTCGGAACCTAGGCATCCAGTGTTCTACCTTTTCCATCAGTATTGTTTGGGGTTATTGTTTGGGGGCCACATGTGGCAGTGCTCAGGAGTAACTCCCAGCTTGGTGCTTGGGGACCATGAGGTGCTGGCAAGAGCTCAAGCTAAGTGGTCGACCACTGCAGTAGCCACATTCCCAGCCCTACCCTCTCCTTTCCAAGGTTATTTTGTACACCTGATTTTTCTTCTATGGGGAATATATGTTTCTCTAACTTGAACTATATAACATGTGGATCCAATTTTTCAGAAATTAATCAAGTCAAAGCCAAATGCCTTCCCCTTGCATCAAGCAGAATCCCTTGGTGTGTACCCCGGCCCAGCTCCTGAACAGGCTCTAGAGACCCCCCCACCTTATCTAGAAGTCTGGGAAACTACTTGGTGGGACTCAACCCTAACAGGAAAAATTGAATAAACATCTTCATTCAATTTAAAATATCATAGTCCCTTCCCCGTCAATCTTTGCGGGCTTTGGAAGAAGCCTTCGGTGCCTTACCTGTAAGGCTGGACTTTAATCCCAACATCCTGCAACTCCAAGGCTCTCTTAACAACGGCTTCATTTTCTTCTGGATACACTGAGCATGTGCAGTAGATAACTGCTTGCGCTTTAGTAACTGTAGTTAGAGAAGAGGTGATTACTCTCATGTCTCCACGAACATCCTAAACAACAGTGTTAAGTTTCCACAGGACAACTTGGTTGCTTAATGCTGTGCAATTTCGAGAGGCAGGTGGCCACTGATGCCCACCTGGCCACCCCGGAAGAAGCACACATCCAGCAGGGAGTTGAGAGGTCAGGGAGGGAAGTAAATTGAGCAGGATGGAACAGAAATGGAAACGTCAGCCAAGATGAGCAAGCTTACACAAATACACAAATGATCACAACGAGAGATCAGTAGAGCAGATTCCCAGGGGCTCACTATTTCCAGCTTCTCTTCCACCAGCCAACTAACGGACCAGAAAGATTCTACAGACCGCCTTGGAGGTGATCTTAACTCTCCTCTCACCACTCTGTGGACCTGGGCGACTTACTGAAGTGCTCAGATTTTTCTCCTGGGAAAAGACCTGACAGTCTGCCTGAAGCGCAGTCACTCACACTGAGCAAGCGCCGGCTGTGTGCTAAGCAGGACTCTGCACACTGGAGACACATGGGCAAAAGTCACTCCCTTCTTTTCTTTGTTTTACTGATGTTCTGAGACGGAAGACGGAAAATGTTAGATGATAAACACTAGGGGGGGAAAGCAAGGACATGGGACAGTTCAATTCAGGAGATAAGACTAATTTGAGGAAGAGGCCAGGCAGTCTGGTGAGCAATGTGGCCGGAGAAATGCTCCGGACCGGAACCCGGGCCAACAACACCAGGGATCCAGGCGGAGGAGGTACAGCTGGGACGCCTTCTCCAAATGGAGCCCTGGCGACACTGAGCAGCAACTAACACGGCTCCGGGTTGCGGGACTGGAACACATCTGACCTTTTCTAAAAACTGAAAACATACAATCTTTTAATGGAAAACCAATTATCAAATGCTTCCTTAGTAAGGCTGTCTTTCTTGGGGGGAAACTCCAACAACAATAGTGAGTTCTGTTTTGCAATATGGAATGTAATCAAGGTAAAGAGAAAATGAAGTGAAATTCATCAGTTATACAGTGGGGGGTGGGGGCGGGGGGTATACTGGGGATTCTGGTGGTGGAATATGGGCACTGGTGAAGGGATGGTGTTTGAATATTGTATAACTGAGACATAAACCTGAAAACTGTGTATCTTTCCACATGGTGATATAATAAAAATTTTTAAAAAAAGACTAATTTGAAATGGAGAAAGTACCCAAGTATTAATTTATCAGCTTCCAAATCTTTCACCCAGTTGAGATCAGTGATCAAGAACATCAGATTGGGTCCACACTAGTGTTTATTAGTGGTAGCAACTGAAAGGGCAGAGCTCCTCTGTGCTCTGAACTTTGCCTCGTTTCCCTCTCGCCTGAGCCTTTGGAGGTCAGGAGTATTCGCTCACATATCCCTCGCATCAAACTTAATGCCTGACCCAGAGTAGGCATTAAATAAACAGGCACAGAAGGAGTCAGATAATCTACCGGAGACTTCTAGATCTCCACACCCATAATGGAAGGGCACTGCTGCTACACTCCAGATGGCGCTGGTTCCAAATTAGAGACTGAAGCAAATAATATGAATCCTGGAAGAACTTTGGTAGTCCCATTTGAACTCAAGAAATCTCGACTTTATCTGCTATTGCATTTATCTGTTCTCTATTTAGCACGAAGAGGAATTTTGTAAAGGAGTTTGATTAAAATTTGGGTAACAGAAGATTATGTGCCGGATAATGACAAGATGAAACTTATATCAGGGAGCTGGAGAGATATGACAGGGGTTAAGACACTTGCCAAAAGTGTGATGGACCCCAGTTCAATCCACCACACCACATATAGGTC
Source organism: Sorex araneus (assembly GCF_027595985.1). NCBI lineage: Eukaryota > Metazoa > Chordata > Mammalia > Eulipotyphla > Soricidae > Sorex > Sorex araneus. Next base: position 173,160,056 of record NC_073306.1, on the reverse strand, counting down.
AGTCCCCCACATACCATCTGGAGTAAGTCGAGCCCCACTGAATTTGGTCCCACAACGACAACAAGAAAATATGTCAAGGTGTCTAAGAGACAGCACAGCAGTTGTGGTGCATGCTAGGTATAGAGGTTCAATTGCCAGAACCACTTGGCCTCTGAACATTGAGCATCACCAGGTGCAGCCCTGGAGACCCCCAGCCCCAGTTAGATAGCCCAGTACCTCCAGCACCTCAGGGCCTGAGTAGCAGTACATCTTCCAGCCCTCACATCTAACTGCCAACCCAGCTGGCCGAGAATTGCCAGTGGGGTCTTGGGCCTCTAGAGCACCATTTGGGAGCCCTACCTTCCTGACCCCCACCCCCCACTAAAAAAGTCTTATCAAGAAGGCAAAGAAATAAAGAAGGTGAAACTACACAACAAAGGATACACACAATTGTTTCACTTCAGCTTTAAGAAACTGCTAATTCTGCCTGCTAACCTATGTTAAAAATAATAATAAAGAGTAACTTTAAAGACAGAGATTAGACTGTTAGAATATAGACTGAGGTTGCAGACAGGAGTTAAGTCCTTTTTTGCAAGTGGCTGACCCTAGTTCCATCCCCAGCACCAATAGTTCCCAAAGTAGCCATCAAGTACTACCAAGTAGCACTGTAGTAGCACTGTCGTCCTGTTGTTCATCAATTTGCTCGAGAAGGCACCGGTAATGTCTCCATTGTAAGACTTCTTGCTAGTGTTTTTGACATATCAAATATGCCATGGGTAGCTTTCCAGACTCTCCAAGAGAGATGGAGGAATCAAACCCAGGTCAGCCACATGCAAGGCAAACACCCTACCCACTGTGCTATCGCTCCAGCCCAAGTACTACCAAGCATGTATATATATATATACATATATATGTATATATAGAGAGAGATAGATACAATATATAACTGAAAAACAAAATAGAGCCTATAAATACATATATTTATAGACTGTATACACACATACACACATATTTGAAGGCTCTAAGACTGGTTCTGGAAAATTCCTTTTTTGTTTGTTTGGTTTGGGGTGGGGGGGCTCACACCCAGCAATACTCAGAATTCACTCCTCTTGGATCTGAATTCAAGGATCAGTCCTGATGGGGCTCTGAGGACCATATAGGATACCGGGGACTGAACCCAGGTCAGCCGCATGCAAGACAAGCACCCTACCTGCGGTACTATCTCTCCAGCTCCTTTCTAGAAAAAATGATTGATGGTTCATACCTCACTGCCCGATTACAATAAATAAAACATGAATGTTTCTGAGGTTCACAACGCATGTTGAGGTTGTGCCGATGACAGACTTACACTTCATGGCATGTGTCAGTTGCTCATACTGCTGCTGGCAGAGGGCTCGGAGCTTATCTTCTGATATGCCTCCTTGAGAGAGGTCTTTGAGTAACTCCGTATCTAAAAGCAAGCGTTTTAGACCGCATCACAGTTAGGTGACTGCTAACTCAACATTGCTATTATCATGTCATTTAACTTTTAAGAACTCTCCCTACTAAGAAAAATTTTGTATGAAATATTCGTTTAAACTGAACAGTATCATAAAATGCGACATTAATTTTTTGTTTTGACTAAAAAAAGGTTTAGTTTTATCTTAGTTTTATGTATTTTAGTTCAATTTTGTTTAGTCTGCCTATTGTTCTCTTTCTTTTTCTCGAAGAACAGTCTCCCAACTAGTAAGGTATGTCTTTTAGGTAAGAGGAAAGGATGCTGTCAGTGGAGAACTAACTGAGGGGAGAAGCTAGACAGAAAGAATGCAAGGCAGAAAGAATTCAGCCAGAGGATGCTATTAAAAATATTAACTTACCAAAAGACATACAAAAATTAACTTAGGAAGTAAATGTTTTGGGGGCTGGAGTGATAGCACAGCGGGTAGGGTGTTTGCCTTGCATGCAGCCAACCCGGGTTCAATTCCCAGCACCCCATATGGTCCCCTGAGCACCGCCAGGGGTAATTACTGAGTGCAGAGCCAGGAGTAACCCCTGAGCATCGCCAGGTGTGACCCAAAAAGCAAAAAAAAAAAAAAAAGGAAGTAAATGTTTGTCTTCAAAATCAATAAACTCTGAAACTGGAGAGGACAGGACAGGGTTTAAGGCCTTTCTTACTGCCCACCCCAGTTTGATCCTTGGCACTGTACATGGTCAGTCCCCCGAGCACCACCAGGAGTGATCCCTGAGCCAGGAGTAAGCTCTGAACAGTGCTGGATGTGGCCCAAAATCCCCACTCAGGGCCAAAAAAAGGAAAAGAAAGTCTGAAAAGCAATTTTAAGTTTTTTACTGATTTAAACAGGGTGACATGAAGATATAGTGAATAATACTTATTTTAAATGCAATGTTTCATGACACTAATCTAGTCAAAAATTCTAGGAGATTTTTTTTTTTCAGTCTCAGATGACTCTAAACTTATAAAGTGGTGGGGTAAGAGAAGCTGAATTCTAGGACGATTTAATAAATGACACCAAGCAACATGCTTTGCGCACTATGTACTCAATAAACGCTACTCTCTCCAGTGCCACGTAAGCTCACTCACCGGCCAGGATCCAGAGACTCAGAAATTAATCTCGAAAGAGATCAATAAGTGGCAGAATTTCTCCTGGATCCTACACAAGGCTGAGTCGTCCCCAGGCAACCTGGAGGGGGCAGGTGAGCCCCGTGCCTGCTCAAACAGCCCCAGCAGCCAAACACCTCCACTCTCCACAATGGCCGTCATGCTCCTGGCTTGACCCCTCTGCTCAGGCAAGCCTCATCCAGAAATTAGTTTGTTGAAAATTTCAAGTTCGTGGGTTTTGTGACTGAAATCTCCAGCTTTCACAGGGTCGGGGTGGGCTATCTCCCCCATCTCTCTGTATTTCCAGAAGCCCAGCAGTCATGACACGCCCCAAAGCTGACACCCAGTTAAAAATTTAACTCCAGCTGTATCACTCCATTAAAAATTGGGGGAGAGGGGGAGAAATCACTTCTCAAACTCTGTAGCACTGATAAACCACAAATAGCATGCCAGATTGGATGGGATGTAGTGTAGAAAGCAATCAATCTTGATTAACAAAATATAAACACAGAAGGCTTAACCTGTCGCAACATCTTAGTAATCTCTAATACAAGGGCTTAGTGGCTCCATGGTGAGATATAACAATCTTCACTAACTTTCTTCTAAGGAACCATTTTTTGATCATCCTTTCAGCAAACTAGCTATAATAAGCAACATAAATTATTGAGAGTCTGCTATGGTGGTGGGTTCAAGGGGTGCTTGGGAAATTTGGAAATGTGATGGGAAAGTGCAATGGTGGTGGGATTGGTGATGGAGTATTGAGTGTAACTAAACTAATGACTTATTAAGGTTATAAAAAATGCTACCATGAAATAATCATTTCAGAGGTATTAAAAAATTCCTATGTTAATATATTCTATATCATATATAACATCAGAGCCTGGCAAGCTCCCCGTGGCATATTCGATATGCCAAAAACAGTAACAACAAATCTCACAATGGAGACGTTACTGGTGCCCACTCCAGCAAATTGATGAACAACAGGATGACAGTGCTACAGTGCTATATAACATAGCCCTATATTATATATTCCTATATGTAATATATATTCCTATATATGTCCATCGATATTTAATGAAGCATTTGCAGCACGAAACTTATAGGCTAGGGATTAAAGAATTCTTAGGTTAAAAGTTGTCCTGTGATGACTGAAATAAGATAATTTCAGAGCGCAGGCTCTAGGATAAGATTGATTGAAATCTGAAAACCAGCTCTTTCGGAGTCATTTTTTCATCTATAAAAAGCTGGCCAAGTGTAATGTCTGTCCTTTGAGCTTTAGGCCAGAATGGCATGTTAGTCCATATCTGTCCTGACTTCCCTCAAATATTCTAGTTATTAGGAATTCCCTCAAAAATTCAAATTTTTTTTTTTTTGCTTTTTGGGTCACACCTGGCAATGCACAGGGGTTACTCCTGGCTCTGCACTCAGGAATCACTCCTGGCGGTACTCAGAGGACCATATGGGATGCTGGGAATCGAACCTGGGTCGGCCGCGTGCAAGGCAAACGCCCTACCCACTGTGCTATTGCTCCAGCCCCAAAAATTCAAATTTTTAATATCCCTTTGCCCATATTTCACAAGATTACATAAGAATTAAATGAGATTGTGGGTGTACCTTATATGTAATAGTTTTTACATGGGAGCTATTCATTCACTGAATCACTGTATCACTGTCATCCTGTTGCTCATCGATTTGCTCAAGCGGGCACCAGTAACATCTCCATTATGAGAATTGTTGTTACTGTTTTTGGCATATTGAATACGCCATGGGTAGCTTGCCAGGCTCTGCTGTGCAGGCGAGATACTCTCGATAGCTTGCCGGGTTCTCCGAGGGGGCGGAGGAACCGAACCTGGTCAGCTGCGTGCAAGGCAAATGCCCTACTCTCTGTGCTATCATTAATCATATTAATTTGATGGGTCATTTTATGCATTTCTGCTTTGGGACCTCAGCCAGGATCCAAGCGGGGAGCGGGTGGAGGGGGAGAGATGCTTGTTGCAGTGCTCAGGGAACATGCAGAGTCAGGAAGGAACCAGGGGTCTACACAGCCCTCGGAGCTATTTCCCAGCCCTGAGAGGTCATTTCAATAACTTTCTCTAATTCTAGTTTTAAAGCAGCTATCAATAAATTGCATGATTTAGACGCTTTTTAAGTTAGAGTACCTTCATGCTCACTTAAAATGAATTCCACTGGGTTACTGACACCCAGCCCAGAGCATCGAGGAAGCAGCAGGATTACTTTCACCTTCTGTAATCTGAAATCCTTTGATTCGATCTTAAGAAAAGCTTCACGAAGTACTTCAATGTCTGGGACAAGAAGCATAGAAAAACAATGTGGAGCATTAATGAAAAGGTTAATGCAGTATGGAATTGTATTTCATTGTTCACTTCCAGTCCTCAACCCCACAAGTCATTTTAATGAAGTCAGAAATGAGGCCTGTTCTTCTAACTTCCAAAGTTATTACATGAATTCTCTTAATGGAGTACTTTTTTTTTTGACAACAATACAAAAAGATTGAGATCATAGTTTCAGTAACATGGTTACAATAGTATTACTGTTTATGGCACTCATGTACAAAGTTACTGCCTCCCACCACCACCAAGTGCCCAAAACATTCCGCCACTATATGTCGCCTCTGGTTGGAGCTTTATTCCTCCTGTACCCCTGTCTGTTAATCAGTTTTTTATCCAAGGCCAAGGGTTTGTCATTGCATATTTGTTCCTTTGGCTTTCTCTAGTACCAGAGGAATGAGACCAGCTGGAATTTTCTTCTCCTTCTGACTTATTTTGACTCTGACTTAATAACCCTGTTGGTTATTTTCCTTCCTGATTTAACATGATACCCATCATGTTGCAGCAAGCCACTTGAGTTCATCTTTTTTTCCCCATTGCTTTATAATATTCTATTGTGTATATTTGCCGTGACTACTTCCTCCATTCTTTGGTGGTTGAACATTTGAGGCGCTACCATATCCTGGCTGATGTGCTAGCTAAGCTGCAATGAGCACAGGTGTGCATATATCTTTTTCAGATTGATATTCTTGTGTTTGGAGGGTAGAAACCAAGAAGTCAATTAGCTGGGTCACATGCAAACTCTTTCTCCTTCACATACAAGAACAGATTTGAAATGGAAATATCTCCTATGTGAAGTGTGATTTGATTGTTTCGTTCAGAACTTCCCTTCCAGTTTCATCTAAAGCAGGGTGATGGGGGCTGAAAGAATAGCACAGCGGGTAGGGCATTTGCCTTGCACGAGGCCAACCCGGGTTTGATTCCCAGCATCCCATATGGTCCTCCAAGCACCGCCAGGAGTAATTCCTACGTACAAAGCCAGGAGTAACCCCTGTGCATCACAGAGAATGACCCAAAAAGCAAAAATATTAAAAATTAAAAATTAAAAAAATAAAGCAGGGGGGCTAGAGTGATAGCACAGCGGGTAGGGCATTTGCCTTGCACGCGGCCGACCCGGGTTCGAATCCCAGCATCCCATATGGTCCCCTGAGCACCGCCAGGGGTAATTCCTGAGTGCATGAGCCAGGAATGACCCCTGTGCATTGCCGGGTGTGACCCAAAAAGCAATAAATAAATAAATAAATAAATAAATAAATAAAGCAGGGTTATGTAGTACAGAGAAAGGGCTTTGGAGGCAGCAATACCCAAGTGTGACTCCCGACTTTACTTCTTACTTGCTGCATAATAATCTCTCTAGCCCTCCTTTTTTTTTTTAATTTATAAAATGGAACAATAACGTGGACCTGGTCTAACTGTGGTGGAGATGGAGCCAGAGGAGGTCAGTCAAGGCTGGTGTCTAGCAAATAATAAATGATCCCTTTGGTTATTTTCCTTCCTGTTTTAAACCCCTTTCTTAGTCTGTCTACTCAATGGGGGAAAAGAATCAGTAACACTTATCTGTATAGTAGAAGGTCACTGGGGAAATGTGTGATTTCATGGAAAGATTTACCCTTTCTCCAGTTCTAACTCCCCATGCTCAGACTAACCCTCCCCCTACAGCCCACTCAGAGCCTGCTGAGGAGCCCCACACACACACCCCTTCCTCCATGATCAAATGCACATGCTTCCTTAGCCTTTTGTTGCTGTTGGGGATTTCCTTGTGGAGCCACTTACTTCTCCTGGCACTCGCGGCTCAGGAGTGCCCCCAGGCTGTGGTCTGCAGATCATATTGGATGCCAGGGATTCAAAGCAGGGTCGTCGCCATACAAGGGAAGTGCCTTAACTCCGGCACTGCCCCTCCAGCCCCCTCTTTAGAATTTTTTTCACGTAGGACATTTTTATTTTACCCTTATTTTTAACTCTTTTGAAAAGTTAACTATTTTAAACTTCATGGAACATCGTTGAACTTCAGCAATGAGCACTCATGTCCAGCCTGGTTACATCTGTATCTAGATCCATGTCCACTACCCCCACAGTATTATTACTGTTACGGTTTATTTGGGGGTCACACTCAGCTGTGCTCAGCATTTATTCCTGGCTCTGTGCTCAAGGATCACTCCTGGCAGGGCCCAGTGGAACATCCATGGTGCAAGGAAATGACCCAGGGTCGGCTGTGTACAAGGCAAGTAACTGACCCGCTGTACTATCTCTCCAACTCCCATCCTCTGGCATATTCTAAGAGATGCTGGATTTATGTGAGTACTGTGAAATAGGAGTTCACCTTCCCTCCATTGTTATTTCTAGAAAAGACATCTCCTCCTCAATACTCTACAGTGTCATGTGAGTGAATTAAATCTATACAAATCAACTCAGAAAGAAACATTATCTTTACAACAGTTTTTCAATTCACAAATGAGGTCTAGTTTTCCACTTACTTGGGTCTTTCTGTCTTTCACTAATGTCACCCAATTTTATGAAGAGATATTGCACATATTTTTATTAAATACTGCCAGTGTTTTTGGTACTACTGTAAAAACTACTACTGATTTTACTAAATTTTTTTTGTTTGGGGGCTACACTCAGCAGTGGTAGTCAGGGGCTACTCCCAGCTCAGTGCTCAGGGACCACGCCGTGCCCAGGAACTGAGCCTGGGCCTCAGTATGCAGAGCATGCACACGAGCCCCTGGAGCTCTCTCCCTGACCTTGGCATCTACTTTCAAAACTTCATTTCATATTTTTGTTGGTGGTAGACTGCAGAAATAGAACTCGCACGCTGAACCTATTTCTAGCTGCCAACCTTGCAAAAGTCCTATGTTTCAGCTGTACTTTTGTTAGGTCATTTTTTTTTAAATTTCCACTTAAAAATGTAAGAAATTAAAATTTAACTTCTTCCTTTCTGATCTCTATTTTATTTCTTCTTTCCTTATTGTACAGTACACTACATCATAGATTGTGAACAGTGGTAGACGGCATACTTCTCTCATTCCTAATGTCAGAAATAAAGCTTTCCATAGTCCATCAAGTATTATGTTTGTTGCATACATATCATAAGCATATGCTAAAGCTTGTCAAATTTCTACTTCTATTAGTTGATAAAACATGTTTCAATTACTCAAGTTTGCATTCTCTAACTACCCTGCCTTGTACATAAAATGGTTAAAGTAATACATTATTTTTCCACAAAAAAAAAAAAACATTTTTTGGCGTTTAGGACACACCCAGCGATGCTCAGGACTTACTCCTGGCACTGTGCTCAAGGATCACTTGTGGCAGGGTTGGGGGATCATATGGGGCACCCGGGATTGAACCTGGATTAGCTGTGTGCAAGGCAATGCCCTATCTGCTGTACTATCACTCGAGCCCCCTTTCTAAAAAAATTTTACACAAATTTATTTAAACTATTTTAAATTGAATTTCTGTGGATTACAATTACACAGTTACTCCTGGTTGAGTAACAACATTTCAACATTAATCCAGCGTCCACTTCTCTCCACCAGTGTCCCCAGTTTCCCTCCTGCTGTCCAGCCTGCCTCCATCACGGACACTTTTTTCTTTTTCTTTTTCCTTCTAGATACCGTGGTTCAAATACTGTTACTAAGAGGGAAACATGCATATCATTTTAATTTAGGAAAATTAGGGGTGGGACTGGGCTGGAGCGATAGCACAGCCGTTGGGCTTTCGCCTTTCATGCGGCCAACCCATATTCGATTCCTCCACCCCTTTTGGAGAGCCCGGCAAGCTACCGAGAGTATGGAGCCCGCACGGCAGAGCCTGGCAAGCTACCCGAGCATATTGGATTTGCCAAAAACAGTAACAATAAGTCTCTCAATGAGGGACGTTACTGGTGCCCGCTCAAACAAATCGATGAACAACGGGATGACAGTGACGGGTGGGGCTGGATCGATACTACAGCTTGGCTCGGGATCGACTCGTCTCTCTGCTCAGGGATCACTCCTAGCGGTGCTTTGGGCATGATATGTTGTGCTGCGGGGCTTGAGCTGGGGGGCAGTGTGCAAGACAAGTGCCTTACCTCCTGTACTATCTCTCCAATCCCTAAAGGTCACTGTCACTGTCATCCCGTTGCTCATCGATTTGTTTGAGCAGGCACCAGTAACGTAATGTCTCTCATTGAGAGACTTATTGTTATTGTTTTTGGCATATCCAATATGCACGGGTAGCTTGCCAGGCTCTACCGTGCAGGCTCCATACTCTCGGTAGCTTGCGAGGCTCTCCGAGAGGGGCGGAGGAATCGAACACAGGTTGGCCGAGTGAAAGGCGAATGCCCGAGTAAAACATTATTAAGTCAGTAGTAGTACTTTTGTACTTTACTACTTTTTGTACAAAAGTAGTAATACTTTTGTACCAAAGTATCTGGGGCAATCAATGAATAAGGGAATGTGTAACTATAGCTATGCCATTGCTATTTTAGATATGTGTGCAATATATGCATTTTAAAACAAGACATTAGTTTATGATTCCATAAGACATTACATTGCATTTACACAGTGAGTAGTGCATTTGCCTTGCATGATGCTGACCCGGGTTCGATTCCTCCGTTCCTCTCGGAGAGCCCAGCAAGTTACTGAGAGTATCCCACCCATACAGCAGAGCCTGGCAAGCTACCCATGGTGTATTTGATATGCTAAAAACAGTAACAACAAGTCCAACAATGGAGACATTATGGGTGCCCGCCCAAGCAAATTGATGAACAACGGGACGACAGTGCTACCAGTGCTCTATTTACCTATGTACTTCTTCCTATGATTCATTTTTTCTAACATCTACACATTTCCAAATGGCGTAATAATTTTTTGACTCAAACAGTAGCCTTTCCTTTATTTTTAGTGTTTTTTTGGGCCACACCTGGCAATGCTCAGGGGAGCATATGGGATGCCAGGATCAAACCCAGGTCAGCAGCATGCAAGGCAAATGTGCTACTCACTGTACTATCACTCCAGCATCTCCTTTATTATTCTTTCAATGATAAACCCTCAGATTTTGCTTGTCTAAGGAAGTCAAGTAAACATTTATAGCACTCAGGGCCACACCCAGAGGTGGCTGGAGGAGTCAGGACCACATCCGGTAGTGTTCAGAGGGCTGCGTGGGGCCAGAGACCAAACTCAGGGCCCCCAGCCCCTCTGAGCTACCTCCCCAGGCTACATACTCCGAATGTTTTCTTCTCGCTTATCAGTTCATATATTCTTTAGTTCTGTGTAATAGGTCTTAAATCTACAGATTTCCAAATTCCATGTTTTCTATTTTTCAGTTGTAGAGCTGTTTGACTTTCCCCAAATTGTAAGTTTCCAGAAGACTGAGGAGATAGTTACAAGGGATTAAAGAACTTGTCCAGCGCACGGCTGACAATGGTGACATACATTTGACTTTATTTATTATTTTGATTTGGGGCTAGGTGTGGACTATTCCCGACTCAATGCCTGGAGGTCCCTTCAGGGAGTGTTCAGGGGACCAAGCAGTACTGAAGATCAAACCCCAGGCATCTGCGTACAAAGCTTGCACTTAAGCCTTTACTCCATCTCCTGGTCTCTGGAAAAGTCTGTTTCTAATAAGAACCTGGAGGACTTCATTTCTAGACCCAGCTTCTTTCTTTAAGCCTTCCTGTGATTATGTTCATACATATTAAAGGATTATTTCTAGCACCTACTTTAATTATCGCCTGAACATCAAACAATATTACATGGTACAAATTTGTACTTTAAATGTTTTCTATTGGATATACAAATAATTATATGGTAGCTAAGCCTCAGACAATATACCAAAAGTGCTAACATATTCATTAAACTGCAGTTGTTTAACCAATATTAAGAAGAAAGAACAGCCTGATATAACGTGAGAATTTTAAGAATATAGCTCATAGTCGATAAACAACCAAACATGATAGCTTCTCAGTCTCTATATTGCAAACCATAATGCCCAAATTAAAGAGTGAGTATGGGGGAAATTGTCTGCTATAGAGGTAGGGGGAGGATTGGGATACGGGGGCGGGGGGGGGAGCAGGTACTGGGGACATTGGTGGTGGAAAATGTGCACTAGTGGAGGGATGGGTTCTTGATCATTGTATGACCGAAACTCAAACATGACAGCTTTGTAACTATATCTGATGGTGATTCAATAGAAAAAAAAATCTTTTTAAAAAGAATATCGCTCACAGGGGCCAGGGAGATAGAACAGAGGGCTAAGTGCACGCCTTACACAAGGTCAACCCGGACATGCATATGGTCCCCAGGTATCGCCAGGTCCCTGAGCACAGAGGCAGGTATGAGCCTTCAGCACTGCTGGGTGTGGCCCCCAAACAAAACAAAACGAAGGAGATTATAGCTCACAGAAAGGTTTTACATTATGAAAAAGGAACCAATTCAGATATTTTTAACATTTCCAAATCTTGCAAAACATTAATCACTAAGCAAATAAATATTTGTACGTACTTTTACATCCCATTTTTGTGAAAAGGTTTTTCAGGTCAGGATCCTTAGCTTGTGCTTGCACTCCACAAACAAATATTTTTGAGGTATTATTACTTGTTAAGACTGCCAAATGGGCAACTGTGTACCACGAACCTGTATTGACCATTAAAATATCATCATCCATATTTAACAAAGCCTTTACAGAATGGACAGCAAGACTTCGAGATTTATCCTATAAGACAATGGTATGATTAGAATTTCACACAGCTTCACTAGACACTTGAGCTTCTTTATAAAGCCTTAAGCAAAAGAATGTGCTTGGTATAAATGATACCTAATCTATTTTAGTTCTAAACATCTTACTATATATTAAAACATGATATTACATACCACCCGATGACAAAGATTACATATTATCTGATTTAACACTACAACCCTCATTTTGTTCAGCCTAAAGTAGGATTCGTATCGTATAATTTTTACTTGGTGCAGAAGAGGTTGGGGCCACACCTGACTGTGCTCAGGGTTTACTCCTGGCTCTGAGCTCATTGGTCACTCTTGGCCATGCACAAAGGACCAAGGTGCCAGAGTCAAAACCCTACCATTTAATTTCTATGTAATTATAAGGCAATGCCCCAAATCCCCAGGCTGTAATATCCTTCATGATACCCTGTCTTAGGTCCCGTTCTTAAGAGCTCTTCATGGAAACCCACTTATCTACTGGAGTCCTTCTTCCTCACTTTACATTGTCTAAATTGCTGTTAGTTCACAGAAACTAAAAGTAAGAAGCCCAGATACAGAGCATAAGGTTCCTGCTCCTCCTGCATGCTGTCAATCCCAGTTCGATTCCCTGCCACCACCAGGGGTCACGCTTGAGCACAGAGCCAGGACTAGCTCTGGGGCATCTCTAGGCCTGACCCCCAAACCCAAACCAATATATAAATAGAAGTCAGATGGCTTGGGACTAGAGCTATAGTTCAGTGGGTAAGGTGCTTTCCTTGCATACGGCCAACCTGGATTCAATCCCCGCACCACATATGGTTACCCCCAAGCATCAGCAGAAAGTGATCCTGAGCACTGCAGGGTGTGGCCCCCAAACAAAATAAAAAAGTATGATGACTGACAACCTTTTAAAGGAGGGGGCAGACAAAGCCGGTTTTTACCATTGATCTTATTGCCTAATTAGCTGTCATTGTAAGAAATTCTACCCAAGAATAAAATTAAAGCAGGGATAAAGTAAAGACCAGGGTGCATTTGAAGCAAAAATTAGAACCTAAGGGTATAAAGATTATTTTAGCTGAATTTGGGGAACTTTTTTTCCCCTTTAGACTGAAAGCACTCTCCCTCATATTTTCCTCCCACACTGCTAGTCCTGCCACTCACTTATAAAGCTGTGATACATTATTTTTTGGGGGTTTGGTTTGTTTCTTTGTTTGGGGGAGGGGTTTGGTCACAATGGGCTGTGCACAGGCGTAACTCCTGGCTCTGCACTCAGGAATCACTACTGGTGGCCTCGAGGGACCATGTGCTATGGTGGGGATCAAACCCAGGTGAACTGTGTGCTAGGCAAGCACCCAACACTCTGTCTCTCAGGCCCTCTGTGACACATTATCTACAGAGAGATAATATGAAGGGTACCGTGTGGTGCATTTACAAATGCAGTATAAAAGGAAGTAAAGTTGTATTATAAACTTCTCTTGAATCCTCCCTTGGGAAAGAAAAACTACAACCTTTTAAATGCCAGCAATACAAATCTCCCCATCAGTGAAGTCCACAGAAAAGCATGTGCTCTTCAGGGCTTCACACAGGACAATGCCAAAGAATAACAGGAATACTTTATTAATTTTATTCAAGGGAAAAGTTAGCCTATAAAAGTTATAGGCCTATAAAAGTTAGGCCTCTTTACTGATCTATTAAAAAAACATGATTGGCTTGATTTTAGGAGGGGGTGGGCTGTTTGGGGGTCACGCTTGGCGGTGTTTGTGTCTACTCCTTCTCTGAGCTCATGGACTGCTCCTGGTGGTGCCCAGGGGACCCTGTGGTGCTGGGGATCATGGCCAAGGGCTCCCACATGCAAAGCTTAGCGCTATCTCCAGCCCTGTCAAGTTTTTTATTTTTAAATGGAGGGATTTGGGGGGAATAAGCCTGTCTTTGAGAGTCTCAATAAAATCAAACGCTATTTCACCTGAAATATAACTTTGTAATCTTTGAACAGGTCTATATTTAGAAGGTCATTTTTAAGATGAGATGGAAAAAGTAAAACATCATAGCAGTGCTGATCCACAGCAAAGACTTTATCAGCCATATGCAATACAGACTTGACTTTATGATAGCCCTCCTTCTTCAGAGACTCGTAAACTTCTTCAAGGCTGTAAAAATACAATGTTTTTAAAAACACTGAAATGCACTTAATACTAATGTTGTCTTCTACAGTATACAAAATTCATCATCACATACAAATGGAACATCATTTTAGTCAACAATAAGTTAAAAGGCAATTATGGACAGAAAAAGCGAATATTTATGCACTTATGTTCAGAAATAGGATATTAAGATTCTAAACTAAACTATGTTGACCCCCCAATTACTCCCTGACACGTGCTCTCTCTTGCCACCCCCTACAATTAAAAGTTTAAAAGGTGGGCTGGAAAGATAGTACAGAATGTAGGGTGTTTGCTTGCACGTGACTGACCCGCGTTTGAGCCTTGGCACCCGATGTGGTTCCCTGAGCACCACCAGGAGTGATCCCTGAGTGCAGAGTCAGGAGTAATCCTTGAGTATCGCTGGGTGTGGCCCCAAGACAGAAACAAAACAAGTGTAAAAAGTGGTATTTCAGCCTGAGGAGAGAGCTCAGTGGTTGGAGCACAAAGTACGTGCTGACAAACCATAAGGTACATTGAAGACAAGGTCGGCGAAACCCTCCACGATATTGAAGATAAAGGTATCTTCAAAGGTGACACGGAACTAAGCAATCTAGTAAAAACAGAGATCAACAAATGGGACTACATTAAACTAAAAAGCTTCTGCACCGCAAGAGATACAGTGACCAGAATACAAAGACTATCCACAGAATGGGAAAGGATATTTACACAATACCCATCAGATAAGGGGTTGATATCAATGGTATATAAAGCACTGGTTGAACTCTACAAAAAGAAAACATCCAACCCCATCAAAAAATGGGGCGAAGAAATGAACAGAAACTTTACCAAGGAAGAAATACGAATGGCCAAAAGGCACATGAAAAAGTGCTCTGCATCACTAATCATCAGAGAGATGCAGATCACAACTTTGAGATACCACCTCACACCACAGAGACTAGCACACATCCAAAAGAACAAAAGCAACCGCTGTTGGAGAGGATGTGGGGAGAAAGGGACCCTTCTTCACTGCTGGTGGGAATGCCGACTGGTTCAGCCCTTCTGGAAAACAATTTGGACGACTCTCAAAAAATTAGATATTGAATTCCCATTTGACCCAGCAATACCACTGCTGGGAATATATCCCAGAGAGGCAAAAAAGTACAATCGAAACAACATCTGCACATGTATGTTCATCGCAGCACTGTTTACAATAGCCAGAATCTGGAAAAAACCCGAATGCCCCAGAACGGATGACTGGTTGAGGAAACTTTGGTACATCTATACAATGGAATACTATGCAGCTGTTAGAAAAAAGGAGGTCAAGAATTTTGTAGTCAAGTGGATGGGCATGAAAAGTTTCATGCTGAGTGAAATGAGTCAGAAAGAGAGAGACAGACATAGAAAGATTGCACTCATCTATGGTATATAGAATAACAGAGTGGGAGACTAACACCCAAGAACTGTAGAAATAAGTACCAGGAGGTTGACTCCATGGCTTCGAGGCTGGCCTCACGTTCCGGGGAAAGGTCAACTCAGAGAAGCGATCACCAACTACATTGTAGTCGAAGGCCATGTGGGGGAAGGGAGTTGCGGGCTGAATGAGGGCTAGAGACTGAGCACAGCGGCCACTCAACACCTTTATTGCAAACCACAACAGCTAATTAGAGAGAGAGAACAGAAGGGAATGCCTTGCCACAGTGGCAGGGTGGGGTGGGGGGGAGATGGGATTGGGGAGGGTGGGAGGGACACTGGTTTTACGGGTGGTGGAGAATGGGCACTGGTGAAGGGATGGGTTCCAAACTTTGTATGAGGGAAGTATAAGCACAAAAGTGTATAAATCTGTAACTGTACCCTCACGGTGATTCTCTAATTAAAAATAAATAAATTAAAAAAAAAAAAAAAAACAAAGTACGTGCTGAGACCCAAGTTCAAAATCCTGGACCACAGGCTTCCCTCACTCAAGTGCCACGAGTGTGGTCTTTGATGCCCCTGAGTACTGATTAATGATCCTGGTGGCCCAGGCCCTAACACTGAACTGCCTGGCCCTGCTGGCCAAGCATCCTTGGCAGTGGCCCCTGGTCCCCTGAGCACTGCTTAGGAACACCTGTCCCCTTACCCAGTTCCTCCCCCCGCAAAAAAAAAAAAGGTGCTATTTCTTATCACGTTATTTCACAAGGCTATTTCACAAAGCAAGTTGCTAGATTTCAAAGCAACCTGGAATACAAATGAAAAATCTGCTTCAAACTCTTACCTGATTTTGCCAGTATTTATCCAAGCATAAAGTGGCAAAGTGGAGGCCCTTAGTTCCTGGTTCCTAACTGTTTCTGGAAGAATGTGGTAGATTGAGAGGGCATCGTGTTTGATTCGACATTTTGCCAATGCTGCAGCCAACTTTGTCTTAAAACTGAGACAGAAAAAATAATGCATCTTTGGTGACTACTGCATTCAGAACAAGATTGTTGATTCTGGATCTTACAATTAAAAAGTTCATAAAATAGGGCCACAGCAGTGGTACATCGGGTAGGGCATTTACCTTGCACACAGCTGACCCGGGGTCCATCCCCAGCATCCCATATGGTCCCCTGAGCACTGCCAGGAGTAATTCCTGAGCACAGAGCCAGGAGTAATCCTTGAGCATCAAAATAAAAACAAAAAAAAAAACCCAAAACAGTCCCCAAAACTACTTGTGATATTCAATGGAATATCTAACTCTTTAAGACTATCTGTAAAAGGGAAAAAAAACTTAGAAACTTTTATTTTATTTTATTTTGCTTTTTGGGTCACACCTAGAAATGCTCAGAGGTGACTCCTGGCTCTGCACTCAGGATTTACCCCTGGCGGTGCTCAGGGAACCATATGGGATGCTGGGAATCGAACCCGGGTTGACTGCGTGCAAGACAAATGCCCTACTCCCTATGCTGTTGCTCCAGCCCCCAACTTTTATATATTTTTACCTAAAACTTTTATACTATCAGCTGATGCTTAAACAAAGGCTATACCAATGAAAATCCTACTAATAATTTCATATACAACATCCTTTTCACTTTTACAATTACCTGTTAAGAAAGGCCTCTATTTCTTGAACCTCCCCGATGGCCTCTTCATTATCAAAAAGGAGACGGGGTTGAAACTTTCTGTCTTGGAAATCGTACAGCATCACAATAATAAGACTATTCAACTGGTCTGGCTACCACAGGAAACAAGGATAAAGAAAAGTGCACAGTGTCGAACAGCAGAATCTTCCATCCCATCCACTTTCACAAGAGAGCAGGGACATGACTAAGTACATAATCTGGTTGGACTAGGAAATAGGGAAGGACTTCAAAAAATTAATATAGTAACATTTCAAAAGACATTATTTGTTATAGTCATAAAAATTAAGGTAGAAGGGTCAGTATTAGAAATGTTCGGAATAGGAGAGCATTTAGTATGTCTTTTTGAATTGCTAGCATTAAGCAAGCTAGTTATTATTTTAATTTAGAGAATTTAAAAATACTTTCTAAATAACAGTTATGAGAAAACTAATTATATCAATGTTGTCTACTTACTATTCTGGTACTTGGGAAAATACAGCTGTCTATTAATATAGTTTCCAAAATATCTTGATCTGGAAAACAAGAAAACTGCCTCATTTATTCAAAACACCAAATTTATTGACAATATCAAACTTAACAAAAAATACCAAGGCTACAAATGAAACTTTGAATTCAAAACACATTTAGACAACACCATCAAGTTGTTTGATTTTAACACCTGAGGAAATGCCTCAATTCCTAATACCAATGTAAATTTTAGTGACTCCATGAGATATTGGTAATGTTGGGGCCCAAGCAGTAGGGCACTTGCTTTGCATGCAGCGGGCCGAGGTTCAGTCCCCAGCACCCTGTATTATCCCCTGAGCACTGCTAGGAATGATCCCTGAGCACAGAGCCAGGAGAAAGCCCTGAAAACAGCTAGGTATGGCACAAAAGAAAACAAAAAAGAAATATTGGTATTGTACCTTGCACGCAAGCTACCGAGAGTATCGCGCCCGCACGGCAGAGCCTGGCAAGCTACCCGTGGTGTACTTGATATGCCAAAAACAGTAACAATAAGTCTCACAATGAGAGACGTTATTGGTGCCCACTGGAACAAATCGATGAGCAACAGGATGACAGTGACAGTGACAGTATCTTGCAGCCTTTAGGACCTAGACTCCATAGGCAAAGAAGCATCATCTGGACCCGACTACGTGTTAATAAAGGATTTCCAATAGTAACACGTGGCCTTTGGAAAACAGGGAAGAGGATCTAATTCATACATGTGCATCCTTTTTTATACTGCTTGTGATTGATTTGCCAGAATTTTATTTAGGGGGTCCTGGGCATGTCACTCAGCAGCAGCACTTGTGCCTCACCTGTCTGAGGTCCTGGGTTCGATCCCAGGAACCACAAAATCAAGAGCTAGAGAGAGAGAAGAAAGTTTACTCAGGACACCCCTGTCTATGTTCCTGAGGGGTATTAGTCTGCAATCTCCCTGTATTGCCATATCCTCATCAGCATTGCTGTCCAGGTTGCAATGACCCAATGAACACATGAGACATGATCATCTTCCTTTATTCTCTGGCGGGATCTGTTTTGGCTTAGAATTAGTTCTTAAATACGTGGTATAACTCACTTGTGGGGACACTGATGACGTTTTTATCTGCAGCTGAAATGGAGGAAAAGTCAGTTCTTTCGAACTGAGTTTGGGAGTGAGCATCCCAGCAAAGCCGACGCACTCAGTGCCACCAAGTGGAGTTATCTTTAAAGCTCTCTGGGGTCCACGGAGATAGGTCGGGTGGTCAAGCACATGCTTAGAATGTTGGGGGCCTGCAGTTCTCTCTTGGGCACTGCATGCCTGCACCCTCTCACCCCAGCATTGGACCAGAACAGACCCGCAGCATTGTGTGTGGCCCCTATTAACACACACACACACAATACATAAGGTTCCTTTCTGCTCTAGCTACCTAACTACATACATGTGTGTCTATAGATGTAACCTGTGTAACTATATGTAGCATATAAAAATGCTGCAACCAATTGAACAGAAGATTAAGCTAGCTTTTTTTTTTTTTTTTTTTGCTTTTTTGGGTCACACCTGGCAATGCACAGGAGCCACTCCAGGAATTACCCCGGAGGTGCTCAGGGGACCATATGGGATGCTGGGAATCGAACATGGGTTGGCCGCGTGCAAGGCAAACGCCCTACCCGCAGGTTATCTCTCCAGCCCCTAAGCTAGCTTTGATGTACTGGACCTTTAAGAAAAACCTGCCGTATTCAAGAGAAACACTGAATTCACTGAATTTCAGATTTTATCTGAGGGATGGGAATTCTAAGAACTAGTCCAGACTGTATGAGGAAGCCTTTGGGAATCATTATCCACATTTCATTCACCAATTATGGTTGCACGGTACAAGTCCCCATTTCACTTAAAAGGACAACCACACTTCGCCCTCTGTAGATCTCATAAAGTCATCCTATCTACTTCAAATTTCCTCATCAGGACTTAAAATTTTTGTCACAGAGAAAAATACAGTCATTTTAAGGATGAAGGTCTTCCAAGACTTTGCAGCCCTGCGTTGGCTGTGGGACTCTGAGCACCAGAGGCACTGAGCTCCTAAGAAACAGGAGAGGCAAAAAATGGGAAAAAAAGAACACTATTTTGCCAACACCAGAGTGTTGACAATTGATATAATCTTGGGCTGCCCTTGACCATGTGTGAGATGCACTGACTGTATATCAGCTACAATTTTTGTTTTGTTTTGTTATTTGTCCAGACAGATGAACTCTCTTTGGAGTGCTCCCCTAAGCAGGAAGGAAGGAAGGAAAGAAGGAAGGAAGGAAGGAAGGAAGGAAGGAAGGAAGGAAGGAAGGAAGGAAGGAAGGAAGGAAGGAAGGAAGGAGAGAGGGAGGGAGGAAGAAAGAAACAGAGGAAGGAAGGGAGGGAGAAAGGGAGGAAGGAAGGGAGGGAGAAAGGGAGAAAGGGAGGAAGGAAAGAAGGAAGGAAGGAAGGAAGGAAGGAAGGAAGGAAGGAAGGAAGGAAGGAAGGAAGGAAGGAAGGGAGGGAGGGAGGGAGAAAGGGAGGAAGGGAGGGAGGGAGGAAGGAAGGAAGGAAGGAAGGAAGGAAGGAAGGAAGGAAGGAAGGAAGGAAGGAAGGAAGGAAGGAAGGAAGGAAGGGAGGGAGGGAGGGAAGAAGGGAGGGAGGGAGGGAGGGAGGAAGGAAGGGAGGAAGGAAGGATTCTGAACTCTTTCCCCACACCTTCCTCAGAGTGCTGTGTGAAAGGAAAGGTGCACTGACTTGAGAAAGTGGGAAAAGGCTGACATCTTTCTCCCCTCTTTCTCTCCCCATTCCTTCCTTCATCCCTCCATCTCTCTTCCCTTGTCAGCCTGGTGCCTGAGGCATGCCTGCACACCAGGGCCGGGTGCACCCTGGATTCCTGGGAAAGGCAGGCACCAGGGAGGGAAGTCCTGGCAAGGCCGCATACAGCTTATCACCCGGTTCCCACACCCGGTACAAAGGAGCAACGCTGTTTTCAGGTGCCCGGTCTGGGTTTCTTCTCGACTGTCCCAAGGTTCTCCTCTACTATCTTTTCACGGAGCTCCCCTCCGATGAGGAAATTCTAAGAAACCCCCTTTCCAGAGGGTGTTGTCCTGTCTGGTAGAGCTGTACGTACAGAGAGACCAGCATCAGGTGTGGGGGAAGGTGGAAACGATGCAGTCACTCACATCTTTTTGGACTAAGAGTAACTGGCATCACCAAACACAAAATTGTTATGCCGTTAGAGTAAAACAGCTCGGAATCATTTTAAAAAAAACAGAATTAGGGGGAGGAAGGCCTGGGTTATCAGAGGGCTATGGGGCTGCGAGTTCCAGCTGCAGTATTGGTCCATATACCAACTTTAATCTTTGGCATAACTGCTGTGTATCCCAGGTGTCAGACCTCTCTAGGCCCCCCACCCCTGATCATCACAATCAACCTGATAGTGCAACCCCCAGAGGGAGAGAAAAGGGGGAGAAATAACAAAAACTGAAAATAGGAGAGTTGAAAAGACAGCATTGAGACATCTGCACTTGTATATTCATTGCAACACTGTAATAGAATAGCCAAAATCTGGAAAAATAACCCGAGTGCCTGAGAACAGATGACTGGTTAAAGAAACTTTGGTATATCTACACAATGGAATACTATGCACCTGTTAGAAAAGATGAAGTCATTAAATTTGCATATAAGTGGATCAACATGCAAAGTATCATGTTAATGAAATGAGTCAGAAAGAGAAGGACAGGCATAGAAAGATTACACTCATCTGTGGAATAGAAAGTAGCAGAATGGGAGACTAAGCATAATAAAGATAAAAATAAAGCATAACTAAGACCAGAATGGGAAACCCAAGAGTAGTAGAGATAAAGACCAGGAGGTCTGCTCCAAGGCTTGGAAAACCGGCCTCACATGCTGGGGGAAAAGGCAGCTCAGATAGAGAAGGGAACACCAAGTAGAGGATGTTGGGAGGACTCTATCAGGTTGAAAGATGCGTGCCAAAAGTAGACTATAGACCGAACAGGATGGCCACTCAATACCTCTATTGCAAACCACAACACCAAAAAGGGGAGAGAATAAAAGGGAATGCCCTGCTGCTGAGGTGGAGTGGGGTGGTGGGGGTTGAGGGGGGCGGTGAGAGGGATACTGGGAACATTGGTGTGGGAGAATGGGCACTGGTGGAGGGATGGGTAAATGATCATTGTATGACTATAATGCAAACACAAAAGTTCGTAAGTTTGTAACTATACCCCATGGTGATTCACTACTGAAAAAAAAAAGACAGCATTGACAAATTAATGGTTCTGAAATGCCCAGATTAGTGCCACAGCCAGTTCTCAGAATTCAAAGGTCACCATGAATTGCTTATGTGCACCCAAGAAAGGGGAGAATAAGAGTTCAGCCAAGAGGAAAGTCTGCCAAGACTGCTACCTGGAAGAGGGTTAGGCTCGGTAAGAAGGTTACATAATCTCATAAATAGCGTTCAGAACAAAAAAAAAGAAGAAGAAGAAGAAGAAAAAGAAGAGTCAGGAGTAAGATTAGCAACTGCAAGGATTTCTTTTATTTCACCTTTACTTACTTTCACAAACCTATTTTTACAGAAATTAATTTGCTAGTTTTTCTTTTTTATTTTTTTTGGGAACCACTCCTGGCTGTTTTCAGGGCTTATTTCTGGCTCTGTGCTCAGGAATCACTCCCGGTGAGGCTCCGGGAGGCATGTGCAAAGCCAAGAGTCAGAACCGGGTTAACCTCGTACAAGGCACATGCCCTACCCACTATGCTATCTCTGCAGCCCCTTCATTTTTAATTAACTATTTAACCTCCCAAATAGTGCTCAGGCGGTCGAGGAGCCCCATTGGCAATCCTTGGCCAATGGGACTATTGACTCAATGCAAAAACCCAAAGGTGCAATGCCAGTGCAAAGCTCTGGTGGTTGCATGACACTCTGGTGGTTGCAAGCTGCATTCCTGAGACATCAAACCCTATTAGGGATCACAGTGCCTGGCTAATATTTTTAAAGGAAAAGATAAATATCTGCTAGTACTCTGCTTCTGGAGTTTCCTTAGACGGATAAGGTGCACAGGGATTACTCCTGGCTCTGTGCTCAGAGTTTACTCCTAGTGACCTCAGGGCTCCACCCAGTGATGCTCAGGGGACCATGTGGTGCCAGGAATAGAACCCACATCAAGTTCATCAAGGCACATCAAGGCACATGCTCCAACCTCTGTACTAGCTCCTGGCCCCTTTTTAAGTATTAAATTTTTAATATTTAATATATCTGGTACCATGCAGAGGTTCTTTCTATGAGAAAGCTAAGTAGCTAAGAAGAGAGGTAACCTTGCATTGGCTGCAACCTGCATGGAGCTGAGGGTACGGTGTTGAGTGAGAGCAGGTAAAGGGAGGAGAGAGATAGAACGACCGAACGGTGAGGCAGAGGGGAAACAAGGAAACAAAGCACAGGAATAAACCCTGGCCGACAGTGAGAGACTCTGAGAGTCAACATAAAGAATTGAGCCTGCTGTCCAGGAGGCGTGTGGGACAGGAACTGTCGGGGAGGAACGCTAACACTCTGGTGGTTGCAAGCTGCATTCCTGAGACATCAAACCCTATTAGGGATCACAGTGCCTGGCTAATATTTTTAAAGGAAAAGATAAATATCTGCTAGTACTCTGCTTCTGGAGTTTCCTTAGACGGATAAGGTGCACAGGGATTACTCCTGGCTCTGTGCTCAGAGTTTACTCCTAGTGGATTCAGGGGACTATCTGGGGTGCCAGGATTGAATCCAGATCAGCTGCTGGCAGGGCAAGAACTCTACTCACTGAGCCATGGTTCCAGGCCCTTCTATGACAGAAGCAAGCCCAATGGGATTAGGAATTCCTTACCTTCTTCAGCAGAAAATTGATCTTAGGGTTAATACTTGAGGAGGGCTAGTGGTAGTCTCCATTTCAAAAGATATTATACTACATTCTTTAAACCTTTACGAGATTAATCAGATAAATACCAACTCTGCTTTGGAAGAACTGATATACAAAAGACATCAACACTGGAGCAAACAACAAACTGATAAATACAAAACCACCAAAGGACTCTATTTTACATCCGTGCATTTAAATGACTTTTCTGCCACTTTCTCCTAGTGAAAAAAAATACAATTCATTCCAATTATCTAATCACAAATTTACCAATAAAAGGGTATTGGTAAATACCATTATCCAAGCTCTGTACAGGAACCTTTTCAGCTTTCCTGCTTGTATAAAACCTTCAGGAAGAAATTCTGATGGTTCTTGCACTGCCAGCATCAATTCTCTGAAATGCTACTGTGTGTGATGTTTGCAATATTTCCAGAACACTGATAATACAGATGATGAAAGTGATATGTACAAGACTCTCCAAAGGTTTAAAGCTCTTAATTGCCTTGGAGCCCCACTGCGTTTAGGTATTCTGATTTAATTCTATTTGAACATCTGCATGATAATTTAAAGAAAACATTATAAGAAGAAAATATTTGTACCATGCAATGTCATTTTATTTTAGAATAGATTCATTAAAAATGAACATTTGGGGCTGGAGGGAGGCTGTGCAAGCAAGCCCAGGTTCAATCCTGGGCAATGAATGGTCCTCAAGAACTGCTTGAGGACCACACCGCCAGCCCCCATGAGCACTGCACCTGGGAGTAGCCCTCTGAACACTACAAGTGACTCCAGTAACAATCGGTGTGGCACAAAACCCAACCCCCACCCCACTCCCCACAATATTTTTTTCAAGAGAAAGCATATTTTTAAAAGCCTTTGAAAACCATTTGTTTCAATGAGATTTTTCGAGTCACTAGAAAACATGAAACAGTCACAAGACCTTTTCATAAAACAGAAGTAAAGATTGAAAGAAAAACATTAATATATGAAACACCTCACTATAGCATGACCATGCAGCCAGTTAATGAATTTGTTTGACAATATAACTTCAGCTGTTCTCACTGATTCTAACGGCATAACCAATATTCTACTAGGAACACAAAAGCCTTATAATAAGAGATTTTGGGGGCAATTACTAGAAACCAACTAACTGAGCCAGGGAGACAGCTCAAAGGGCCAGACAACATGCTTTGCATATGGAAACCCCAGGTTCAATTCCAAACATCACATGGGATCATGGTCAGCCCCAGAACACTGTAAGGTGTGGTTTTTTTTAAAAAAAAATTATCAATACAAATGCCCCAGCCTTATTTCAGGGTCATAGGGAGAAAAATGTTAAAACACTCCTCTGACCTCCTGGTTGTTCTTTAAACTACAAGCTTTTAAAAGGGGTAGAAGTAAGGAATAAATCAGAATCTTGTTGTTGTTGTTATTGTTTGTTTGGGGACACACATCTGGCAACGCTCAGGGGTTATTCCTGGTTCTGTGCTCAGGAATTACTCCTGGTGGTGTGCAGGGGACCATATGGGATGTTGGGGATTCAACCCTGGTTGACCACGTGCAAGGCAAGCACCTACCCACCGCACTGTTGCTCCAGCACCTAAAACAGAATCTAAAAAAGGTTAAATTGGAGAAGCCTGAGAGACAACACAGCAGATAAACGCCATCATTTATAACATACTGAGGCCTAGATTATACTTAAGTTTATAGCCAGTACAGCAACAAACATCTTCAAGCCTTTTTACTTCTTTCACATTAGTTGTATTTGCTTCTGTCCTAGTTGTCAATGGTCTAATCTAAGGTTGGTCATTACCACTTACTGAGAGAATGTAAGGATCTGCTCAGGATGGGAGACGCACCCTGAAAGCAGACTATAGACCAAACATGATGGCCACTTACTGCCAACCACAACACCCAAAAGAAGAGACAGAGCAAAAGGGAATGCCCTGCCACAGAGGCAGGGTGGGGAGAGGGGGAATGGGGTGGTGGTGGTGGGAGGGATGCTGGGACCATTGGTGGTAGAAAATGGGCACTGGTGGAGGGATGGATACTTGACCATTATATGATTAAAGTGTAAGCAAGGAAATTTGTAAGTCTATAACTGTACCTCATGGTGATTCACTAATTAAAAATAAATAAATAAAATAAATAAAAATTTTAAATAAATTTTTTAAAAAAGAATACATGATATAAAGGCAGAGAAAGCAAAGAAATACCTGGGAGAAATAAACTAAAAACTGGAGAAGACTTTACCAGATTCCTGCTCTGCCTGCTAAAGAAATTTTTCTTATTTCTTTAAGTTTTTTTAATTTTTTTGTGGGTTGGATCAATAGTACAGTGGGTTGAGTTCTTGCCTTGCATGCAACTGGCTAAGAGACCCACCATATATGAGCCCCATCAGAAGGGATCCCCGAACACAAAGCCAGAAGTAAGCCCTGAGCACCACCAAATGTGGCCCCAAAACAAACAAAATAACTTGGGGGGGGCAGTCAAGGTGAGAAGTAAAATCATTTCTAGGCTGGAGAGCTAGAATATCATAAGGGAGCTTTGCCTTAGGGAATGCAAAGTGCCAAAGTGGAGTCAACCCTTGGCCCTAGAGCACAGTAATGAAAGGTCAAAAGAGGAGAGAGATGGAGCAGGGCATGAAGAGGAGACGGACATGCCGGAGTGGGTCCGTGGGGCGGGAGCCTTGGGTACACTGGTGGTGAAGAGGTGTGATATAAGTATATACCTAAAGCACAGAGGCAGCAATTATGGGAGCATGAGACCCAGACTACAATCCTCTCAAAAATGTGCTTGTTCTTCCTCAGTCAGGGTGGGGGTGGGCTACCTCCCCCCACCTCCCTGTACTTCTGGAAGTCTTGGCAGTCATGTCCACATTCCAAAGCCACCACCCAGTTAAAAAGCTACTCCAGTCTTACCTTCCCAATAAAAATACTGAATGCCCTGAACAAACATTATGACCTTTAAGTACCTGTATTGCAAACTATAATGCAAAAAAGGAGAGAGAGAGAAAGAAGAAAGTGCCTGCCATAGAGGCAGGCTGGGGATGGGGGGGTGGGGTGTTGGGGGATGGTGAGAGGGAAATGCGGACATTGGTGGTGGGAAATGTACACTGGTGAAGGGATGCGTGTTGTATCATTGACTAAAACCCAATTATGAGCATTTATAATGGTCATTTATCACACAGATGTTCAATACAAAATTTTGTAAAATAGTAATGTGGAGTTCATGCCAGCTTCAGTCAGCTTAATTAGTGGCTGAATAAACAGCCATATTCCTACATTTAAAAATAAAAAATGTGAAAAAAATTGTGCCTATTAAGAAAGCAGGCTGGGTCTGGGGAAGGGAAGCCGAGGACACTAGTAGAGAGAAGTTGACACTGGTGTGGGATTGGTGTTGGAACTTCTATGCCTCTCATATCGACACAGTGCCTAAATTTTTAAAAAAATATTAAACACAAAGATGATTGCTTTGCACACAGCCAACCTGGGTTCCCATCTGGCATCTCATATGTAGTCCCTAGAAACCCACCAGGAAAGTGGACACAGACTTCCCATGCAAAAAGATTCTTCATCAACTGACTTCCCTGATCAATTGAGCTGGTGTGCATGACACAGAGCTAAGGACACAGCTCAGGGGGAGACACTCTGGGCCTGAGGTAGCTTGTTGGACAGCACCTCTCTGAATTCCTTGACACCTGCAACTGTCCCCAAGGTGATGTGGGCACAGCCCCAGGAGGAGCTGGAGCGCTGTGCCCGCAGACTCCCTCCTTCCCTAGCTCTGGGCGCTCCTCTCCCACCTACTACTCACACTTCAGGGCACTGAAAGCCAGCTCGTAGGACAGGCGCTGCACGCTTTCATCCTCAGACTGGTACACGGCCGGCAGGGGCTCGTCCCCGTAATTGATCAGGGTTTTGTCCGGGGACTTCTCCACTCGGATACCATGAAACACATTCGCTGCCATCATATAAACCGAGTCCGGGTAGCCCGTTTTTTCGGGGGAGCCGGACGTGCTTTTCTCGCTGGTGCAGGTGGTACCCGACAGGGCCGGGGAACCGAACGGGGTGCAGATGTCGATGTAGTCTTCGCCGGACGGCTCCGTTTCCATGTCTAGGGAGGAGGCGAGCATGTCTGGGGCCTTGGGGTCGCTGGCCTATAACTCCAGCTTAATTTGCAAGTCAGGTATTCCAGGCGCTGGTTTTCCTTGTCCCTTCAGCATCTCTCTGCGAGAAAGGACAAAGAAAGGAGGGGAGGGGAGGCGAGGGGAGGGCGACTTAGTGACTGTTAGGACATCTCTTGGGCTAGGCCATCACTGTTCTATAAATAAGGAACATCTCCTGGGCTAGGAACCTACTTGGAACCCGACAAGCCTCAAACAAAACGTTCATCAAGCGCAAAACTGCGGTCAAGAGACGACCCCGGGAATCGCTCCCGAGCGTCTTTTCCAGGTCTGCAGGGGCAGTTTCCCCAGCGCGCCCCCACCCGCCCACCTCCCGCAGGGACCCGCGCCAGGTACCCCAGCCCACCCTGGGCGTCCCTGCCCGGGCTCCCGCGAGCCCTCCTTTACCCCAACGGGCAGATGTTTCCCGGGACGCGGCCGCCGCCCCCAGGGTGGGGGGCTCGGTCCCTAGCGCCCGGGGGGATGCACGGCCGCGGCCGGCCGCGGCGGCAGCCGTTTGCTTCAAACGCAGCCTCTCCCACCCGCCCGGCTCGGGGCAGGGGGGTGGCCGTCGGGGGCTCGGCCCGCCCGGGCGCCCGGGCCCCTGAGCGCACGGCGGCGCCGCTCCGATCCCGCTCCGGGGCGCTCCGAGACGCGGCTGCGGCGAGAGGCGGCGGCGAGCGGCTGCGCGTCGGGCCAGGCGGCGGCGGCGGCGGCGGGCTCGGGCTCCCCTGGCGCCCGCAGTCCGCCAGCCCAGCTCCGGGTCTCCCGGGCAACGCGGGCCGCCCGCCGCCCCGGCACCCGCCCGCGGACCGCGCCCGCCCACGCGCGCGCCGCCGGTTGCTTGCCGCGTGTCCCTGGCACTCGGGGCCCGCCCGGCTTGCGCGTTGAAGGCCTCTTGCTCGAAGGACTCCCGTGGGGCCAAGGCCCCAGCCCTCCCCAGAATCACAAGGGAGCTCCTGTTTCAGGACACCTCCTAAATGGTCATTAAAAAAAGAAGTGAATAGGGGGCTCGAGCAATAGCACAGCGGGTAGGGCGTTTGCCTTGCATGCGACCGACCTAGGTTTGATTCCCAGCATCCCATATGGTCCCCTGAGTACTGCCAGGAGTTATTCCTGAGTGCAGAGCCAGAAGTAACCCCTTTGCGTTTGCCGGGTATGACCCATAAAGAAAGAGAGAGAGAGAGAGAGAGAGAGAGAGAGAGAGAGAGAGAGAGAGAGAGCTCAGATGAGAGAGATAAGGAAGGAAGAAAGGAAAGAAGAGAGAGAGCAAAGAGGTAGAGAGAGCTGAAGGGCGGATAGGTAGAAGGGGGTGCATCGCCGGGTCTGACCCAAAAAGCAAAAATAAATAAATAAATAAATAAATAAAATTTTAAAAAGCAGGAACGGTGGCCCCCTGCGAGCACCCAGCTTAGCGGGGGCAGTGCAAGCTGAAGAAGCCAGTAAGTGGCGTTCAATTTTTTTCCCAGGCGCCTTACTTAAGACAGTCAGCATCCCTTTGGGTGGACTTGCCCAATCAAGTTTGTAAAGACCTTCGTTAAGACTCCATCCCTATCTGACCGCCACAGAGGGGGGGGAGGGGGGGAGCCGGGTTGGGAAGCAGAATGGGGGGGGGGGTGGGAGGTATACTGGGACACTGGTGGTGGAGGATGGGCACTGGCAGAAGGATGGGTATCATTGTACAACTGAAACATAAGCACGAAAGTTCGTAAGTCTGTAACTGTATTTCACAGTGATTCATTAAAAAATAAAACATATTAAAATATATTAAAAAAATACTCCATCCCTTCCTGTAGTTGCTGCAAAGAGAAATGAAGTTGGGGCGAAGGTTCGGTTCGTCTGCCGTGATAGAATTCACCCTGGTGTGGAATAGACTGGGACCAATCATACACCTCCCGAAGGACTTTCAATAGGACAGCTTCGTTTTTTTGCAACCCCTTTTCACCCAAGAAAAATAACTCGAGCGTGCTAGAAACACTTTGGGTTTATTATGAGACTGGTGCCTTTCAGGGTGGTTTTTTTTTAATTACTCTTGGTTTGATTTGGAGGTCTTTCTGTTGCTATTGCTTTATTTGGGAAGTGGGGGTTGTTGTGCAAGAAAAAAAATTCTCAAGTATTGAGGCTCAAATCTTTCAGTTAAGTCAGACTTAACTGAATGGCCTCTGGAATCTGCCTCTTCCTGCCCTTACAGTTTCATTTCTTGGCGTCATCTTTGTGAGAGATCATCCTGTAAACACAGGCGCTAAGATCTGAACAGCATTGTGGGTAAAGCAAGCTTTGGGAACGCTGGGGCCAAATTGAAAAGTGCCTGCAAGACAGAGTACAAGCTTAGGCTTATGGGGCCTGCAATACCCATATGGCATCCGATGCCTGGCAGAGGAGAGCAATGCACTCTCACAACTGCACCAAAAGTTTATCTTTTGAATATACAGGTTAACCTTTTCAGTAGGGTTGGAGCAATAGCATAGCTGTAGGGCGTTCACATGCAGCCGATCTGTGTTTAATTCCTCTGCCCCTCTCGGAGAGCCCGGTAAGCTACCGAGAGGATCTCGCCCGCTCGGCAGAGCCTGGCAAGCTACCCGTGGCGTGTTGGATGTGCCAAAAACAGTAACAAATAAGTCTCACAATGAGAGATGTTACTGGTGCCTGCTCGAACAAATCGATGAGCAGTGATAGCCTTTTCAGTAGGTGTATTGCAAACCACAATGCCCAAAAGGAAAGGGGGTGGAGGGAGGAGGAGGAAGAGGAGAAAGAGGATGAGGAGGAGGAGGAAGGGGAGGCCTGTTATAAAGGCAGGCTGGAGGAATGGGAGTTGGGGGTGGGTGGGAGGGAAACTGGGGACAGGGGTGGTAGGAAATGTATGCTGATGGAGGGATGGGTGTTGAACACTGTGTGAATGAAACCCAACGGTTTTGTAATGGTCTATCTCAAGGTGATCCCATTTACATTTTTTTAAGTTTATCTTTTGTTCTGTGTACCAACTCAGGACTATAGTGGTTTATGCGACTCTGTCCAGGGCGTCCAAGGCTAGCTTGCTACCTGGACAAGCCATTGCATCTGTGGCTTTCTTTGTGACCCACTCTGCTGGATGGAGTCAAAGGGGCCAGTCTGACTGACTTTATTGTGATGTTCCACCTCAATCCTAAAGCCGCCCTCCAAGCTTCAACACCTTTATACATGTTGTTCTAGAAAATCCTTCCCTTGTGTCTACCCGGTGAACCACTCAAGCATGGAAATATATGGCAGCAACTCTCTAAAGCTGACCTTAGGATGTAAAATTGCCATTGCAACAGAGACCCCTGGTCTTGGCAATAACCACTGGTCTCAGCAAAGCCATCTTTTTGTTGTTAGTTGGTTCAGGGAGCCCCACCCGACAGGATTCAATGGTTGTGTGCTAAGGGTGCTGGGGATTGAACCCGGGATTCCCATCGGGGAAGCCTATGCTCTGGACTGTTGCCCCATCTTTCCATCCTCTCTGCAATAAAACCTTTTGGTTCTTACATAAAACCCTTTTTTTTCTCCTCAAAGCCATCAGGATCCCACATTGCTATTTTAGGCTGCATCTAAGGGTTTTCCATGCTCGGCTCAGTCCCTGCCGGCCGGCCTTCATGTTCATGCCAACCAGTGAATAGAACAATCCTTGTTCTACGGGAAAATGATTTGTTTCTCTCTTTCAGTCACAACATCTCTTTTGCTCACTGTCCACTGAATAGAACTTAGTCACAGGCCACTCCTAACACTAACGGGAATTGGTAAATGTGCCCAGCGAGAAATCAAGAGAACTGTCATTATTAAAGAAGGGATGTTGGGGGAACACTGAGGAGTCTGCTATAAATTTCTATTCTCTGACGCTTTTATCTACCAACCCATTCACTTCTATTTTGCTCAGAATGCCAAGTCTTCCCTCTTCTATGTTCCTACAAGACCTTGTGTCTGTGTACAAACATTAGTTAATTCAGTTAATAGACATATTCTTAGTGCATACCTAGTTCCATGCTCAGCTCTGGGGAAAAAATGAATGCATAAAATAGACTCAGATCTTATCTTCCAGAAATGAATGAATGAGCATACTTGTATTTTGGCACCTTTCATTTTTTTTTCTGTTTAACTCATAGCACAGCGCGTAGGGTGTTTGCCTTGCATGTGGCCAACCTGGGTTCGATTCCTCCGTCTCTCTCGGAGAGCCCGGCAAGCTACTGAGAGTATCCCGCCCACACAGAAGAGTCTGGCAAGCTACCTGTGGCATATTCGATATGCCAAAAACAGTAACAAGAAGTCTCACAATGGAGACGTTACTGGTGCCCACTCAAGCAAATCAATGAACAATGGGATGACAGTGCTGACTCGTACCTGAGAGCTGTGCTCTGGGCTTACTCCTGCCTCTGCATTCAGGGATTACTCCTGGAAGTTCTTGGGGAACCATATTGGGTGATGGGGAAAAAAACCTAGGTCAGCCACATGCAAGGTAAGTGCCCTACCTCTGTATTATCTCTCTGCCCTCCTGTATTCATGTCCTAGAACTTTTTACAACCCACAAAGTATCACACTTAGAGAATTTTTATTATTATATTTTTTATTATTTTTGTATTCCCAGATACTAGCAAAATTTCCTTCTCTTTCATACCTGCATAGAAGATTACAAATATACAGATGTCTTAGGGGTCGTGATAGATTTTACTATCTGTCACACAGCATACAGTATAGTCTGCTGAAAGTGCGAGGCACAGCTAGCTATAAACTATACTATTGTTTTTCAGAATATAATTTTAGGAGCTTCTTGAGGTTTTTTTGGTTTGGGTTTTGATTTTTAGTAGATCAGTGTGACTATTCATTGTATTGGATCAAGACTTAAGAAGCATCTCTATCCCCAAAGTAAACTTAGGGCAATGGTTGTGTTGGTGAGTCCATGGTTGCTATTTACTCCAATCATGTGTTATAAGCTTCCTCCTTCCTACTCAACTCCTGGTTTATGGCTTCCTAAGAGGGGAGGTTCGGGGGTGGGTGTGTGGGGAGCATTTTAAATCCCAGTGAACATAGGACAAAAGTAACCATAGCAATATAGGTATGTGGATTCAGCTCCTAGGAAAGCAAGGAGAATGAAAAATGTGGGCTTTGTGTAAGTCATGCTCTGTAATATGATCAAAGCATTAAATCAAGGGTGGTGTAGAAAATTAAAAGTTACCTGGAGCTTTAAACTAAAGTAACGTAAAGGAGAAATTTTCTTTCCCCAGGGGGTAGAGTATTTGAAGTACTTGTAAATTGACATTCCTTGCCTTTGACTCAGAGTAGCTAGTGTACATTGGCCAAGCAAGTATTTATGATCCATTTGCTCATTGCTTCAGTATGATCTAAGCATACTAATGTGTTCAGCTCCCTTGAAATTTGTTACAGAAATGTGAAGCTTAAAGAATTTTAATTCGTGATTTTAAGCATCCCTTTTCGATAATAATTTATAATTATTGCTCCTTAGTAGAATGGACTCTACTTGAAACAATGTCCTTTTTCGGGGGACAGAGGGGACACAGTGGTGCTCAAGGGTTACTCCTGGCTCTGGAATCTCTCTTGGCAGTGTTTAGGGGACCATATGGGATGCTGGGGAATCAAACCCAGGTTGGCCAGGAGCAAAGCAAGTGCTCTACCTGCCATACTGTCTTTCTGGCCCCCTTTCTCCTCATTTTTAAAAAATAAAATTATGCAGTATGGACATAAGCTATTCTGAACTGAGATTTTTTTAAAGTTTTTATTTTATTCAATCACCATGAAAAAAATACAAAGCTTTCAGGTTTAAGTCTCAGTCATATAATGATTGAACCCCCAAATGCCCCCCTCCCACTCAGCCCCCACCTAGGTAGCTAATGATCTTCACTTTATTCTCTCTATACTTTGAATACATTCAATATTTCAATAGAGAGCTCACTATTATTGTTTGGAATTTTCCCCCAACAATGATGCCTGTTGAAAGGCATCATTTAATAATTTCTTTTCAGTGCTGAGAATGAAGACTCTATGAGCTCTGGGTCGGGAGTCTTAGAAGGTGGCTCTCCCCATGTGGATGTTGCCGCCACCACCATTTTCCTCGCAGAAAAACAGGATGGAGAGGAAAAATCCCTCCCCGGGCGGCACGGAGTTGTAGCACAGCTCACAGTCTAGATGCATTACTGTAAGAAGCCGCTCTGGGTGCCATAATGGGTTAGAAGACCTCTAGGATCATAGTCTTTAGGAGCAGAGGGTCCCTGAACTGAGATCGTGGAGGCACTTTGGCTGGCTCCAGGGATCTAATGATCTGAGGATCACCAGGGCCTTGAGGATGTGGTATATTTGGAGACTGATGACCAGAGTAGAAATATCCAGTCCCAGAGGAAAAGATGCCCAGAAGGCAGGGACCCACCTAGAGGTCTGCAGACAGCTCTCTTTGGTGTTGGGTGAGAGCTAGGTAAAGGAATGCTTTGCGTATCCTAGAGGGTAGCACTACTCAAGTGTCCTCCTGTCCCATCCTAAAAAAAAGTGTGTTTCAAGCCAGCATTGTACAACCAGTGTGCAGATCAGTGCCAGTCCACCACTAGTCTTACCACCTTGGTTAGAGCTGTCAGTCTGTAGACTGGTATGCAGGACAGTTTCCATAGCTGTAAAACAGGTTGAAAAATGCTGTTTCAACAAAAGGGAATACCCTGCCACAGAGGCAGGGTGGGGTGGGGGGAGATGGAATTGGGGGGTGGGAGGGATACTGGGTTTATTGTTGGTGGAGAATGGGCACTGGTGGAGGGATGGATTCTCGAACATTGTATGGGGGAAACAACACAAGCACGAAAATGTGTAAATCTGTAACTGTACCCTCACGGTGATTCACTAATTAAAAAATAAATTAATTAAAAATAAATAAATAAATAAAATACACTGGTGGTGGGATTTGTGCTGGAACACCATATATCTAAAACTCAATGATTAAATCCATGTAAATCATAATATAAAAATTAATAAAAAGAAATTATTGGGTAAAATCAAAAACAAGAAAAGAAAAAAGAAAAATGCTGTTTCAAACTACTTGAAAGGGAAGTAGTAAGCTGATCATGAAAGACCCCTTTTGGTAAACCAAATATGGTTGTGAGTTCCTCAACCCAAGACTACCGGAGACTAGTGGAAAGGGCCATGCCCCCTTGCAGAGTGGGGAAAGTCTTCACCCTTCATTCGGAAGCAGCAGAAGCCACGGGTGATTGAAAAGCCCTTATGAATGGAGCAGGTGGAAAAGAAAAAAGCCTCAGGAATGTAGCGGTTTCAGCCAGTGCTCCTATAAACACTCCCAGAGATTTAGAAGCCAATATGACAACAGTAAGAGTGGAGTTTTCGGGGCTGAAGAAATAGCACAGCAGGTAGGGCGTTTGCCTTGCATGCGGCTGACCCGGGTTCGATTCCCAGCATCC
This sequence comes from Sorex araneus, assembly GCF_027595985.1. Taxonomy (NCBI): domain Eukaryota; kingdom Metazoa; phylum Chordata; class Mammalia; order Eulipotyphla; family Soricidae; genus Sorex; species Sorex araneus. Next base: position 173,125,259 of record NC_073306.1, on the reverse strand, counting down.
CATATGGTCCCCTGAGTACTGCCAGGAGTGATTCCTGAGTGCAGAGCCAGGAGTAACCCCTGTGCATCGCCAGGTGTGACCCAAAAAGCAAAAAAAAAAAAAGAGTGGAGTTTCCTAAAATGCAAGAGATGAGAGGTGTCAGGGACTTAGCTGTCCGCCGTGACTGTCCTTGGCAGCCCAGCAGAAACCAGCTTACGTGCAGCCACCACAGTCTGGTAAGGCACCAAGGTCTCCCTGAGCTGATCATTAGGGCCTCTTTCATGACTCTTTCGTTACTGCTTCAGTATCTTATTTACCTACTTGTGGTGCTTGGAATTGAACCCACAGACTGCTAGGTACATGTTGTACCACTGATTTACCTCCCCAGAAAAGTCTGAGCTGCATTCTTATTTTGAAGCACCCTCCTCCCAGCCACACAGGGACTGGACAGCTGTCACTTCCAACTTGCAGATATGGAATGTGCATAGCGGTAGAGCTCTTGCCTTGTATGCAGAATGCACTGGGTTCAATTCCCAGCACTGCAGAATAACAAAAACTCCAATTTGCAGGTATGAGGGGTGATGGTGACTTGTATTGTAACAGAATATATCATGTCTTTTCCCCCAGCCCACCATGACCTTGAGACAAAGGTAGCTGTATATTACTGTCACCCAGGGACTGACTCAGAGTTGGTGGCAGTAAATATCTGGTGAATAAAATAGTAATGAAAAAGCAAGGATGAGAACTGATGCCTTTTCACTGAAGTAGAAAATGACCACTGGGAAATCAGAAGCTTGTGCCATGAATGCAGAAGAACTACAACAAAAGCAAAGCAATGTGATGAAGTTCTACCTGGAAATAATTTTCTCAGATGCAAAGGGCTTGAGGCAGGAGAGACAGTACACGGGTTACAGTGCTTGCCTTGCACATGGTTGATCTGGTTCCATCCTAGCACCATACATGGTCCCCCAAGCCCTCCCAGGAGTGATCCTTTAGCAGAGAAGCAGGAGTAAGTCCTGAGCACCATTAGGTGTGGAAGAAAAGAGATGAGGAGGAGAAGGAATAATGGGAAGAAGAAAGTACTAGAAGTCAAAGAGAAAGTGGAAAAAGACAAAGAGTAGAAGAACAAGAAGAGGAAGAAGGAAAAAGAGGAAAAAGTAGTAGAAAAAGGAGTGTTAGTTCCTTGTTAAAAATCACACTGGGCAGTGTCAGAGAGGTGTTAAAAACCAGTAGAAAAACGAGACTTTCTCCTTGTGGAAAGGATAAAAAAATATGGGACTGAATTTCATCCTTTGTGGCGAATTGTCATTCAATACTAAGTCTGCAAACATGCTTCAGATCTTCTCTTCTTCCTGCCAAAGGGCTCGCCTCCATCTTTGGGAAACTCTGCATTAAGAGATATGTGCTCGGAGGCTGGAGTGATAGCACAGCGGGTAGGGCATTTGCCTTGCACGCGGCCGACCCGGGTTCGATTCCCAGCATCCCATATGGTCCCCTGAGCACGGCCAGGGGTAATTCCTGAGTACAGAGCCAGGAGTGACCCCTGAGCATTGCTGGGTGTGACCCAAAAAGCAAAAAAAATAAAATAAAAAGAGATGTGTGCTAAAGCATTTCTCTTTTTTTAATAATTTTTATTTTATAAAGTAGTTCACAGTACTGAAAATGCTGCAAAAAAGGAGCCTTAGAGGAAAGAGGGTGAGGATTGTTATGTTCACCCAGGGGCCTTCCTGGTTAAAAAAAAATTTTATATATATATACATATATGTATCTGTAAAAAAATGATTCGCTCTAAGATTGGTTGCCTTCTACTTTGAACTTCATCGAACATGGTGCGGTACTCTTGGAGTACGGGTAGGGTGTGTGGTACGAAGTGTCCAGGAACAGGTTCACTCGTGGGTGAGGTTCGGCCCAAACGTGTGGAAAGCAGTCATGAGTAGGGTGGCGGTTGAGTTCTGGAAGTTTTCGGCTGCTGGGGCTGGGTCCCTTGGAGCAGGGAGGGCTCTCACCTGCCCCCCTCTGGGGCGCCCCGAGTGGAACAGCCTGGCGCGGGGTCCGGTGGCATGATTATGGTGAGCGTCATGGTATGCTCCCTTCTGGGAGTGAAGGGCGTGCGATCTGGATGGTGGCCGGTGAGGAGATTATCTGGCGCCAGCCAGAGGTGGCTGAGGGGCGTGACTGCTGAGTCACTGGAGAAGGGGGACACTGGCAGAGGACCTCCATTCCCAGTCCTGTTGAACCCAGAGTTCTCAGTCACCAAGTCCGCATACCTGGGTTTTCCGGGGGGTTCTCTCTCTCGTGGGTGAGGCTCAGCCTGAGTGTGTGGTGAGTGGCCGCTCAAGCATTTCTTGGAAGAACAGTGACTCTAAAACAAGGAGAAGAAATGGATGGTGTAGACTTTGTAGAAAGAAAGTAGGAGGCTCTCATGTCTCGATAGAGTCAGTAGGCTTGGACGGCACGGATGTAGCGGGAACTTGTTACTGGATAATGGACAGGATGCCTACTAGTTAGTCCTAATGATGCCATGACGTAGTTGCATTACTCCAGATAAGCCTTTCCACACATCAGATGCTTTATAATAAATGGTAAAGTCTGTGATCTATCAAATAATAGGTGAGAGTGCAGAGAAAGATTTGAGAGAGACCAAGAAATATGGAGAGTCATTAGGGAAGGAGCACTGAAATACTTTGATAGTCACTTAATAATATCTATTTAAAATAGCTACTTGGGCCTGAGAGAAATAGCCGGGGTCAAGGTGAGTGCCTTACAATGTGGCCAACATGGGTTTTGGCCCCCGGAATCGCATATGGTTTCCCAAGCACTGCTGGGAGTGATCCCTCGGCGGAGTGAATCTCGCCAGATGTGGCCCTCAAACCAACAAATTAAAATAAAATTTTTTGAAAGGTTTCTACTTAAATGTTTGTTTCAGCAGAAGAAGGTAGAAATGAAGCCACAGAATACAGAAGACTTATGAAGAAAAGAGGTCGAAAAATGGTATTGGGGATGTGGCTTGGGGACAGAGCACTTGCTGTGCTCCGGGGGTGGGGGGGGGGGTCCTGGGTCCCATCTTCAGCTGTGCAAAAGGAAATAAATTCGACGGGAAACTCAAAGATGTTCCGACTTCGGCAAAAAGCTGGAATAGGACGTGCAGTTCTGCTGAGCCAGTGCTTCGAGGGTATGTTTGGAGTCCAAAGAATGAGCCTGAAGCCAGGGAGATGGCTCAAAGGGCTGGAGAAGACTGGACACTGCAGGGTCATCAAGCTCTGCCAGGACCTGCTGCCAACACATCATCACACAAGAAGTACCATGCCTCAGTGTTCAAGCAACCAAGCAAATCAGACCTCAGGAAAAAGGGAAAGGTTCTGGGGGGTTTCCGCCTAACGTAAAAAAAGAATAAGGCATTGTGGCGGGCCACACTACATATACTATTGTTTTACAGGTACAGTGCCCATACCCTTCTATCCCTATTCGGAGGTCCTCACTTCCCCCACGCCAACACACACACACAGACACAGACAGACAGACAGACACACACACACACACACACAGAGAGACACACACACACACACAGGGTCCCTTCTAAGTTCTGCAGGCACCTCTGCTGGCATCTTCCCGTTTTTTTCCCACTAGGCATTGTCTGAGCCCTTGCTTGTCTCTGGCACACGAGTGCGGTGTGTTAGTTCCTGCACACGTGATCTGAACAGTCTCCCCTGCACACCTCAGCTTCTCTCCTCCCCTCGCCTCGGGCCACTTCTCTCTCTCTCCCCGAGCGGCCACTGTGAAAGGGCAGGATCTCTGTCCACCGAGCACAGGCTCCCACTCAGCATCGGAAAAACTTGAGCAAATAGAGAAGAAAAACGCCGGCACATAACAGTCTCCTTTCCCCCTTCCTTCTAAAGTGAGTGATGTGAAGAGTGCTAGGGGGAGCCGGAGAGGTAGTGCAGTGGGTAGGGCGCTTGCCTTGAGTGTGATCAACCCAGGTTCGCTCCCCAGCACTACCAGGAGTAATTCCCGAGGACAGAGCCAGGAATGAGCCCCAAACACTGCCGGGTGTGGCCCAAAAACCTAAAAAAATTTTTACAAAGTGTTAGGAAACTTTGTAAAAATGTGGGAAAGTGTGGGAAGGCTCTTTTCTGTTTTATATAATCAATAGTCCTCACTCCCTGTGTTCCCCCGAACTAGCCCAAACACACTCACAACCACCGCAACCCCGAAACAACCAGACTCCTTCCTTACTCGGGTTTGAGGAGGCTGTTTTCGCCTAAACTAGCTTTGGGACGCCATCTGCTGGCAGATGGATGAGTTGTCCCCGCTTTATACCTTGAGCAGAGGACAGTTACGGTTGCTGGAGAACGCAGAGGCTGCACAGCTAACTTGGAATTTCACAGAGAACGCAAATAACTTTTGGGGCCTGAGTCCTTTCCGTGCTTGCTCCACATACCGATGCCTCCTGTCCTGGACAGACAGACAGACTCTTCCAAGCGACTCAGCTGAGTGCCGGAAACCCAGAGAGCATTACGACTTAGGAACAAGTTCCTTCCTAGACTCTCATGCCCCAGGTCCAAGGCTGTCTTCCCATTCTGTCCTGTTTCTGGCTCCTGTCCTTTTTTAAAGATGCTTTTTCGTGGAACCCAAGCTGGTTACAGAAGCTCCTCAGCGATCGTCAGCTTGGTGCTGTTTGGATACAGCAATGCCAGGGGCCATGGGGCTTGGGAGACCACCAGGCCATGCCAAGGTGTGAGGAAGACCACGCGGCTCCAGGAATTGAACTGAGTCTTTCACTCCAGCCCTCTGGGGGTGGCCCTGCCCAGAGTGTTACGACCCCTGATGAGCTGCTGTGTGGACACCACCACCCTCTGATTTGCCATGCCTGGGAAGGCAGGTCTTCCACGACTGAAGGCGTGGAAACCCGGGATTAGCCCCAGTCCAAGTGGGTGAGCACTCTCGCCTGACCTGAGCCCCCAGTGGGGACCACAGTCAGGCATGGGTGCCACCTCTGGTGCTCAGAACAAAGGGAAGGAGGGGGAGGGAATGAAAATGAACTTTGGGGGTTTTGTTTGGGGACCACACCTGGCAGTGCTCAAGGGTTACTCCTGAAAGTGCTTGGGGGGACCATATTGGATGCTGGGGTTCAGACCCGGTGAACCATGTGCAAGGCAAGCCCCCTACCCGCTGGACTATCACTCTGGCCCCCGTGAAAGCAGGTTTTGTTTTTTTGTGTGTTTTTTTTGTTTGTTTTTGTTTTTTTTTTGCTTTTTGGGTCACACTCGGTGATGCACAGGGGTTACTCCTGGCTCTGCACTCAGGAATTACTCCTGGCGGTGCTCAGGGGACCAATATGGGATGCTGGGACTTGAACCCGGGTCAGCCGTAGGCAAGGCAAACGCCCTCCCCACCATGCTATCGCTCCGGCCCATTTTGGTGTTGTTTTAAGTAGCATAAGGGTAATTGGTTTTGTTGGGGTAGGCGGTGTTTGTGGGTCTAGAGCAATTGTGAGCTTAGCCAGGCTCAGGCAGGATTGGGGAGTGAGCTTGTCTGGCCTCTTTTCGTCAGGCTCTTGAGAGTGAGCAGGCTCGATGTCAGGGTTCTCGGAGACTGTTCATGCCCAGGGAGGACGAGCAGGCCCCGCTGTGATCTGGGCACGCAGGGGCCAGTGAAAACGGAAGAGCAGTGCCGGGGCCAGGCCCGCTCCCCTCCCTTCCTTCTCGGAAGGCAGCTCCTCGCGGTTCTTGAGCAGACCATTCAGGAGAATAAAACTCAGCTGACTGGGCTCTAGTCCAGCGTCAGGATGCGGCTACTCTCCTTGGTCCCCTGGGCTGGGCGCTGCTGGAGGCTCTGGGTCATGTTGAATTAATTCCACCTGCTCCTCTCACAGCACATAGGTGCTCAGCGGCATTGAAAGAGCAAGCGCTCTCTTGGGGACTCAGTTTCCCCCCCTTTCTTTAACCGGCTCGAGGAAGCAAGTACATCTAAGGGTTAGACAACAGCACCTGCCACTGCTCACGTGCAAAATGCTGTGAACCTGGGAAGACACTTTTCTAGTTTGGGAGCCTCACTCTGCAGTGCTCAGGCATACTCCTGGCACCATGCTCAGGAGTGACCCCATTACGTGACACACATGTTCAGGGGATCATATGCAATACTAGGGATGAAATTAGGGTCACAGCTGCTACCGAGACGTGCGTACCTTACCTCCTGTACTCTCTCCAGCCATTAACTTCCTGAACCTTATTTTTAGCGGGGGCAGGGGGTGAACCCTGCAGTGCTCAGAACTTACTACTCCTGTCTCTGTGTTCAGGAATCATATCTGGTGGGGCCCAGGGTGTGTGGATTGTATGTGGATCAAACCCATGTCAGCTGCATGCAAGGCTGTACTATTTTTCCAGCCCTGATACCAAAAGTATTTAATAATGTCCAACAACAATATGAGGAAGACTGAGTAGCTGTGTCTCCAAAGCCCCTATCATCCTACCACACACACACACACACACACACACACCAATGCCACATGTGATTTTGTGTATCTGCCACATCCCATTCTTACCTTTAAGTTGCTGTAAGTGGTTTGCTTCTAAAGGGGAAAAGGTCCAATTACTGAGAGAACACTTGACAACGGGAAGTAAATGATCTTTCAGGAGCCGCTAATGCCTACCGCCATGCTTTCTAATTTTATTAAAAAGCTAAAAATAGCCCTCGTTTCCACCTCCAGGCCAAACTGCTCCACTCTAGTTTCTGTTAGTTAAAACAAATAGAATTGTATTCTTCCAATTTAGCTCTTTTCCCAGAGCAGCTCAGGTTTACTGGAAGATGGAGAGAAACGATGAAGCTAGCAAATATAAGCAGCGCTAATTGTGGGCAGCTCCCCGGACTGTGACAGGCCGAACCCAGTGATCTAGGCACGTCGTCGTGGCTGAGAGCTGTGTATTAGACTCTCGCTTTCTCCTGAGCTGCATTGCTACAAAGCTCTCCGGTTGTCTCAAATGTGGGCACCTACTGTTTGGCAAACCAGTTTGATCTTTGTTTCTTGTTTTAAACCTTGAATCCCGCTGTGGTCTGCCCCACTCCTCCCCGTTCACAGTTTATACTGTTGTTCAAATCCTCTTGCATGAAGTGTCTGCTCAGGAAAGGCATTCAGGGGTTTGATGAATAGATACCTTGGTGTTACTCTGCTTTAAATGATTTTTCAAATGATTTGCTTGAGCGGGCACCAGTATCGTCTCCATTGTGAGATTTGTTGTTACTGTTTTTGGCATATCGAATACACCATATGGAGCTTGCCAGGCTCTGCCATGCAGGCGGGATACTCCTGGTAGCTTGCTGGGCTCTCTGAGAGGGACGGGAAATTGAACCCGGGTTGGCGGCATGCAAGGCAAACGCCCTACCCGCTATGCTATCGCTCCAGTCTAACTATTTAATCAGAAAACAGCTCTCATCTTGTTTGTTACGTCTTTCTGTTTTAGCTGCCAAATATAAGACACGGCATGATAGGATTATCAAAATTCTTCTCTGCTCAAAATAGTGCAGAATGTTTGCAGATAAAGATGAAGTTAGGACTAGAATAAAGTTTCTGAGTTTAATGTGATATGTAAAGGAAACATAATGTTTTTATTTAATAGCACTGTCGTAGCACTGTTCATCAATTTGCTCGAGCGGGCACCAGTAACATCTCCATTGTGAGACTTGTTACTGTTTTTGGCATATTGAATATGCCACAGGGAGCTTGCCAGGCTCTGCCATGCAGACGGGATACTCTCGGTAGCTTGCCAGGCTCTCCGAGAGGGACAGAGGAATTGAACCTGGGTCAGCCGAGTGCAAGGCAAACACCCTACCCACTGTGCTAATTTCTCCTTTATTTAACACACTCATAAAATTTTTGAATAACTTTTTGTTAATATTAACTAAATTTACTATTATTTCTGTGCTAGAGAGACAGTATAGTAGCTAGAACATTTGCCTTGTATGCTGCTGGCCCCGATTTTCTCTCTGGCATTCCATATGGCCCACCGAGCACTGCCAGAAGTGATTTCCTGAGTGCTAAGCCAGGAGTAATCCCTGAACATCACCAGATGTGGTCTCACTCTCTCCCATAAATAAATTTACTATGATTTCTGTGTTAGTAAACTTAATTACTTGCATGTGGTCAAGCCAGAGATTTAGCTCATGATTCAAATATTGAATAAGCCACTGTGCTATTCCTCCGAGTCTACCCCTGTGTTTTTATCTAAAAGTCTTGTTGTTTCAGTTTTTTTGTTTCAGTCTTTGTTTTTGTTTTTGTTTTTGCTTTTTTTGGGTCACACCTGGCAATGCACAGGGGTTACTCCTGGTTCTACACTCAGGAATTACTCATGGCAGTGCTCAGGGGACCATATGGGATGCTGGGATTCGAACCCGGGTCAGCCGCATGCAAGGCAAATGCCCTACCCGCTGTGCTATCGCTCCAGCCCCTTGTTTCAGTCTTTGATCTACACTAAATTCATTTCTAATATGGTGATTGCTCTGGCATTTAAAAAATCTTTTGTGTGTATTCAGATGAATTATTTCTCCATAATTTATATAGCAGAAGTATAAATTCTATGGATAGAAGTAGAGGAAGATTATAAATTTTAAAATTATGATTTTCTATTAAGTTGCTTGATACAAGAGGGCATGAGCTAGGAGTGACCCCTGTACATCGCCAGATGTGACCCAAAAAGCAAAAAACAAACAAATAAACAAAGCATAAGGAGAGACTTACTTCTGGCTCAAGCAACACTGAGATCATAGATTCTGTGAATTTATCAGGACAAGGATATTTTGTTAGTGGTTGATGATAAATTTTGTGGATTAAAGTGAATTGAGATTTGGCACATTTTAAACTGTTGGTCATCTTCCAGCCCGTGTCCTTGGAAAGGTAGGCATCCTTTTAGAGTGAAGGGAAATAATCCATAAAAGGGCCTAATCGTTTATCGTCAACTACTAACTATTCTTATTTTTAACGTGGTAAGTTGAGGCTCAGCAGGCCTCTCTCCCCACTTGCTGAGGGAGTTGAGCTCTGCAGAGCTAGCATGTGGATCCGTAGCTGCCCGCACGAGCATGGGGAGAGCCACTGCCAAAGCCTGTGGACGTCTTGATTAAATTATGAATGGAGCTAGCACAGGGCAAGGCCCTTGCCTTGCATGGCACCGCCAACCTTAGTATGATCCTGGGCACCGTATATATTTCCCATGAGCATATCCAGGAGTGATCGCTGAGCCAGGAGAGTCAGGAGTGAGTCCCAAGCACTGCCTTCCCACCTTCCCCTCCATGGCTCCCCCCAAAAAACAAAACAAAAAGTAAAACAACAAAATTAAATAAGTGGGAAGGACTGGAGATACGGTTCAGTGGTACAGCGCCTAACTGGCACGCAGCAGATATGGATTCTATCCCTGGCATTAAAAACAAACAAACAAACAAACAAAAATGTATTACATTAAATTTAATACATTACATTTAAATGTATGTATTTAAAATTCATTACATTAAATGAATGAGGTTTCAGTGGCAGGATGCAGACGTGGTTCCTTCCTACCTTCATGGATATCTGGGATCTCTGGCTGGGAGGGACGCAAGCAAGTAAAACCAGTTCATGAAACACATGTTAGAGGCAGGCATTAAAGAGGCGATGGGAGGGGCCAGGGAGCTGGGCCCAAGGGCCTCACACATGCTTTGCCTGCCCAAGTTCGATGCCCCACACAACTCGGTCCTCTTGGAGTCACAGGGGGTGACCTCCAAGCACTGACCCAAGTAGTCCCCTGAGCACTGCCAGGAGTGGCCCTAAATCAAACACTAACGCACAAACCAGACACAGGAAAGAAGTGAAGGGAGCTGTCCCCGCAGCGCTGGCTCAGGAAGGGACTTGTAGGGATGAGGAAGAATTAGTCAGAGGAAGAGGAATGGGGAGTAACAGGTAATTGATGACGGGGCTCCAACAAGCAGCGTGTTTGCAGGTCAGGGAATGAGCTAGAATACAGAGGCGGGGAGGAGGGTGAGAAACAGACCCTTGTTAAGGGATAGGGCTCAAGCAGGGAGAGGCTGCAGGCAGGCCCATATCCCACAGGGCCTTACCAGGCGTCTCCACCTCTGTCCCTCTAACCCTGGAGAACCATCAGCAGGGTCCCTGCAGGTGAGTCTCTGGGAGCCGAAGGGGTTTGACCTGGGACATGTAGGATGGAGTTGGTACAGGGCCTGGAGCGGGAGAATCCGGCAGGCACTGAGGATGCAGAGAGGGGGACAGACTCAGAAGAGCTGAGTCTGTTCCAGAAGCTGAATCAGCAGGACTCGCTGATTAATTAGAATGAGGTCTTAGGGAGAAGGTGGCCCGGATTATCCCAAGGCTTTGCACATGGGTGTCCCAGGGTCATTTGCTGGGCTGAGAGCTCCCATAGGAGGAAATTTGGGGAGATTCTGATTTTCACAGCATTCGCCTTGCGGTGTCCAAATGAAACCCCCTCATTGTGCAGTGAGTGGTCTGTGGCTAAAACTGCGGGGGAGGACATGTCTGCAGTGTGAGTGCTCAAGGGTGAAAGCTCGGTGGGGCCCCAGGAGCAACATGGGATGCTGGGGAGCAAACCTAGGTCAGCTGTGTGCGGGGCAAGTGCCTTAACCCAGAGCGTCTCTTGGACTGACTCAAGCCAGAGGAGAAGAGGCAATCTGAGCAATGTTATGCAAAGAGAGTATCTTAGATCTTAGGTTAGAATCCCGAGAACAACAAGCAGGAAAGGGACAAAGCCTCAAAGACCAAAGTCAAGAGGAGAGAAAAAAACCTCTTAACCATGTCCCAGAAGCCCAGGAAAGGAAGAAGTGGTCAAAGGCGAAAGAGAAGCCAACTGAAGGGCCAGATGCGCTAACTGAATTGAGTAACCAGGAAATTATTGGTGACTTGAGATTTCCGTGGAAACTCAGATTCCAGTAAGCAGACGGGTGCGTGATCGGATGATAAGACAGCAAAAACAATTCTGCAGAGAAACAGGGTCTGCGACTTAGCCAGAGAGCAAAGGAGAGGCTACCCATGTTGAAACAAGCAAACAAAAAGGCACAGGGCAGAGTGAGCAGGCTTAACTGATAACAAAGGCAATAAAGGGAGGAATTAGAAATGCAGGAGAGAGGGATTTTAAAAGCGTTGAACTGGCTCCTAGCGAAAGCAGACAGCGTTTACAGAGAGCAGCGGCAGAGCAGGAAGAGATAAGGTGCTGAGGGCATTGACGTTCTCTGTGTCGTGCATGCTGGGGCCAGCTCCTAAGAATCCATCAGGAATTTTGAGAGCTTGGTTAACGGCGTTAACAGCCTCAATCCAGCCACAGCAGGAATATTTGCACCATGAAAATTGGCAGACGTGGATACTCCCTCAAACCCTCACCCACAGAGGGTTGGTTATTGGGCACTTAGCTGTGCACACACTAACCATGGAAGGAAAGTGAAGGTGGGTGAGAAGACAGAGTGTATCCTGGGGTCAAAGAGAAGAAAGGGTGAGTTCTGTGAAGAATAGTGGGGATAGAGGGAGGGAAGTGAGGGGAGAAGGGGGAGAAAAGGAAGAGAGGGGGGATAAAAAGAGATCTCAGGGCTAGAGTGATGGAGCAGTGGGTAGGGTGTTTGCCTTTCACGCAGCCGACCCAAGTTCGATTCCCAGCATCCCATATAGTCCCCTGAGCACTGCCAGGGGTAATTCCTGAGTGCAGAGCCAGGAGTAACCCCTTTGCATTTGCCGGGTATGACCCAAAAAGAAAGAGAGAGAGAGAGAGAGAGAGAGAGAGAGAGAGAGAGAGAGAGAGAGAGCTCAGATGAGAGAGATAAGGAAGGAAGAAAGGAAAGAAGAGAGAGAGCAAAGAGGTAGAGAGAGCTGGAGGGCGGATAGGTAGAAGGGGGTGAGAGAGAGAAATGAGAGAGAGAGACTGAGAGAGAGAGAGAGAGAGAGAGAGAGAGAGAGAGAGAGAGCACTAGGGAAGAAGCACTGAATGACCTCCAGGCCAGATGAGAACCCTGCTAAGGTTGGGAAGAGTGGGTTAGTATACACCATGGCAGGTTTCTCCTGCCAGCTCAGCAGGCTGGGCTTCTCAGCAGAGAAGTGGATAAATGGTCTAATAATGCACTGATTTTCTAGCTAAGGACCTCACCGTTCTAATTCCATTCAGTTCTCTCGCAATTGCAGAACCAGTGTTGCATCTGCAGTTGTGAGAAAGGAACTGAATGGGGTTACCAGGGGGAGGCTGGAGCTAGAGAGATAACAGGGGGCTTAAAACACTTGCCTTACACAAGACCGACCCCAGTTTGCTTCCTGGCACCCCATTGGGTCCCCCAAGCACTGCCAGAAGTGAGCCCTGAGCACAGAGGCAAGAATGAGCACTGAGCACTGCTGAATGTGTCCCTCCCCCTCCTCCCTCCAAAAGCAAAACCAAAATAAAAATCTTATAGAATGTGGCATCTGAGCAAGTGTGATTCCCCGCCCTGGTCTACCATCAAGGAGCCTATTGTTGGTCTTGTTTATTTATTTGTTGGCTGTGGGGGCACCAGCAGGGCATGCTGGGACAGCCCTGTGGCTCAGGGCCTGCTCCTGGCTGTGTCTAGGGGACCCTGCAATGCAGACACACGGTGTTCTCTGGGGAAGGACGCGCCTTCATCCAAGCGAAGATCTCGTGGCATTTCTACTCGAATAGCTGGCCTGCAAGTACATGGTCCGTAAAGCTATTGCTTGTCACCCCTTCACACTAGATTTTTCTCTCTTTTCCCTTTTTGGCTTTTGAGTCACATCTAGTGGTGTTCAGGGATACCCTCTCTGGCCCCGTGAGATGTTATCACTTTGCCTAGCCCTTTCCCCCTTTACCTGGAGGTCTTTGGAATGTGGTAAGAGGAAGAAGAAGACATGGGAGAGGAGGGCGTGCGTGTGTGTGTGTGTGTGTGAGAGAGAGAGAGAGAGAGAGAGAGAGAGAGAGAGAGAGAGAGAGAGAGAGAGAGGAGGAGAGAGTCTAGTTATATACTAAAATACAACTAGATTCTGTATAAGTGACACCTTATAGTTGTTTGGGTAGGGAGAGGTCTGGCTGCATGCCAGAGAGAGAGAGCGAGAGAGAGAGAGCGAGAGAGAGAGAGAGAGAGAGAGAGAGAGAGAGAGAGAGAGAGAGAGAGCGAGAGAGAGCGAGAGAGAGAGACAGCGCTGACTACTTCACTTCACAGTGGCCAGCAGGGGGAGTGCTGAGCACAAATCCAGGGGCTCCGTGGAGACCCTCAGGAGTCCCCCAGGTGACAGTTAGTGGCCAAATTTGCCCCAGACTTTCTGTGGAGCCCGGCTAATACTTTGCTCTTGCGTCCTGGTGTCCTGTACCCGCTTTTCCTGATAAATTGCTGACCCAGACTTCACTGCGAACTTTAAGGTGAAAAATGTACGCGGGCACTGGGATCTTAGACTAGTGACTTTTCTCTGCACAGGGACAGAAATACCGACTCATAGCAGGGAGCGGCCCAAGCCCCTTAATGCAGCCGCGACGGCATTCAGCTGGCTTCAATAAAAAGAGACTTAGTGGAGAGGAGGTGGCCTGAGGAGGGGTGGCCAGGGCTGCAGGACTGAGGCGGCCATTGTCCTCGTGAGATTGACACGGCACCAAGGCTGTCCAGAGCTGACCCTTCAGCTGAGCCTGCAGAGCACCCAGGGCCGGCACATTCCCTGGCCCCTGCCCCTGGCCACCCAGGAGCTGGACGTGCAAAGAGGTGGACAAAGAGGCTGAGAGCCCCTGGGGGTGGCAGAGACCATTTCCATGCCTCAGGCAGAGATTCTCTTGTCTGCTTCTTCGACTTCCATGCAAGCTGTCCGTGGGCTTCGTGACTTCCCCACCCGTGTGTGGCCCCGCCACTGAACATTTCACCACTTACCATTTGCATGGATTCTGGGTCACTTTATTCCCTTTGGTGGGGAGCCGTGACCCATACTTTGTGCCTTGCCTTCCCTTTCGCCAGCTAGGCGATGAATGAAACCAATTGCCTTGGGGCTGGAGCGATAGCATAGCGGGTAGGGCGTTTGCCTTGCACGCGGCCGACCCGGGTTCGATTCACAGCATCCCGTATGGTCCCCTGAACACTGCCAGGTTATGATTCCTGAGTGCAGAGCCAGGAGTGACCCCTGTGCATCGCCGGGTGTGACCCAAAAAGCTAAATAAATGAATAAACCAATTGCCACCTCTGGGGTTCTCTCCCCAGCATCCCAGCTTCCCTGAACACTGCCAGGAGCAACCCTGAGTACTGGGCTGGGAGTAGTCACCCTGAGCACCCAAGAAAAAAACGCCCCCTCCTTAAGAAAACTCCTAAGTCAGTTGTCTCTGGTGGGCTCTATATTTTTCATTTAAATTTCAATGACTTAAATATATTTTGAATAAATAATGGGTTCCGTGCTTGGCCTGTGGGCAGACTATGTTAGAATCAGGTGAGAATCTGGTCCCAAGAGTAGGAAATACAAATTTTAGTTCTTCTACCACTAACTAGCCAGCTGGTCTTGGGCAAATCGCATGATTTTCCTGGGTTTGCATGTTCTCCCTGCCGGCATGGAGAGTGTGAACTGAGAGGACCTGCTCCAGGCCCAGCAGCAGAACAGGCCTTCGTCCTGCTCGCTCTCGCTCCTGAGCCGGAGGGCATTAAGCAAATGGCTATTGGCCTTACTTTAAGGCCTTCAGTGAGATGATGTTTGTGAGACACTTCGCATCATTCTTACGTCTCAGTAAGCACTCAACAAAGAAAGACTGTTATAACAATCACTATAATGATCATAATTATTCAAGTTCTATTAGGGCTTTTTTTCTTAAGCTCTGAAAGGCACCGATTTGACTCTGAAATGTGAATTGTTGTGAAGGAGCCCATTCATCTGATCCTGAGCTGTTTAGGGAATTTGTAAAGAAAGAGACAGAAGTTATAGAGAATTGTGAAGTGTTCCAACTCTATAACACAGTACCACAGTGCTAAACATTGGGCCAAATAGCACCTGCACTTAACCATACCAGCTCCGAGGAGTGAGTTCGAATCCCCTGTGCTCCGCTTGTGCCAAATATTTTGGAAACTCTGCTGTCTGCCATCCTAGGTGATTTCTGGCTTCTCCACAGCCTGTCCTGTGCAAGTACCACACGGGGCAGGACGGGGCAGGGGGGTCTGGAGATCACCACAACTAAAAAGAAGTATGAACACCCCAACTACTCTGTGTGTGTGTGTGAATATAAGCTCTGCAGAGCTCCCCAGCAAGCACCAACCACATCTAAAACTCTGCTCAACAAAACCAGGTATCACCTCCGTTTATCATCAACAACGCAGGGGAAGGAGGAGAGGAAGGGATTTCAGACATACAATGCTCCAACATCCATCCCTCCACCAGTGTACATTTCCTACCGTCAATGTCCCCAGTTTCCCTCCTACCCCTGGGCGGAGGGATTTCTTTTTACCAGTTTAGAACCTTTAAAAATGTTTTTAAATTTTCCTTTTATTATTATTATTTAGGGTGTATGGGACAGAGAGTAATGTTAAAATGAACTTACAATTTCCTTGCTTGGAACACAAGCTTAGAACTCTAGAAATAAATTTCGTCTAGCTCTCAAGACACAAATACTGAAACAAGCAAAAAGAAGCAAATGAAACCTGATTGCTACATAAATAACAAAGTAGAAAATGAGAAGGATCCTCTTGCCCCTCCAGAAAAAGATAAACTTCACCCAAATGACCCAACTCTTCCCAAATAATTTTCTTTGTACCACTTAATCACCCCGAAGCTATGGTTTTCTAGAGCACCCTCTGTTGGTGTCTAATTCTACATTCTTCAAAGGAGCATTTGACTGGAGTGTAGAGGCTGATGCATGCCCCACTCACCCCCAGGTAACGGAACCGAAGGCAGATTCTTCACTGGTGGCAGTAGTAAGAGAAGAATCTAACCTTCCCCAGGGTTTGGGGGAAGAATTTGCAGTAAACTAGCTGGTAATCTATCGCTGTGTGACATGTCTCTTTCAGAAAGGATTCTTCAGGGACCGGAGGGATGGTATAGTGGGGAGGGTATTTGCCTTGCACACAGCTGAATCAGGTTCAATCCCGAGCACCCCCTATAGTCCCCAGAGTCTGCCAGGAGTGATCCCTGAGCACAGAGCCTGGAGTAATGCCTGAGAACCACCAGGTTTCCCCCGCACACTCCCTCCCCAACCCTCCCCAAAAAGAAAGAACTGTTTAGAGGACCAATGCCCTTACTTGGAACCCCAAGCAATAGACCACAGAGAAAGGAGAGGGACAGAGTTTCCTGTTCACTAATTAGAATTAGGTTTTCCAAAGAAAATGGTTGGGGGAAAAGTGGAGGCACCGATGGCTTGGACTTTTTTTTTTTTTTCAGCACGAGGGGGCTGGATTTTGAAGACTGTGAGTTGGGATTTTGTTTGTTTTTATTCCTCTTGGGGAGGGTTAGCCTGTGTACACTGTTAAAGCTTAGGTGATGTGCGATGCGGAAGCAAGTGATGCAAGGACAATGGTTCTTGGGATGAAGGCACAGTAATTTTGTACATCCAAAAGCATAAAGGTTACCACTGTTGTAACCATGGCACTACAGTGAGAATAATATTTATTCAGGATGGCTTGGGATTAAAACAAAATTGTCTTTTTGCTCACTAATCTCTAAATTGCATTTGGCATTTCTTCTAATAATCAGTGTAGACAATATGCCATACTAGTATTAGCAGTCCTTATATTTTTTTTCAATAAAAGAAATCACAGATGATTTCATGTCAGATTATGGTTCTTACAGATGTTGGTCAAGCTAATTTATGGTAGTAATAACAAACCGGTTCTTACTATGTGTTAACAGGAAACGTATAGGTTACTCTCTTAAAATTTTTAACAGGTACTGAGAAGATTGCTCAATGGGCTAAGCACATGCAGGAGGAGGCCCAGGTTTGGTCCCTGGCACTGCATGATCCCCTGGTCCCTGTCAGGAGTGATGCTCAATCCCTGAACACAGTTGGCTGTGGCATCATCATCATCATCATCATCATCATCATCATCATCATTTTGTTGATCATCGAATTTCTGAGCGGTCTCAGTAACATCTCCATTCATCCTAGCTCTGAGATTTTAGCAGCCTCTCTCTACTCGGCCTTCCCAGCAATGCCGAATTGGAGGCTCTTTCAGGGTCAGGGGAATGAGACCCAGCATTGTTACTGGTTTTGGCATGTGAATACACCGTTGGGGAGTTTGCAAGGCTCTCCCATGCGGGCAGGAAACTCTCAGTAGTTTGCCAGGCTCTCCCAGAGGGAGAACTAGGCAATATGATGTTTGCACCCGCATGACATCTTATTGCCTAGTTCTCCCTCCGGGAGCTTGCTTTTAAGACGCTGGATGTTGGCTGTTGGTGGACTACACGGCACTGGGGACAGTCCCTGGGTATGACCGCCTAGCTACTGGAAAATGGGAAATCTGAGCAGAAGAGGCCTAGTCCCGATCCGAGCAGGCTTGGAGGTCTCAGCCCCAGGTCCCACACACCTGGGTTCCTCTGCCGATACCTTCATGCGTGAGGTTCGTCCAAGCATGTGGAGAGGGGCCTTGAGCATGGCTGTGGCTAGGCTCCGGAGGTCTTCGGCTGTGGGAGCTCTGCTTGGGGTGGGGAGGGAAGCTGGAGTCCACTCCCTCCGAGGGACCCTGGAGAAGAAAGCCAGGCATGCGGGCAAGAGACTCTCTGCAGGTCCAGATTTGGTCCCTGGCACCTCATGATCCCCTGGTCCCTGTCAGGAGTGAGGCTCAATCCCTGAACACAGTTGGGTGTGGCCCCCAAACAAACAAAAATAATAACGGTATTTGATTAGTCTTTAAAATCACATTTTATTTTATTCATTAACAAAAATTACTCTTAGAACAAAAGGGTCTTTAAAAAAAAAGATGAGCAAGCGAGCAAATGTAGCTTAGGTTTATAGATTGCCTAGTTGTGTGGTAGCTGAGTGCACACTTTCTTATCGATCCCTGTGATCCAAGGCTATCATGCCAACCTCAGTGTTCACTAGAATGCCGGGTCCTACTTAGCACCACTCCAGAAGCTGCTCTTGATGAGAGAATTCCTTGTCATCATCTGCAGCCAGCTTGATTTTCACATTGAACCACAGCTGGCAGTTGTGGGGGAAATCAGGACAAGCTGAGTGGGGACTCCCTCCACCATGCTCGCTATCTCCACATTCATCCTTCAATTTGCCACTTAATACTTCAGGGGAATATATTGAAATAGTGGGGACACCCCCAAACCCTAAACCAGAAGAAAAAAAGTTCTGCTGATGAAGATTGAGTTTTATGAGCAATTTCAGACTCTGGACCAGAACATGAAGCAATAGAAAGATGCAATGATAAGAAAGAGGGATGTGTTCAAAGGTAAAGCACTTGCCTTGCTTGTGTGAGGTTCTACGTTCCATCCTGACACAGAAAGGAAGAGGAGGAAGAGGGGGAGAAGGGAGAGGTGGGGAAGAAAAAGAGAAAGGAGGAAGAGGAGGGAGAGGAGGAGGAGGAGGAGGAGGAGGAGGAGGAGGAAGAGGAGGAGGAAAAAATACAAAATGACAATTTATCCTAGGAAGAGTTAACCTTATAACATCTTAGTTAAATAGTACATTTCCATTGTAGCTGTTTGTTACACATATAAAGTGATCTTGTAGGTAAAAAGTTCTGCTGGCTTTGCACTAATTACCTTCAGGTTCATCTGGTATTTCTAGTTTTTTTCTTTAATGTTTGTAGAATGAAAGTGAAAAGGAAAAAAACTTTCCTTGTTTCCATTCACTTTAAATAAAAGCACTGTCTGTGACCAACAAACAACTAAGTTTTCAGTACAGCTAGCACTATCTTCTGCTGATTGGTTTAGTTGAAGCTTAAGAGTAGGAGACAATAGGTAAAGGAAGATTCTTAAAAACAGAAGTCCAGGGTTCTACTCTTGATACTTGCCCTACTTAAACTAACTGTATGATTGTGAAGTCCCTTCCCTGCATTTTGCCAAACCTGGATTTCTTCAAATACTGGCAGAGAGATTGTGAGAGGAATAAAAGATTGAAGAGAGAAAATTGGTGTGAAAGTTTTGAGTTCATTGGAAAGTTCAACACACATATTACTCAAAAGTTCTTTTGAAAAGCTCCTATTAGCTGCAGCTTACTTGCAAAAAGTGAATATTTATTGATTTGAATTTGCTCTACACAAGTATTGTTCTTAGGGTTTCCAAAAACACTTTATACCATAAAATGAACAGATACAAAAACTGTTAGAAGTGATTTTTTCCCTTCCATGTTGCTGATTGTCATATAAAAAAGCATAATTGCATCTAACATTTGTTAGCATGGAGCATATCATGTCATATGTTCCTCTAAAAACTAATGAAGAAAGAAAAGAAAAAGAGGGGATAAAAAGCCAGTGCAAGGAGAATGACTCTCTACTACACATCTGAAGCATGAATAATACTGGTACATGATATTCCTTAAGAAATTCTGAGTGTTGGGGCTGGAGTGATAGCACAGCAGGTAGGGTGTTTGCCTTGCACACGGCTGACCCGGGTTCAATTCCCAGCATTCCATATAGTCTCTCGAGCACTGCCAGGAGTAATTCCTGAGTGCAGAGCCAGGAGTAACCCTTGAGCATTGCCGGGTGTGACCCAGAAAGAAAAAGAAAGAAAGAAAGAAAGAAAGAAAGAAAGAAAGAAAGAAAGAAAGAAAGAAAGAGAGAGAGAGAGAGAGAGAGAGAGAGAAAGAAAGAAAGAAAGAAAGAAAGAAAGAAAGAAAGAAAGAAAGAAAGAAAGAAAGAAAGAAAGAGAGAGAAAGGAAGAAAGAAAGAAAGAAAGAGAGAAAGAAAGAGAGAAAGAAATGAAGAAAGAAAGAAAGAAGAAAGGAAGAAAGAAAGAAAGAAAGAAAGAAAGAAAGAAAGAAAGAAAGAAAGAAAGAAAGAAAGAAAGAAAGAAAGAAAGAAAGAAAGAAAGAGAGAGAGAGAGAGAGAAATTCTGAATGTCTTGAAAGGAACCCAATAAATGTGTGTTAATTACAAAGAAATTACACGTCGGCGCTGGAGAGATTGATTGCTCAATGTATTGAGCATAAACTTTTTATGTAAAAGATCTCAGTTCAATCCCCAGCACTTCATGGTCCCCTGAGCATGGCCAGGTGTGGCCCAAAAAACAAAAGAAAAAAAAAGAAAGAGAAATAAAAACATTACCCAATAACTGAGCAAGAACCTGTCAGTTCTGCTGTTTGTGATCCCTGGTGCTGCAAACCATACTGAAGTCAGGTGTGTGTGTGTGAGTGTGTGTGTGTGTGTGTGTGTGTGTAAGTCAGGTGTGTGTGTGTATGCATTAATTACCTTCAATGGAAAAGTACCTAATTACTATCAGTGGAAAGATTAAGCAAATCTTTTAAATCCACAAACGTAGATTGGAACAGCAAATAATGTTATTAAAATGTTTAACTTACTGTTCCCCCTACCATTGTACCCTTTTGTTTAATATCTGCAGACTTTGCAGTTAATAAGGTTTGAGATTTTATGGCAGAGGAAGGGAAACATTAAGAAAGTGTGTATTGGAGGCTGGTGTGATATTGCAATGATTAGGGCACTTGCTTTGAACTCAGCTGACCCCAAACCAAATACCAAAACCAAACAAGAAGGTGTGTATTGTGTTTTTGCCCCTGTATAGCCATGAGGCATGGGGGTGGAAGAGGGATAATGGCAGCTGTCTATACGGACTTTCTTTTTAAGTTTTGGAGCCACACCTGGCAGTGCTTGGGGCTCACCCCTGGCTCTGTGCTCAGGGCCCACTCCTGGCAGAGTCTGGAGGACCATATGCGGTTCTAGGATCAAACCTGAGGCAGGGGGCTGGAGCAATAGCGCAGCGGGTAGGGCATTGGCCTTGCACGCGGCCGACCCGAGTTTGATTCCCAGCATCCCATATGGTCCCCCAAGCACCTCCAGGAGTGATTCCTCAGTGCAGAGCCAGGAGTAACCCCTGTGCATCGCCGGATGTAACCCAAAAAGCAAAAAAAAAGAAAAAAAGAAAAAGAACAAATAAAACCCCAAAACCCGAGCCAGTTACATGCATGGCCAGACACCTAATTTACTGTTCTATCCCCCACCCCTAGGCAGAGCTTTTCTTTTGTAGAAATGGAAAGCTTTATTGGAAAGCAGAGAGAAAGAGAAGGCAAATGACTGATGGGGGAGGAACTTAGTATAGGAGGAAGTTTGGAAGAGCTTTTATTAGGAATATTTGGAAGCAGCACTGGGTCCTGAGTCTCCCTCCTTCTCTCTGCTGTTGCAATGACCAGGGATGGCTGAGGGTCAGTGGGTCTCCATTTGAGTTGTGGTGCTCAATGGGGATTGCACAGTAGGTATTGGTATTTGCACACTCAACCATGGCACGCACACCACACACACACACACACACACACACACACACACACTCACTCACACCTGACTTCAGTGTGGTTTGCAGCACCAGGGAACACAGACAGCAGGGCTGACAGGATTTTGCTTAGTTCATGCACAACCACTGGGAACTCAGAGAACTTATTGTAAGGCAAGCACTTTCGCTGCTGGAAAGTAAAAGTTTATTGAACTCCTTAAGATGCCTGCATATAGTGAAGTTATCTACTGTGGTCTTCCTTCCTTCCTTCCTTCCTTCCTTCCTTCCTTCCTTCCTTCCTTCCTTCCTTCCTTCCTTCCTTCCTTCCTTCCTTCCTTCTTTCCTTCCTTCCTTTCTTCCTTCCTCCTTTCATCCTTTCCTCCCTTCTTCCCTTCCTCCCTCCCTTCCTTCCTGATTTTGTATTTTTTGCTTGTTCCTAGAATAGACTCCAGGGCCTAAACAGGTGCAGGACAAGTGCTGAATGCCACTGAACCACAACCCAGGCCTGGCATGTATAGCCCAGTAAGCTAACTAAGCAGAAAAAAAGAGCAGGTTGTTAGTTCTTCAACATTTTTTTTAGAATATTCTTATATTTCACTTTTACTTTCAGAGTATTCTAATGCTCTAATGTTAAATTTACTTCAACATTCTTGTGTTTCTTTTTTACTTTCAGAAAGTTATTGATATGCAATGCAAATTCAGAGCTATAAGGAAGAAAGTAAGAAAGAAAAAAGAAAAGAAAGTGGAAGGAAGGAAGGAAGGAAGGAAGGAAGGAAGGAAGGAAGGAAGGAAGGAAGGAAGGAAGGAAGGAAGGGAGGGAGGGAGGGAGGGAGGGAGGGAGGGAGGGAGGGAGGGAGGGAGGGAGGGAGGGAAGAGAGAAAACATACAAGCTCTATCAACCAGAATTGATTTGTTTTCCTAGGAATAAACAGTTGTCCACACACATTTTACCAGTATCATACTTTGTTTGGGCTGGAGAAATAGCACAGCAGGTAGGGGCGTTTGCCTTGCACGAAACTGACCCGGGTTTGATTCCTCCGTCCCTCTCGGAGAGCCCAGCAAGCTACCGAGAGTATCTCACCCACACAGCAGAGCCTGGCAAGCTATCGGTGGCATATTCGATATGCCAAAAACAGTAACAACAAATCTCACAATGGAGGTGTTACTGGTGCTCGCTTGAATAAATCGATGAACAATGGGATGACAGTGCTACAGTGCTACATACTTTGTTCATGGTTTTTAAGAGCTGTATTTGGGTGAGGGTGTGTGTTAGGAAGTGCTCAGGGCTTACTCCTTGTTTTATGCTCAGAGATCCCTCCTGGCAGGGGATATATTGGGTGCCCATATCTAATTTGGGTTGACTGCATGCAAAGCAGGAATCTTACCCACTCTACTCTCTCCAGTCTGTCTCTGTGTGTCTGTGTTCATTTTTTGAACTCTTTCTGATCCTCCTGTCTTTTTGTCTGTCCATTTACAATACAATATCAAGTACTATAGCTTCATATGAAGTCTTGATATCTATTAGAGTCACACTTCCATCTCTGTTTTGCAGGTGTAATTGGGGTGCCTAGGATCAAACCCAGCTGGCAGTATGCAAGGCAAATGCCTTACTCACTGTACTTTCTTTCTGGCCCCTCTTAGTTCTTGTTTTAAAACAAACTTACTTCTCCTTCATTCTGCTTTCCTAGCAGAAATGGCTGCAGTGAACTGAGTGTTAGCTAAGTGTATGCATCTGCCAAGATAGAGCCCTAAAACTTATATAATGTTATACTGCTTTAATTAAAATAATAATAATAACAACAGCAACAGAGATTGTTGGCTCACTCCCTGGCACAGTCTTCCCTGTTGGCTCTGACGGCAGCCTCTGGAATGTTTTCACTGCCAGGGTCTTTCTTGACCACACTGGAAGGGGCCCTGAGCCACTGCACATGTTTGGTCACTTGGCCATTGCTAGATCCACCAGCTTATTATAAAGAGACAGAAGTCAGGTGCAGCCAGAGGGGAGACAGCCACAGGGCAAGGGGATGTGGCTGGGCCCAGGGCTCCCACGTGTCCTCCCAGAACCCCCACGTCACCAGCTCAGAGCTCCAGTTCGTCCATAATTTTTTGACATGTGTTTTCAGTTAAAGCATTACTCTGGAGGAAGTAAGGGAGGGCCAGATCATCAAGTGATTCAGTAGGTCATCTTAACCTCCCTTCCACTGGGTGTACCCAGGTAGCAGTTAGCAGCTAGGAGCAGTAGAAACAATGGCCGCTGCACTGGAGAGCCGCCATCAAACAAGACAGGCAGGCAGTCCAATGGAGACCAAAGACCACCATGGGGAAGGATGGAGATCTCTGGGTGGCCCGCGGAGTGGGGGAGAATGAGCGAGCAGGACCACAGGGATGAGCAGAAACAGGAGCGGGCTGCTGTCTCCAACATTGAGGCTCCTCCTTCAGCAGCTGCTGCTGTCTGCAGAGATAAGCCCACAGGAGCTGTGAAATAAAGATCTGTTAAATGAAATAGCGTGGAAGGCCTGTGGTGTTCTGTGTGCCGCCCCCAGGGGCCTGGACATTGGCTAGTTCTGCTGTGACAGTAACAATGGTTTTCAATATTATTCCTGTGCTTTGGGTTGCCACTGCACAGTCCCCTCCAGGAAAGTGCCGATGTCCTTCTATCATGCCCTCCGGTTCCTTCTCCACCTTTTCCAGAACTGGCAGCTTCAGTTCTCAGTTCAGTTCTTCAGAGTTTAATTGCATGGGCTATTGTCTGTTCCCTTGTTCTGTGTTTTTATACTCCGCATGTGAGATCATCCACTGTTTGTCTTTGTCCTTCTGACTTGCTTCACTTCACGTCCACCTTCCAAGTTGGAGTGAACTGCCAGGATTTCCTCTTGTATCATAGCTGAGTAGAATTCCATTGTGTATGTGTACCACAAGCTCTTTATCCACTCGATTGGTGTTGAGTGCTTGGGTTGTTTCCAGTTCTTGACTATTGTCAACAAGGCTGTGATGAACTTAAGCATGGATATATACATGAGAAATCAACGTGTTGTGTTCTTGAGATACTTAAGAGTAGAAATCAGTGGATCATATGGAAGTTCCTTATTTAATTTTACCACAAATTCAGAACCAGAACACCAGAAGTAAATGAAAGTTCCTTTTTCACCACATCCTTGCCAGCATTCCAGACTCTGATATATGACATTCTTGCCTTCTATATTCTTGGGGGTGGGGGGTCGTACGTTTAATTGGTGGGGGGGCACACCTGGTGATGTTCAGGAGTTACTCCTGGTTCGGCATGAGGAATTACTCTTGGCGGTGCTCAGGGAAACTTATGAGATGCTGGGGATAGAACCCGGGTCAGCCATGTGCAAGGTAAATTCCCTACTTGCTGTACTATCACTCCAGCTTCTTGCCTGTCATGTTTTTTTTTTGGGGGGGAGGGGGTCACACCTGGCGATGCACAGGGGTTACTCCTGGCTCTGCACTCAGGAATTACTCCTGGCAGTGCTCAGGAAACCATGTGGGATGCTGGGAATGGAACTCGGGTCGGCTGCTTGCAAGGCAAATGCCCTACCCGCTGTACTATCGCTCCAGCCCCACCATCTATGTTCTTAACCAGACTATTTTGTTTCTCTAGATTTTTGATGTTATGGTCTAAATAAGGACTTGGCAAGTTATAGCTACAGCCAAAACCAACCTACCACCTGTTTCCCCCCCACACACACACACAGTTCACAAGTTTAAAGTCATTTTTATATTCAACCATCATAGTGGTTGAAAAGATCTAAAGGGAAATAATTCTTATAGCTTGCAATATTATACAAAATTCAAGTTTTAGAATCCATAAATGAGAGTTTATTGGAACACAGCCAGACTAATTTGTTGATGCATTTCCTAGAGCTGGTGTTGCATTACTGGAGGCAGAAATAGGTAACTGTGCCTGAGACTTCCTAGTGCCCAAAGTCTAAGCAGTTAACTGGGAACATCAGGTCTATGGGCTACATAAAGAACCCTAAAATTATGTGTCCAGACCTGGGACATGATGGAAGAGACATGAATGCCTCTCAGCATCCCGAGGCCCAGCTGCCTATATTCTATGACCCATGAATTATATTTCTAATATCCAAATGGCTCTCGGCAGAAAACAATTTTCCCCAGCCCTGCCAGAGGGAAAGTTCATTTGCCCCTGCTTAAGTTTCTGAATATATAACTTTATGATAAAGAATATGAAATGAACATGCATGCTGACTCTTATTTTTCTGGGTTTGGGGCTATACCCGGTGGTGCTCAGTGGATACTCTTGGCTCTGCGCTCAGGAATAACTCTTGGTGGTGCTTAGAGGACCATCTGGGATGCCAAGGATAAAACCCAGGTTGGCTGCGTGCAAGGCAAGAGCCCTACCCACTGCACTCTCACTCAGGCTCCTATTTTGACTTTAAATAAACAAAAACAATTCTAGATATTTCCAATGGCTTGAGATAGTATTTTCTATGATAAATTTGGTCAGATGGAAGAATACTCTGAATCTAAAGCAAAGCTTGTGCTAGGGATATAACTCACTGGTAGCGAGCATATCAGATGTGTGTGCCATCCTGGGCTTGATCCCTGACACCAAGAAACAAAAACCAACTCCTGGGGCTGGAGAGATAGCACAGTGGGTAGGGCATTTGCCTTGCAAGCGGCCGACCCGGGTTCAAATCCCAGCATCCCATATGGTCCCCTGAGCACGGCCAGGGGTAATTCCTGAGTGCAGAGCCAGGAGTAACCCCTGTGCATCGCCAGATGTGACCCAAAAAAGAAAAAAAAAAAACAACCAACTCCTCCTCCCCGCTATTCCTTCCCTCCTCCACACACACACACACACACACACACACACACACACACACACAGCCATTGGTAGTAACAACAACAACAGCAAAAGCTATAGCTTGTCTTGCTTAAGGAATGACCTGGTCATTTCCTTCAAGTGCTCTTTCAGTTTTTTTTTTTTTTGCTTTTTGGGTCACACCCAGCGATGCTCAGGGGTTACTCCTGGCTTTGCACTCAGGAGTTACTCCTGGCGGTGCTTGGGGACCATATGGGATGCCGGGGATCGAACCTGGGTCAGCCGCGTGCAAGGCAAACGCCCTACCCGCTGTGCTATCGCTCCGGCCCCTCTTTCAGTTTTTTTTTAAACCAGTACATTAATGTCTCGTATGCTGGTTTCATTGAGAACGAAACCACCAAGATCAAACATAGGTGAGTCAGTCAGTCTTCCCGGTCAGGTGTCAGAAGGGAATTCTGGAGTTGATGAGACCCAAACCAGATCTAGTTCAGTTTGATTCCACCACTACAGCCGGTAATACAAATAAGTAACTTATTTGAGTCTCAGTTTTCCTACTTGTAAAATGACAGTGACAGATTTAATTGGGGACCAGCCAACACATGAGGCACCATCAATGTTAAGTTGGTGCTCTTGCCTTAAGCCAGTGTTCTTTAAATATTAATTTATTTGTTAGTGGTAGTGAAGGCAAACTGATCTTCTGCTAAAATTTTCATAAATTGTGGTGTTAGAATGGTGTATGCCTGAAACCCTAACGTCAATATGTTATAAGTCATAGTGCCTCAACAAAAATTTTGGAGAAATTTAAAACACAAAACAAAAGTCCAAAAATTTTACCTGTTTACCTTTTTTGATGTTCAGCATAAGGAATATCTTATATCAAGGCTTTTGAACTGCCTTAGCTTTGTGTTTTTTCTCACTGCCTAATTATCGGCTGCTTTAAATAATTAAGAATGTGGCTAGTTGATATGAATATATTATCTCATTTAAAATACATTAAAAGTGCCAGAAAGATAGTATAGGGTAATTTAAAAAAGGGAGTGCTTGCCTTGTATACAGCTGGCCCTGGTTTGGTCCCCAAATTAAATCTGTAAAACTGCCATTTTACAGGTAAGAAAATTGAGACTCAAATAAGTGATTTATTTGTATTACCAGTTCTAGTGGTGGAATCCAAACTAAATTGGATTCAGTTTGGGTCTCATCAACTCCAGAATTTCCTTTTGACACCTGACCGAGAAAACTGACTCTGACTCACCTATGTTTGATCTTTGTGGTTTCATTCTGAATGAACCAGCTCCATGGAGGAGCCACATGGTCCTCTGTGCATCACTGGGTATTGTCCTAGAGTCCCTCTGAGGTGGCCCAGGGACCCCCTGGCATGGTAGGATCATCATAACACCACAGCTCTTGTGTCATTGAACCACTGGCTGGGTTGGCTAAGATGCTTAGAGATAAGCTTCCTCTCCTCCCTCCACACAAAAAAGAAGAAGAAGAAAAGAAAAAGAAAAAGAAAGAAAGAAAAAGAAAATGCATCGTATGGGTTGAAGAGAGAGAGAGAGAAACAGTTGAGCACTCGCTTTGCGTCCAGGAGGTCTCCCTTTGCTCTTGTACCATGTAGTCCCTCAAACCCCACCAGGAGAGGTCCCTGAGCACAGAGTCATGAGTAAGTCCTAAACACAGCTGGCTGTAGCCCCCAAACTTAAAATATAACTATTTACTTTAAGGGGGAAAAATTTGCTAAACCGAAGAGAGTGTACATGGGGGCAGGTCTTTGTCTTGGTTAGAACTCAAGCACTGCATATCAGTCCTGATCATAGAGTCAGGAATAGCCCCTAAGCATAAATGGATGTAGCCCCCCAAACCCAAAAACAAATAAATAATGGTTGCTTGGCGGGTGGGGGGTGGGGGGGGGTCTGGGTTGTTGCTTGTAGTAGAGTACTTGCCATGCATGTGTGAGGGTGAGGGTTCAACTCTGAATCTGTTAATGAATTAAGAAGTGGCAACTTTGGTTGCCCCCCTTAAATATGTGTAAACCTAAAAATACCTTTAAAATATCCACCAAGGGGCTGGAGCAATAGCACAGTGGGTAGGGCGTTTGCCTTGCATGTGGCCAACCCAGGTTTGATTCCCAGAATCCTATATGGTCCCCTGAGCACAGCCCGGAGTCATTCCTGAGTGCATGAGCCAGGAATAAACCCTGTGCATCGATAGGTGTGACCCAAAAAGAAAAAAAAAATTCACCATATAGGTTTAACCTAAGCAACTAGATTGAGATTGGCAGGCAAATACAGTGTTATGAAAGAGAATGCCGTCATCTTGCTTGAGAAGGAGACTCAGGTGCAAGTTCACTTGACATTTGCAAGTCTGAGATTACAGTGAAGATCTAAAGAAATGGAAATACAGGTTGGGGGAAAGAGTAGGTGGGCGCAGGTGAAATTCTGAACAAAAACCTCTGAGCAGAATGAAATGATAATGCTCTTCCCACACCTGAAAAAAAAAAAAAGGAGTTGAGACTTATCAAAGGGACAGATCTAGAATTGCCTTGGGTGGTTGATTCTAAGAATTAGGCAAACCTGTGACACCCGTTTGTGTCTTCATACTGTGCTCCAGTGTTCTGCTTCCGGAGGGATAGCCATGGCCTGGGCACCTTGACTAAGCACTTCATGACTCAGTCGTTCCCCTGCCCTATGTAGACTGTAGAGAGGGAAGGATCCTGCCTAGAGTGGGTACAGGCACAGAGTCATGGCGAACGCTGTGCCTTGGTGAAGGAGGGGCAGAACAGAACTGCTGAAATCTGGGCTTGAGTTTATTTGTGAATTTCTAACGTTGTGAGCCTCCCCTGGGGTTGTCCCCAGGCCACTCTACTTCTCTGGCTCTGCTGGTTAATGTTTGCTCTGGTTGGGAAAGAACTGATGTGTATCTGGTGGTTCGGCCCCTGTCACCTGGGCTCATCCTTCTGGCCTTTTCATTGCTGACAATGCCACCCTATCCCTGCACCTTGATTTCTGCTTGTTCGTGTGCGGCAGCCTCTAGACTCCATTGTCTTCTAAGAATCTTCATTATATTTTGGAGAGCTGTATACCTGGAGATACTTGAGGGTGGGCTACTCCTGGTTCTGTGCTCTGAAGATCACTCCCCTGCTCAGGGACCAGGTATTGCCAAGGATTAAAACCCAGGCTCGAGGCTGGAGCGGGTAGGGTGTTTGGCTTTCATGTGCCCGACCTGGGTTTGATCCCCAGCATCCCATATGGTCTCCCAAGCACCGCCAGGAGTAATTCCTGAGTGCAGAGCCAGGAGTGACCCCTAAGCATTGCTGGCTGTGATTCAAAAAGTTAAAAACAAACAAACAAACAAAAAAACCTAGGCTCCTGCCTAGGAACCCATTGACCTATTTTTCTGGCCTGCCCATGCACACTTTAATCATGCAACATGTGAAGTCTGTGAAATGGAATATCCACATTATATAAATTGCAATAACAAACTCTTGACAGATTTCTGCAAAATGTTTGTTGATAACTTCCTTCAATGTCCTGAGACATTATACAAAGAATCATTGTCAGTGTTTTGGAGAGCAAAGAAAAATGAGATAGCCATCTATACTATTTCTCCATTCTAGT
This sequence comes from Sorex araneus, assembly GCF_027595985.1. Lineage (NCBI taxonomy): Eukaryota > Metazoa > Chordata > Mammalia > Eulipotyphla > Soricidae > Sorex > Sorex araneus. Next base: position 173,095,498 of record NC_073306.1, on the reverse strand, counting down.
ATCACATATGCCTGGAAGTCAACCAGATTTCTAACAGGGTTTAAAATGTCAGCCAGAATATACTGAATATATAGTAGACGCAGAGATTGAGTTTCCTTCAGTTTGCTGAGATAAGCTGGGCTTGGAGTGAGTTTGGAGTGAGCTTGGAGTGAGAAGGGAAGGCTCTAATAATAGAATTTATTGCCTTTTAACCAACATTTTCTTACTTCCCACTTCAATTTGTGCCTACCTTTTCTCATAGCCAGATGTCATGTCCAGGTCTATTGTACAGTATCATGTTTGATTATGTTCTAATTTTTTTTACCATAAAAAAATTAGTCAGCAAGGGGCTGGAGTGATAGCATAGTGGGTAGGGCATTTGCCTTGCATGCAGCCAACCCGGGTTTGATTCCCAGCATCCCATATGGTCCCCCAAGCACTGCCAGGGGTAATTCCTAAGTGCAGAGCCAGGAGTGACCCTTGTGCATCACCAGATGTAATCCAAAAAGCAAAAAAGAAAAAAATTAGTCAGCAAAATATATACATTTCTCTAGGAGGAAATAGGAATGAAGCCATCCAAGCAATTCGTTCTACACTAAATTGAAGGGAGAAGTGTATTTTCCCAACAAGAATGCTTTCATCCTATCAGTCCTCAAATAGCACGACTTTGTTTGAAATTCAAATGGGCAAAGATATTTTTTGTGTTTGGTCGAAGGTAATTTTGACTCTTGAACTGCAAAACAACTGAGTTGCCATGTCACTCCAGAACCAGCCGAGGAAGTCTGGAAATGCCCCACATTCAGCCCAGTCTATCAAGCCACATAGTCTTCTGGGAGTCTTCCTGGGTGAACTGTATGGCGGTGAGAGTTCTTCAGAACTCTCTGCACCTGTCCCCCTGCTGATCTTGGCAGAAGCAGAGCCATTCTTGCGGAAGCTCTCCAATGACAGTTGGCAGAGCCCTGGCTCTTTACTTCTAGGGTGTCCTTGACCTCCCAGGGTTGCCAGTGTTCCTGGCCCAGCTCCTTCCCTCTGCTTAAGCTCCAGGATGAAAATCCGGCCACTGAGGAGTCTGTGAATCCTCAGTTCAAAGTAAAGAATCTTCCAGATCAAGGCCAATAGCATTTAACTCCCAAGGACAGAGCCAACTATTACACTCTTCCAGATGTGACTTAATTATAGGGATGGCATTTAGCCTGTGATTGACAGGTCTTGGCCCTACCATCACACCTTGAATAGAAACCCTTGCAGTTTATTATTTAATCATCAGGGTGCAGAAACACGATGTAAGTTTCATAATGACAGATTTATAGATGTGGATGAGGTGCTCAGGGCAAGGCCCTGCTGAAATTAACCAACTTTCAGATGGTGTTTGTCTACTGTCAACCTCGGAAAAAAATGTAAACAAAAATATGGACCCATATTTTTCAAAAAGAGGAACGGTTTCTTTGCATCTCTATCTTCGCATCTCTCATCAGGAAAATAAGGAGAGGTCAGGGAGATAGTAGGGAGTTAAGGCTCTTGCCTTGCATGCAAGGATTCGCGGTTGGATCCTGGGCACCAAATGGTCTCCTGAGTACCCTCAGGGTCAATCCTGAGCACAGATCCAGAAATAACCCCTGAGCATCGCCTGATGTAGCCCAAACCTTTCTTCCCCACCCCAAAATAAAATTAAATGAAGTTTAAATAGAAAACGAAGCAGTGGCATAAATTGTACCGGCCTTTTATTTTTTTCCTCTCTTTTGTTGAAAGTTTTTCCTAACAACAATTTAATCTGATCCCTGTTTCAAGAGCTTGAGGAGTGGAAGCCCAGGAGATCTTGATGAGTTACAGGTGTTTGATGGAAGGAGCAGGTTAGCAGCTTGGGTCGCCACAACTAAGCCAGAGGTTTCATTCTTTTTTTTTTTTTTTGCTTTTTTTGGGTCATACCCAGCGATGCTCAGGGGTTACTCCTAAGTGCAGAGCCAGGAGTGCTTGGGGAACCATATGGGATGCCGGGGATTGAAGCCGGGTCAAGGCAAACGCCCTACCTGCTGTGCTATCACTCCGGCTCCTTCTTTTTTTTTTTTTTTTTGGAGGTTTCATTCTTATGTTACTTACACCTCAGTGCTCTGTAATCTCTGTAGGCATGTGGACAGAATTGTACAGGTGAGAGCTTCAGCTTTTCCACACTTGCTTCTGGAGTGTTTTTCTTGTGCCAAAATAGCAGGGGTTTTTTCGAATACATAATACACCAGGCAGCTATGCACAGACCAGACATCTGCCCCAGACATGGTGGAATAGTTCTGTACTATGAGGAAATCTGTAGCCAGGAGAGAGGCAGGGTGAGACAGTGGCTTCCAGAGCTTTCACTGGCATCGACAGTAAGGAAATAGACATCCATTATGACCCAAATCCCAAATTCCAGCCTGACAATGAAGAGCCAATATGTAAATATACATATACATGCATTACTGAAATAAATTTCAGAGGACACTTCTCTCTTGACTGTTTCATAACTTCTTCTCTATTTCATTCATATATTTTAAATAGATATGTCATCCACTGGACTGATTTTATGTTCTTTTATGCATGGTGCAAGAGGCTATCTCAGTGCGGATGTGTCTGACTGATTCAGTGTGTTCCTCCTGTCCAAAATATAGCCATGTATGTTTGTCTCTCAATGCGGGGCTCAGCCACAACCTATAAAACATTTCCCTGGGCTCCATAGGTGTGTCCTGAGAGAGCAGATGCACTTTGGGGATCTGGTTTGTATCTCCTCTCTCAAGCAGCTAACTTCTCTTTTGGGTCTCTTTCCTATTCCCCTTCCAAATATATCAGAGATCAATAAATAGTTGGACACTAACCTGAAGTATCAGGACCTGGAGCAGCTTGCTGAAACTCTTTGATCCTCAGCGCTCTGACCTATAGTTAAAAACAACAGCAACAACAACAACAAAATTCTGCATCACAATGCTATTGTGAAAGGCGTGTGATGTATTAACTGTGAAACTTTAAAGTGTTCAGTATAATTATCATTTTACCTACAACCTTATAAGCCATGACACATTAAGATCTATGAGGCTTCCTGATGCTTCAACAACTCCGGGTGTTTAATAAACTGCCAAGTGCCTGCGTGCCTTCTAAAAGCAGGTCAGCTCATCTGACAGTTTGGATTGCATGAAATTATACTTTGCTACTTCACCCTCTGATTCACGTTCACAGAGATGGAAAGTAGAACAGTGGTCACCAAGGCTAAGAGGACAGCAGGATTGCGAGCGATTGCTTCATGAGAGCAGAGTTTCAGTCTGAGATGATGAAAAGGTTCTGGAAGTCAATGGGATTGATGTTTGCTTAACAATGTGAATGTCCTTGATTCCACAGAACTGTGCTCTATTTAAAAACATGATGACGATGGCAACTTGGGTGGGGGGGGGCGGGGGGAGTACAGTGTACTTTATTCATGGTACATGAAAGGTTGAGCTCCCAAGGCTTTGTCGAGGGTCTGGAATAGAAATTTGAGGTCAGGAGAGTGTCCGTGTATTGGGTGAGTGGGGGGAGGTGCCCCAGAAGCTGAGGGCTCCCCTCTTCCTCTTAGAGTTTTCGTTGGGTCTGGTGGTCCTGGGGGTGCCTGCTCATTGGAGGTTATGAGGACCATGAGGGTCACCACCCTATTGCTGTAGCTGAACTCATTGTCGTACCAGGAAATGAGCTCGACAAAGTGGTCATTAAGGGCAATGCCAGCCCCAGCATTGAAGATGCAGGAGTGGGTGTCACTGCTAAAGTCGCAGGAGAGAGACAACCTTGTCCTTCACATAGCCCAGGATGCCCTTACGGGGACCCTGTGTGGTCTGTTTCATCACTTCCTTGATATTGTCCCATTGGGCAGCAGGTCAGCTCCCTGACAGACATATTGGGAGTGAGGACACGGAAGGTCATGCCCGTCAGCTTCCTCTTCATCTCCACGATGACCTAGCTAATGGCCTTGGTGGTGACCGTGGCATCAGGGATGATGTTCTGAGCCACCCCTTGGCTGTCATGCCACTGCTTCCCAGAGGGGCCGTCCACGGTCTTCAGGGTGGTAGTGAGGACATGGCCTGTGGTCATGAATCACTCCATGATGCCAGAGTCGTCACGAACAGCCTTGGCCGGGGATGCCGTACGGTTGGTGGCACAGGAGGTGCTGCCGACAGTCTGCAGGGAGTTAGCACACTTCTCATGGCTCACACCCACCGCAGACAGAAGGGCCAGTTCTGATGACCCTTTTGGCACCCACCCCCATTCAACTGAGCCTCAGCCTTGTCCATGTGAGTGCAGACCCTAGTGGGCTCCACAACATAGTCAGCACCAGCTCCACCCCATTTGATGTTGGCCAGATCTTTGTCCTGGAAGACGGAGCTCGGCTTCCCGCTGGTGATGGGCTGCCCGTTCTCAGCCTCGACTGTGACACTAAGCTTCCCGTGGGTGGAATCATACCGAAACATGTAGACTATGGACTTGAGGTCAATGAAAGGGTCATTGGCAGCCACAATTTCCACCTTGCCAGAGTTCAAGGCGGCCTTGGTCACCATGTGGCCGATGTGACCAAATTCGTTCACTCCCACCTTCACCTTCGTGTCTCCGGGATGTGACTGATGCAGTGCAAGAGGCAGCGTCTGTTTAACAGGGAGGAGGAGCAGAGAGCCAAGATGACGACTTTTCATTAAACGATATGTTTCATGGTACTAGCGATTGAATTCAGGACTTCACATATGCAAATCAGCCCCCTGCCACTGAGTCACAGCCCCGGCCCCAGAGAGGTTTCAAGTTCAGTTCATCACACCCAAAGTAGAAACAATGACCTGAAACCACAACCCTCTTTTTAAAACATTTCTATTTCCCCCTACCCTCTGTTGTTTCTCTGTTGACCAGGCTTTTCAAACACTTGGTTTCATTGCGGTGCTCACACACAAAGGGAGCTGGGGATCACTTTGCTGTGGCACTGGGGGTCCCAATTAGCAGGACCCCCGAGATCACACTCAAGCACGCGGGTCAGCTCGAGGAACCAAACTCTCGGTCTCACCAGCCTCATGCCTGCAGGTAAGAACTCTATCAGTGTGCCGGCCCCCAGCCCTGTCCCAAGCCCCTTGACCCGCTTAGAGTTAAAATTCAGGGCAAGACTCAGCAGGTTCAGCTCATTCCTGCCCGGAGGGATATCTCCTGAGCTGGGACCCTCCAGCTCTGCACCTGAGAGATCTGAGAGGGTTTTTTCCCACCTGGTGCAAAGTGTAAGCTAAGGTTCTCTTAAGGTTCTCTCCTCCACTCGGCCTCTCAGCTTGCACGCTCTCTCTCTCTCTCTCTCTCTCTCTCTCTCTCTCTCTCTCTCTGCAGTTGGAAAGTCGGGCCTTCTTCACGAGATGCTGAAAAAGCAAGCAGGTGTTCCACACCATTCAAACCTGGCCTTGGGGCTGGAGCGATAGCACAGTGAGTAGAGTGTTTGCTCTGTATGCAGCCAACCCGGGTTCAATTCCCAGTATCCCATATGGTCCCCCGAGCACCGCCAGGAGTGATTCCTCAGTGCAGAGCCAGGAGTAACCCCTGTGCATCTCGGGTATGACCCCCCAAAAAAAAATGGCCTTGCAGTTGCAGGGAGCTGCTTGCATCCTCAACCATAAATTGGGTGAGTCGTGGTGCTGGCCCAGGCTCAGACTGCATGGGGACTTCACCAGGGCATGAGGTCTGGGGCAGCCATGGTTCACGTAGGGCCAGTTATCACCATCTACCACACTCAAAACAGAAACAATGACCTAAAAACACAACCCTTTTTAAAAAAAAAACAAAAAAAACCCTCTATTTCCCTCTTCTATCTGTTGTTTCCTCTGCTGACCCGGCTTTTCAAACACTTTGGTTTCATTGCTTGGAAATCCTACCGATTTCCAACTTCCCTCCATGCTCTCTTGTCTGCTCCTGAGTTCTGGTTCCCTGTTACTGTCTACATATGGGAGCAGGGCGCCAGTTAAGACAATGGACTTTGGCTGCCAATGTTGGCTAAACCACATGCCCATCGTGAAGTCTCTGGCAAGTCATTCTCTTATTGCCTCACGCTGTTTCAGCTTTCTTTTCTTTTATTCTTTCTCTTTCTTTCTTTCTTTCTTTCTTTCTTTGTTTCTTTCTTTGTTTCTTTCTTTGTTTCTTTCTTTCTTTCTTTCTTTCTTTCTTTCTTTCTTTCTTTCTTTCTTTCTTTCTTTCTTTCTTTCTTTCTTATTGAATCACTGTGAGATAGTTACAAGCTTTCATGTTTGGGTTACAATCACACAATGATCAAACACCCATCCCTCCACCAGTGCACATTTCCTACCATCAACTTTCTTCCTTAAAAAAAAAAAAATATATATATATACATGTGTGTGTGTATATATATACATATATATACTGCATATATAGTGTGTATGCAGGACCCAGGGCTGAGATCTCCAAGGCTGCTCTGATCAGGACTGGGCCTCTTCCACCCAGATTCTCCATTTTCCAGTAGCTAACCAGTCACACCCAGAAACTGTCCCTGGCGCAATGTAATCCCATCCATGGCCAACATCTTGGCACTATAAAACCAAGCTTACATCTAATAGCCTAGTTCTCCCTCTTGGAGATCCTGACAAGCTACCGAGAGTCTATTGCCTGCTCGGGAGAGCCTGGCAAGCTCCCTATGGCATATTCATATCCAGTACAGTATAGTACAATACAGTCACAGATATATACATACCTCTCGGAGAGACTGGCACACTACTGAGAGTATCCTGCCTGCATGGCAGAGTCTGGCAAGCTACCCGTGGCATATACGATATGCCAAAAACAGTAACAATAGGTCTCATTCCCCTGACCCTGGAAGAGCCTCCGATCATTGGGAAAGACGAGTAAGGAGAAGCTGCTAAAATCTCAGGACTGAGTGTAATAGAGATGTTACTGGTGCCTGCTTGAGTAAATCGACGAACAACAGGATGACAGTGATATAGTGATATATATGTATATATATCCTTTTAATTAATTAATATATTAAATCCTTCCTCTTCCTTCCCTTGCTGTTGTAATTGCGATGGCAGGGTTCTACCCCCCTGGGCTGTGGCATTCCCCAAGGTTGGCCACCCATATGTTTTGCCATGGGAAGAGGTGTGCTCTTGATTGAGACACACAAATTATGGGGGTGATGTTCGTGGGTGAGTCGCTGCGATGCTTACCTACATGCTTACCAAAGGTTGCACTTCCTGGCCGTGACCTCACACTTCTGTGTTTTGTTTGTTTGGGGGCCCCACCCATCTGTGTTCAGGGCTTACTCCTGGCTTTGTGCTGAGGGGTCACTCCTGGTCGTGTTCATAGGCCATATGTAGTCCAAAGAGATCAGCTGTGTGCAAGGCAAGTGTCTTAACCTGAACTATGTCTCTCTGGCCCCTCGCATAGTTTTCCAGTGGTGGTGATGCCCCTTGTCATAGTGTTTCCACACACAGCTAGTTGCTGTGTAGCCAAAAATCGCTTATGGTGTTGGAGGGATCTCAGACAGCAGAGCTGCCAGACTCACAAAGCTCTGTTCTGTTGGAATCATGCTTGGTGCATGTGGGACTCTGTGGATTCGAACCTCTTTGACCATGTGCTTGCAAAGCATGTGCTCTAAGACCCAGAGCGATTCCTCTAGTGGTTGTCTCAGTTATCTTTTTTTGTTTTGGTTTTAGAGAAAAATATATTTCAAGACAAAGCATTTTACATAGAAGTTTTTTTTTTAATTTATTCTTTTATTGAATCACCATGTGGAAAGTTACAAAGCTTTCAGGTTTAAGTCTCAGTTAAACAATGCTCGAACACCCATCCCTTCACCAGAATCACAGTATACCTCCCCCCTCCCCCCCACCTCCCCAGCCCCCTACTCCGCATGTGTAACTGGTAAATTTTACTTTACTTTCACTTTACTTTGATTACATTCAATATTTCAACAAAAAAAACCCTCACTATTATTGATTTGGAGTTTCTCCCCCCTAAAGTCGACCTGCTGAGAAGAAAGCATTTGATAATTTGTTTTACATTGCTGAGAATGAAGAGATATGAGGTTGAGAGGCCACACTAGCAGCCGCATGGGTTTGGATTTCTGTATTTTAGTAACTAAGTCCAGAGAAATATCTGCCAGAAATTGCATCCTTGTAAACTTGTACCTTTCAGCTACTTTATATTCCACATATGAGTGCAATCTTTCTATGTCTGTCTCTTTCTTTCTGACTCATTTCACTCAGCATGATACTTTCCATGTTGATTCACTTATATGCAAATTTCATGACTTCATGTTTTCTGACAGCTACATAGTATTCCATTGTATAGATATACCAGAGTTTCTTTAACCAGTCATCTGTTTTTGGGCACTCTGGATTTTTCCATATTGTGGCTGTCTCAGTTATCCTATGTCTCAATTATCTTACCTATAACACGAGGGTGACAGTAGTATTTATCTCATTGTGTTATTATTTTTATTTTTGTTTTGGGAATCACACTTAGCGGTACTCAGGTGCTTAGGTCACTAGCTGGCTCTGCACTTGGGGGACATTGTTGGCAGGCTCAGGGCACCTTCTGGGGATGCTGGGGATCTAACCCAGGTTGGCTGCATGCAAGGACAGTGCCCTCGCCATTGTACTATAGCTCCCACCCCAGATTCACTGTTATTTTGAGTACCAATGGGTGAGTAGGAGTAAAAGAAGTGGTAACTGTGCTTGGCACAAAGTCAGAAGGGCACGCACATGTGCTATTATTGTTATTGCTTTTTGCATCTTTTTCTTTGTCCCAATTAGCAGGTAGGGCGTTTGTCTTGCACGCGGCCAACCTGGGTTCGAGTCCTCCATCCCTCTCAAAGAGCCTGGCAAGCTACCGAGAGTATACCACCCGCATGGCAGAGCCTGGCAAGCTACCCATGGCGTATTCAATATGCCAAAAATAGTAACAAGTCTCACAATGGAGATGTTACTGGTGCCCGCTCAAGCAAATTGATGAGCAATGGGATGACAGTGATAGAGTGATACAGTGAATTAAGGAAATGAAGTGGTGTGGGCAGAAGTTAGGGCCACTAAGACAGAAAGCCTGGAAACGCTGGCCTGGGTGCCCGGGACCTCCAGCCTCACAGAGCTCTCACTTACATCCAAATCCCTCGCTGACATTTAAGCCTCTTTCCTTTGTTCTGCCCACAGGAGACATGGCGAGCAGCTGATCAACACCTTCCCATGGTAATCTCCTGAACGCAGCTGGGAGTGCTTAAAGATTTGCGGCGGACTAAGCTGAGCATCGGAAATTGAGTTGATGATATGTTCGATGCATGGAAGCCTGGGCTGTGGCACAGGCCGGGTTATTCATTGACACCCCTCCCTGCTCCTGGCCCCCTAAGGAAGCTGGGGTCAGAGGTGGGAGGGAGGTTCCGTCTCAGTGACCGCACTGAGGGGATACCTGCCTGAAACCCGGAGGACAATGCAAGCAGGGGCTGAGGGGTGCTGCAGAGGTGACACTCAGCTGGCTTCAAAAGATTTCAGTCCAGGAACTGATTGTGTTGCGCAGTTAATTAGCACCTACTGTTTACTGCAGTGAGTTCTTGCTGAGTCCACCAGTAGCCCTTCTGGCTAATCCAATAAGCACTTTCCAATCCTCTGCTTCCTGGCCTACCCTATAATATGTTTTTCTCTCCTGTTTTGGAAGGACACAAAACTTGGGGTGTTGTTGGTTTTGGAGTCAGAACGCCTGGACTCGAGTCCTAGGCCTGCACTTAGTGGCTGTATCTTGTAGATCTTGGGGCCAATAACTTAACCTGTCACTTTCTTCATTATCCTACTCATCTTTTCCCTAAGGTGGAAAGTAATAATATTTTAATTAGAGTTGCATTAAAAGTTAACATAAAACTTGCTTTTATAAATCTCTTAGCCCAGAAGAGATGCATAGCAAGAATTTAATATTAATAAAACAGGGGCCTGAGCCATAGTACAGCAGGTGGGACGTTTGCCTTGCACACGGCCAACCTGGATTTGACCCCCAGTATCCCACATGGTCCCCTGAGCCCCATCAGGAGCGGTCCCTGAGCTCAAAGCCAGGAGTAAGCCATGAGTCCTGCCAGGTGTGACCAACTGTCACTGTCACTATCATCCTGTTGCTCATCCATTTGCTTGAGTGGGCACCAGTAACATCTCCATTGTGAGCCTCATTGTTACTGTTTTGGGCATATTGAATACGCCATGGGTAGCTTGCCAGGCTCTGCCGTGTGGGTGAGATACTCTTGGTAGCTTACCAGGCTCTCTGAAAGGGGTGGAGGAATCGAACCCGGATTGGCTGCATGCAAGGGAAATGCCCTGACACTGTGCTATTGCTCCAACCCTGGTGTGACCAAAACCAAAAAAATTTAATAAAGCAAAATCCTCTTATTAGGCATTTAAGAAAAATTGTAGGGCCTCAGTAAAAGTACAGCTGGTAGGGCATTTGCCTTGCTCACAGCCAACCGGGTTTGATCTCTGGCACCCCATAGAGTCCCCTGAGCACCATAAAGAGTAACTCCTGAGTGCAGAGCCAGGAGTAAGCCCTGAGCTCTGCTGATTGTGGCCCCAATTTTTTTTTTTAATTTTACTGTTACCGTTTTTGGCATATCAAATACGCCATGGGTAGCTTGCCAGGCTCTGCCGTGCAGGCGGGATACTCTCGGTAGCTTGCCAGGCTCTCTGAGAGGGATGGAGAAATCAAACTCGGGTCAGCCACGTGCAGGGCAAATGCCTTACCCACTGTGCTATCGCTCCAGTCCACCTCATTACATTATCAATTCATTATCAAGTTTTTGACTCCTAAAATTACTCCCTTTTATGCCAAAAACAGTAACAACAAGTCTCACAATGGAGACGTTAAATCACTGGTGCCTGCTTGAACAAATTTTATTGTCATTTTTTGTGTGGAGAGGTGTGGGGGGAAGCCAAGCGGTGCTGAGGAGCTTGGCCTGGTGATGCTCAGGGGACCATGCAGTACCAAGACTTGAACTTGGTACTGTTTGTTTCATTTATAGCTAGCTTAGCAACATTGTCTGTAGAATTATTTTGAAACTCAGATTTTTTTTTTGAGAAAAAGAAAAAGGTAAACTATTACATAGTATAAAACTTATTTGGGGGGCAGGAGTGATAGGACAGTGGGTAGGGCGTTTGCCTTGCACGCGGTCTACCTGGGTTCGATTCCCAGCATCCCATATGGTCCCCCGAGCACCACCAAGAGTAATTCCTGAGTGCAAAGCCAGGAGGTAACTCCTGTGCATTGCTGGGTGTGACCCAAAAAGCAAAAAAAAAAAAAAAAAAAAAAAATTAAGTTTGATGTTTAATGAAGAGTGTGTTGCTAACTTTTGTAATTTATAAGATTTTGAAACTGTTCAGAGATGACGTATTTGATGACATTCTGTAAAAAGAATTCAAAACAGGATAGTTGTTTTGTAGTAACTAAACATTATTTTAGTATTTGTATATAACTATTGATATAATATAATTTTTCCTCTTGTTTCATTTTTTTATTTGGGCATAAGGATTTACAATAAAATTTTTTCTACTAGAAAAAAAAGACTTGAACCCAGGCCTCCTGCAAGCAAAGCTTGTAATTCAGCCCATTGAGCTTTCTCATCCTAGCCCCATTATATATATATATATATATATATATATATATATATATATATCACTGTCACTGTCATCGTCACTGTCATCCCGTTGCTCACCAATTTGTTCGAGCAGGCACCAGTAACGTCTCTCATTGAGAGACTTATTGTTACTGTTTTTGGCATATCCAACATGCACAGGTAGTTTGCCAGGCTCTGCCTCGAGGGCTCGATACTCTCGGTAGCTTGCCCAGCTCTCCAAGAGGGGCAGAGGAATCGAACTCGGGTTGGCTGAGTGAAAGGCGAATGCCCAACCGCTGTGCTATCCCTCCAGCCCATATATATATATATTTTTTTTTTTCTTTTTGAGTCACACCTGGCAATGCACAGGGGTTACTCCTGGCTCTGCACTCAGGAATCACTCCTGGTGGTACTCAGGGGACCATATGGGATGCTGGGAATCAAACCCGGGTCGACCACGTGCAAGGTGAACACCCTACCCTCTGTGCTCCAGTCCCCCCATTGTCTATTTTAGATGTTAACCTCTTGTCAGATTTATGGCTTCCAAATAGCTGTCCCAGGGTATTTATGATAGTACAATGGGTAGGGTGCTTGCCCTGCATGCAGCTGACTTGAGTTCGATTCCTGATACCCCATATGGTTCCCTGAACCTGCCAGGAGTGATCCTTGAGCCCAAAGGCAGGTGTAAGCCCTGAGCACAGCTGGGTGTGACCCAAAAACAAAAATAAAAGAAACAAGTATCTATTCCATTCAGTGAGTTGCCTTTTCGTTTTGATGATGGTCTCTTTTGCCCTAAAATCAGAAGCTTTTTCGTTTGTTGTAGTTGTGTTAATTTTTCTTTCTGTTTCCCTTGATGTTGGAGTTGATTCCCCAAAGACATAGCTAAGCCTGATATGGAAGTATGCTACTTATATTTTCTTATAAATACATTATATGCTTTTGGGTCTGACATTTAAATACTTAATCCACTTTGAGTTAGTTTTTGTGTTGCTGTTAAATTATGTTCTCACTTCATTCTTTTACATGTGGCTGTTCAATTTCCCTAACCCATTTATTGAAGAGATTTCCTTTTCTCCACTGTGTCCCTGGTTCCTTTGTGATAAGTAAGTAGACCGTATACGTGAGACTTTGTATTTGGGCTCTCCCATTCTATTCAGCGGAATAGATACCATTCTATTCCATTGGTATCTTTATATCTTATATTGTGTTTTTTTCATTACTATGGGTTGTGTCATTGTATTTGAAAATAAGGGTTTATAATTTTTCTCAGAATTGCTTTGCTATTTGGAGTCTTTTTTTTCTTTTTCTTTCTTTCTTTCTTTCTTTTTTTTTTTTTGGCTTTTTGGGTCACACTCCTGGCTCTGCACTCAGGAATCCCCTGTCAGACCTCAGGGGATCATATAGGATGCCAGGGATCGAACCCGGAGAGGCTGTGTGCAAGGCAACTGGAATTTTTATGTTTTTATACTAATCTTAGGAATTTCTGTTTTATATCTGTGAAGAATGCTGTTGGGACTGTGATAGAAATGACATGAAATTGATATATGTTACTTTTTGAACCATGTTAATCTTCAATCTATGAACATGGACATGGATCATGTTTCCATTTCTTTGTGTCTTCTTTTTCCTCAATAGTGTCATAGTTTGAAATGTGTAGGTCTTGAACTGGAGAGTTAGTACAATGGGGAAGGCACTTGCCTGCACACGCCCAGCCTGGGTTTGATCCCCAGCATTGCATATGATCCCCCGAGTCCTGCCAGGAAGGATCCTGAGTGCGGAGCCATGAGTAAGCCTAGGGATCACTGGGTGTTGCCCCCCAAAAAATAAATTTAAAAAATGAATGTACAGGTCTTTCACTTTCTTGGTTAAGTTTAATAGGCATTTTGGTTTTTGTTTTGTTTTCTGGGCTACACCAGGAAGTGCTTGGGGCTACTCCCCTATTGTTTGGGGGCTGTTTTCAGGGTGCTTAGGAGCCAGGAAGTGCTGGGGATTGAACTTGGGTCTCTTGCATGCGGTATATATACACACTAGCCTTTTTGGTTATCACAAACCCTCGGGCCTCTGTTTTTAGGTATTTTATTCTCTCTAATGTAATCTTAAGTGAGATTGTTTTGTTTTACCTTTCTGCTAGTTTGTTTTTGGTGTGTAGAAATGCAATACTGGGTCAGAGAGCTCACAGGTTTTAGTATAGTGGTTTGCATGTGGGAACCCTGGGTTCAATTCCCAGCACCACATGGAAGCCTGAGCATTACCAGAAGTGACGTCCAAGCAATGCGCCAGGAGTAACCTCTGAGCTCTGCTAGGTGTGACTCCAAAACAAACAAACCAAAAAAGTAACTTATTTGTGCTGATTTTGTGGCCTAACACAACTATTCATTCATTATTTCTAACAGTTTTTTATATAGTCCTTACTGTAGGGTTTTCTATGTACATCAGACACAAATAGAGAGAGTTTGACTTCTTTCTTTCTAACACGGATATCTTTCCCTTCCTTCTCTGGCCTACTTGTCCTGATAAAACCTTTAATACTGTCTTGGATGAAAGTGGTGAGAAGAGCATCCTTGTTTGTTCCTGATCTTAGAGGAAAGCTTTCCATTTCCACAGTTCAGAATGTTGTCTGTGGGTTTGTCATCGATGGCCTCACCTAATATACTGTTGAGGTACTTTCCTACTGTACCCCTGTTATTGAGAGTTTTCCAACTTTTCTCCATTGACTTCTGAGTTAATGGCTCATTTCCTCTTCCCTATTGAACCACTTTTCCAATCCTCTTCTCTCATCCATGAAAAAACTGGCAGTTCTCCCAAGATTCAGCCCTTAATCCCACATGCGTCTAATTTTATGTAACCTTCTGCGTGATTCATGTCCTGGGTCTCCAGTCCCATACATACACAACTGCCTTGGAGACCTTTAAGTGACCTTTTCACTCTAGATGCCTATCTGCATAATCCAAGCTTCCTGCCACCTGAAAGGTCTAAAGTCGAGCTGTGACCAAGTAGAAACGGGGGCAAGACCAGCCATCAGCCATCAATATTTAAAAAAAAAAAAAAATCCCTAAATTGAGCAAAATACCTGAGTTAACTGTTCCAAGCAGCCCAAGCTCTCCTGTGGTCCCTCAGAGAAGAGAAACACAGGTGAGTCCCAGAATCATTCTCACTCTCTCTGGAGGGGCCACGTCCCAAACAAAAGCAAGTGAACCGAGGCTAGAGGACCAGCACCGGCCCCGCTGCTGAGCAGGCACAGACCAGAGTCTGGTTGGGGCTGACAGCTGGGATCTGCAAAGGGTGCAGGCGAGGAGGTTCAGCAGAAGGAGGGTTCCAACGCCCTGTGGGTGCTGGGCTCAGAGCCAAGGTGTACATGTGTAAGGTGAGACATTTCAGGGATTACCAGATACCAGCTTCTGTGGGGTTGAAAGCTGAGCAGGGATATTAGAGTTCAAGCAGTGATTTGGGTGATGGGGGGAGGGGCAGGGAGAAGTGATCATTGGAATTTTGGCTTGGTGAAAGAGGAAAGCCACATTAACACTTTGTTAATAATGCCTCAGGCATCCTGATGAGCGATCCAAAGAGATCCTAGTTTAAAAATAGGACCACGGGACCAGGGAGATAGTCCAAAGGTTAAGGCGCTGCTTGCAGATGTCTGACCCTAGCTCGATCGCTGATAACACCACAAGGCCTCCTGAGCACAGAATCAGGATAAGCCCCGAGCACCACATCTGGGTGTGGTCCAACTCTCCACTTCCTTTCCTCTCCAAAAGAATTAAAGTAAGGGACCATAGTCTTCAGCAAAACATTTTCAGATGTTTGCCTGCTGGCTAGTAAAATCAGCATCGCCTGAAAATTTGTTAGATGTAATGTTGGGAATGCAAATGCAAGCCTTGATACATACATATCAGAACCTATCTGAAGAGCTAGTGACAGCACAGATTTCTGGGATTCTCCCCCAAGTTCCTGATCTGATAGGTCAGAGATGAGCCTTAATATTTGCATTCCCAACATTACATCACATGGTCTAGTTCCGACTTTTGGCTTCACAACTCATTAGATGCAAATTTGGGCAGATGCTTAGATATTTCTGAGTCTCAGTTTTCTAAACTGGGAAAAAAATTTTTTTTAAAGCCCAATGGTGGAAATTTTGCAGATTTCACAGAAATATCGTGCATCTCTTTTGCCAGTCCCAGTTAAACTAGACATTCTCTGAACCTCAGTCTCATGGCTACAACTCACGTCACATGCTCACACACAGTCAGTGTGGCTCTGCTGCCCGAGCTTCTCACTCCAGAGCCTCGGCTAGACACAGCCACAGGACCCAGAGATCGTCAATGGGTGGAGTACACACTTTTCCATGCAGGAGACCCAGGTTCTAAACCCAACACAGCCTGGTGTCGTGAGCATTGCCAGGAGAAACCCCTGAGCATAGAACTTTGAGTTTCTCCTGAGTACCACCAGGGATGGCCCAGAAACAAACAAAAAAAAATTAAGAGAAAATTTGGCAGTGAAGAAAGAGGAAGCCATTCTCTTGAATATTACCATGTGCCAGAGCAAAGCGAAAGCAAAAGCCTGACAAGTTACATTCTAGTTCTTTATTCCTTTTTTGCTTTTCTTGGGGGGGAGGGCAGGGGACACCCAGCAGTGCTCAGGGTTGACTCCTGGTTGACTCTTGATGGGACCCTGGGGACCATACTTGGTCCTGGAGATTTAACCCCTGCTTGGTCCCACACAAGGCAAGTGCCCTACCCACTGTACTATCACTTTAGCCCCAAGCTCTTGATTTTTAAACTAGCTTGGGTCTCCAAGGTTGAGGCCACCCAACAGAACATTTCCCAGTAGAGGAACTCTGAAAGCCTCAGAAGTATATTTTCAAAGACTGACAAAGATCAGATGGGGTGGAGGTTGAGGCGGGGAAGGGCATGCTACCGTTAATAAAAGATCTTGAATTCTGGGTGTAAACTGACCTGCTTACACCAGTGTATAGTCAGTGCAGGAGACCGAAGTGATTTGGAGATGCTGTTCCCATTAGGAATTAGGAATTGCGCAAGTGTTGTCATCAGAAAAAAAAAAAAAAAAAAGATGGGGCCAGAACGATAGCACAGCGGGTAGGGCATTCGCCTTGCACGCGGCCGACCTGAGTTCGATCCCCGGCATCCCATATGTTCCCCCAAGCACCGCCAGGAGTAATTCCTGAGTGCAAAGCCAGGAGTAACCCCTGAGCATCGCTGGGTATGACCCAAAAAGCAAAAAAAAAAAAAAAAGAGAGAGAGAAAAATCTAACAAAACAAGCTATAAGTTTAGTTTCCAGTGAAGCGAAGCATGATTGGGGTCTTCAAACTTTGAGAGGGGCTCAGAAGAATAGTTCAGTGGCTTAGAACCTTTCTCAGGCCCCAGAGAGAGCTCAGAGGGCTAGAGTATGTGCCTAACAAGAATAGGGCACCAGATTTTTTTTTAATTTATTTATTTTTAATTAGAGAATCACCGTGAGGGTACAGTTACAGATTTATACACTTTTGTGCTTATACTTCCCTCATACAAAGTTCGGGAACCCATCCCTTCACCAGTGCCCATTCTCCACCACCCGTAAACCCAGTGTCCCTCCCACCCTCCCCAATCCCATCTCCCCCCCACCCCACCCTGCCACTGTGGCAAGGCATTCCCTTCTGTTCTCTCTCTCTAATTAGCTGTTGTGGTTTGCAATAAAGGTGTTGAGTGGCCGCTGTGCTCAGTCTCTAGCCCTCATTCAGCCCGCAACTCCCTTCCCCCACATGGCCTTCGACTACAATGTAGTTGGTGATCGCTTCTCTGAGTTGACCTTTCCCCGGAACGTGAGGCCAGCCTCGAAGCCATGGAGTCAACCTCCTGGTACTTATTTCTACAGTTCTTGGGTGTTAGTCTCCCACTCTGTTATTCTATATACCATAGATGAGTGCAATCTTTCTATGTCTGTCTCTCTCTTTCTGACTCATTTCACTCAGCATGAAACTTTTCATGCCCATCCACTTAACTACAAAATTCTTGACCTCCTTTTTTCTAACAGCTGCATAGTATTCCATTGTATAGATGTACCAAAGTTTCCTCAACCAGTCATCCGTTCTGGGGCATTCGGGTTTTTTCCAGATCCTGGCTATTGTAAACAGTGCTGCGATGAACATACATGTGCAGATGTTGTTTCGATTGTACATTTTTGCCTCTCTGGGATATATTCCCAGCAGTGGTATTGCTGGGTCAAATGGGAATTCAATATCTAATTTTTTGAGAGTCGTCCAAATTGTTTTCCAGAGGGGCTGAACCAGTCGGCATTCCCACCAGCAGTGAAGAAGGGTCCCTTTCTCCCCACATCCTCTCCAACAGCGGTTGCTTTTGTTCTTTTGGATGTGTGCTAGTCTCTGTGGTGTGAGGTGGTATCTCATGGTTGTTTTGATCTGCATCTCTGATGATTAGTGATGCAGAGCACTTTTTCATGTGCCTTTTGGCCATTCGTATTTCTTCCTTGGTAAAGTTTCTGTTCATTTCTTCGCCCCATTTTTTGATGGGGTTGGATGTTTTCTTCTTGTAGAGTTCAACCAGTGCTTTATATACCATTGATATCAACCCCTTATCTGATGGGTATTGTGTAAATATCCTTTCCCATTCTGTGGATAGTCTTTGTATTCTGGTCACTGTATCTCTTGCGGTGCAGAAGCTTTTTAGTTTAATGTAGTCCCATTTGTTGATCTCTGTTTTTACTAGATTGCTTAGTTCCGTGTCACCTTTGAAGATACCTTTATCTTCAATATCGTGGAGGGTTTCGCCGACCTTGTCTTCAATGTACCTTATGGTTTGTGGTCTAATGTTGAGGTCTTTAATCCATTTTGATCTGACTTTTGTGCATGGTGTCAGGTCAAGGTCTAAACCCATTTTTTTGCATGTGGTTGTCCAGTTGAGGGCACCAGATTTGGTCCCTGTCACTGCATGGTCTCTGGAGAATCCCTGGCTTTAGGCCAAGTGACAGAAAGCCACATCTTTCAGACACATAATGCAGTGGAGGATAAATGGTTGAAAAATATAATGACCAAAGAGCAAAAGTGTGTGTTGTTTTTCTTTTATGAAGTAACTCACTGGTAACTCACTGATTGCACACAAGGAAGTGGCCAAAGGAATGCAGTTTCTGAGGTCAGTTCTTTCTTAGACAGGGTGTGAAACAGACTGAACATATGCATTGTGTATTGTTAACAATGAAATGTGCTTTGGAGGCCAGATCAGATCCCATGACAACAGTCCCAACAGTATCGATTAACATGGCTCATCTAGCTGTTGGGGTCTCCCTTGGTCTTACCAGATGGACATGTATAGACTGAAGTAGGATTGCTGCTCAGCTCTGTGTAGTTCTGTGTTGGGATTAACTAGAGTTTCAGATAGTTACATATGTCCTTTCCCATCATTGATCATCTTCTAGCTGCTGGTTCTGAGGGAACGTGCAATGTAAGTCAAGGTCCTAGTTCCTGTGGGAAAACAAAAAAAGAGGACAAGTCAAATATTGGGCATCCATTTCTCCAGCTGAATGCCTTTGCATTTCAACTTACATCTTAAATACCCAAGAAGAAAAAAAGAAAAAGAAAAGAATCCTAAATAGACATCTCTTCTTTTTTTTTTTTTTCAATTTTATGATGGTCATCTTCATCTTCATCTTGAGGAAGATTGTTAGGAAACAGCAACCTTTTCTGCTAGCAAAGACTGCCCTGCTGTTTGACAGAGCATCTGAAACCCCAAACCTGGAGTACTGGAGTAGCCTGTAGCCTGGAACTCAGGAGTCCTCTGTGAGCAAGAATTCAACCTAGTTAACCTTGTTGTTTGTGTTTGCAAGACCAGAGATAAAGAAAATCCATCTTCAAAATACACTTGAAAGGCATCATGTCCTCAGTGCATGCCAAGGGAAGGAGTCAGCAAATGAGTGCCCTTGAGGATAAGTCACTCTCCGGGCCGGTTTCTATAGGAGGTTAGTAATACCCTGAACTCGGGAGCATTTTGCTTCTCTGACTCACGCAGGTCGAGGGGAGGGCAATGTATGGGTATAAGAGAATGGTGGCCTGTGGCTCTTAATACCATATTCTAAAATTCAATTTATATACTTTGAATGACCATGTAACATTTGTCTTACAGTTTCAAATCATCTCAGGGTCAGGGAGCTGGGCTGGAGCGCCCAGGTTCAATCGCGGGCATGGTCTGCTGGGCACCACGCTGGGAAGCATCTCCTGAGCACTGCTTGGGATGGCCCAAATGCCAAACTAAACTTGAAAAATTCAAGAAGTCTCAAATCCAGAGGTGAGTTTTCTGTAGTGATTAAATAGCTGCGCTGTGTGAAATGCAAGCTATGACATGAAGACTGTGTCATAGCTGATTGCTAGGTACATGAGCATCTCTGGGGTCTGTCATTGAGACTTTTTGCAAACAGCACCTTTATCAATGGGTTATGACTCATGATACTTACAAACTGCAGCCTCTCAAATTGAGATACTTCTTTTATCATTATTATTATTATTTTATTGATTCACCATGGCTGGAGTGATAGCACAGCAGGTAGGGCATTTGCCGTGCATGCGGCCCACCCGGATTCGATTCTTCCATCCCTCTCAGAGAACCTGGCAAGCTACCGAGAGTATCTCACCTGCACAGCAGAGCCTGGCAAGCTACCTGTGGTGTATTCGATATGCCAAAAACAGTAACAACAAGTCTCACAATGGAGATGTTACTGGTGCCCGCTTGAGCTAATCCATGAACAACAGGATGACAGTGCTACAGTGATTCACTGTGAGATATAGTTACAAGCTTTCGTGTTTGGGTTACAATCACACAATGTTCAAACACCCATCCCTCTACCAGTACACATTTCCCACCACCAATATCCCCAGTATAACCCCCCCTTTCCCACCTCCCACTGCCTCCATGGCAGACAATATTCCCCATACTCACTCTCTACTTTTGGGCATTATGGTTTGCAATGCAGATACTGAAAGGTTATCATGTTTGGTCCTTTATCTACTTTCGGCACATAACTTCCATCCCGACCGATTGTTACTTAGTAAAAATAGAGATCCCTTCTCTATTCCAGCTGCCTTCTCCCTGCCCACTCATGAGGCAGGCTTCCAACTATGGAGCAATCTTCCTGACCCTTATATCTACTGTCCTTGGGTGTTGGTTTCATGTTATGTTATTTTATATTCCACAAATGAGTGCAGTCCTTCTATATCTGTCCCTCTCTTTCTGACTCATTTCACATAGCATGATACTCTCCACATCTATCCACTTATAAGCAAATTTCATGACTTCATCTCTCCGAACAGCTGCATAATATTCCATTATGTAGATGTACCAAAGTTTTTTTAACCAGTTGTCTGTTCTCTGGGAAGGAATGGGAGTGAAGATAGATGGTCGGCAACTATACCACCTCTGCTTCGCTGATGACATCATTCTAATAACACCAAACATTAGCCAAGCGGCACAAATGCTGGCCAACTTCGACCGCAAGTGTGGAAAGGTCAGACTGCAGCTGAATCTCACCAAGACAATGTTCATGAAACTAGTACCTGACATTCCATTTTCTCTCAACAGAACAAACATCTCTGAATGCAGTAGCTATGTGTACCTGGGTCAAGAACTCAACATGAGGAACAACT
This sequence comes from Sorex araneus, assembly GCF_027595985.1. Classification (NCBI taxonomy): domain Eukaryota; kingdom Metazoa; phylum Chordata; class Mammalia; order Eulipotyphla; family Soricidae; genus Sorex; species Sorex araneus. Next base: position 173,074,273 of record NC_073306.1, on the reverse strand, counting down.
TGGCGCCAGAACTGCACAGGAGGAAGACAGCAGCATGGAACGCCTTCAAGAGCGTCAAAGAAGTGGTTAAGAGGACGAAGAATCTCTGGCTCCAGGCACATCTTTTAGACTTCACCGTTCTTCCTGCACCGTTCTTCCTGCACTAACATATGCCTCAGAGACCTGGGCCTTATGAAAACAGGACGAGAACGCTATTCGGGTCTCCCAAAGAGGAATCAAAAGAGCTATGCTTGGAGTATCACATTTTACTCAAGTGAAAAAAGGAATCTGGAGTTCTGACCTCCATCGATGATCAAGAATCAGGGATGCTGTTTCATTTGCCAAAGTGTCGAAAATCAGATGAGCTGGACACATAATGCGATTTAGAGATGACCGCTGGACTAGAGCTGTTACCAACTAGATTCTACAGAATGTAAAAGACCGTGTGGCCACCTACGCATGAGATGGTCAGACTTCTTTATCAAAACCCTGAATGAATGGTTTGAGACTCTTCGTGCTCCTGGAGCGAGCAGATACCATTGGGCTACACTAGCATGCGACAGGGACGAATGGAGATGTTACTGGCGCCTGCTCGAGCAAATCGAAGATCAATGGGATGACAAGTGACAAGTAACAAGTGTCTGTTCTCAGGCACTTGGGTTGTTTCCAGATTTTGGCTATTGTGAACAGTGCTACAATGAACATATAGAACAATGAACATACAGATGTCATTTCTACTGTGCTTTTTTGCACCCTCAGGATATATTCCCAGAAGTGGTATTGCAGGGTCATATGGAAGCTCAAATTGAGATACTTCTAACAGGAGTGACCTCAGTGTTTCACGCTGTAATGAGCTCTGCTTTCTCTTCAACAGACCCTCCCTTGTTAATAGCAAAAGGGACAGAGCCAACATCCCGAGGTCCTTTTCTGTGCCGAGGGCAAGCCCGTCTGTTCCTGCCACCACACACACTCCCCCTCAGAGAGAATGATCAGAGGAAGCTCAGAGAGGTTGTGAGGAACATGGAGCCCCTCCAGAGAAGTGCTCAGCTGATGCACAGACCCTCTCCATGCAGTGCCCACGGGGATGGCCACGTTGATCATAGCTGTCGGCAATGATCTAAACCTTCCATTCATTCTCTGGACAGTGGGGTCTGATAATGACTCAAAAGTTGCACGAGACTACCTGTAAGTTTGCCAAATCCTCTTGGCCACACCACTGGGCTACTCAGATCACCAGGCTCAGGGCACGACACTGGTGGGTCCTGACTTCCGTGTACATCTCTAAGCTTTCTTAGGGTTCACTGCCATGATCTTATAAGGAGGCACATTACATTGTCAGGAACTTCTAGAACTGGGTCTTCCAACCTACTTTATTGGAATTTTAACATCCATCCCAACACAATAAGCCCTATTTGAGTCTCAGTGTTTAAGAAAGAAAACTATTGAGTAAGAAAACTATGATGGCAAAGAAGTTACTTTCATGCTCAGAAGATAACCCAAAGGGCTAGTGTGCAGGCTTTGCATGGGGTGGGTACAATTCCTGGCATTATATGGTCCCCTGAGTACACCGGGAGTTAGCTCCAAGAACCAAGCCAGGAGTAACCTCTGAGTTCTGTGGAGCATAAATTCCTAAAAAAAAAAAAAAACTCCTACCCAGCAGGAGTGATAGTATAGTGGGTAGGGCATTTTCCCCACACTTAACTGACCTAGGTTTGATCCCCAGCATCCTACACAGTCCCCAAGCACTGCCAGGAGTAATTCCTGAACATCGCTGGGTATGACTCAGAAAGAAAAAAAATACATTGATATTAGTGTACAAATTACGGACCAATATTATATTATATGTTGACATATGTTTTGAGGCCACACCTTATAGTGCTCAGGGGTCACTCCTGGCTCAGTGCTCAGGGGATCATATGTGGTACCAGGATTGAACCAGGGTCTGCTCCATACAAGGCAAGCACCTTAACCCTTAATAGTACCTTGCAATATTTCTACTGTTCTTATCTATAAATAATTTTGTTTTTGGTTTGGGGCGCATGCCTGAGAGTGCTCAGGGCTTACTCCTGGCTCTAACCTCATGAATCACTCCTGGTGGGCTCAGGGGGCCATATAGAGTGTTGGGGATCAAATCTGTGTTGTCCGTGTGCAATGTAAACATCCTACCCGCTGTACTGTAACTCTAGCCCCTTTATGGGCTGGAGAGCTATCACAGAGGTTAAGGTGCTTGCCTTGCAAGCAAGCAGCCAGCCTAGATTGGGCCCCAGCATCTCACTCCATCTGGAGGCAAGCATCAAACACCAGAAACGATCGTTGACCACAGAGCCAGGAGTAAGCCCTGAGAACCACTGGGTGTGCCTCCTTCCCCCCCGCCCCCCCCACCTCCGCCACTAAAACAAAATCTATGTCACTTAATCCTCCTTTAGTTGCAAAGAGTAGAAACCAAATGGACTAAGTAGGTGACAAGACTCAATGGAAGCAATGCTCATGGGCTGCAGAGGGCCGGGGCAGCAGGCGGCAGTAGTCAGGGTTTGGACACGGCCATGACTCCTGGACACCCCAGACTGTGAGGGTGACCTGACTGTGACATGGCACCCCATGTGTCTGTCAAACCAGAGTGAGGGAAAGCATGTTCAGGGAATGAGTTTAGTCATAAGCTCCATGGCTAAAGTGTGAAGCCGAGCCCTCAATGCGCCACTCTAACTTCTCAAACCAGGTGTGTGGACCCCAGGGGCCAGCAATGCCCATACCCCTGCCTGAATATCGCCCCCCCCCCCCCCCCGCAAAGGAAAGCTCCACCTCCCAGCATCTCACCCGGGAACTGCCCGCCCCTGCCAGCCATCACCTCCAATGTGCCAATCCAACTTCTCAAACCGGGTGTGTGGACCCCCAGCGTCACCTCCGGATCTACCCATCATGGCATACCTTTAAAATCTCTAACCACAAAAACTCCTGGATGCTAACACATCAGCGCAAAGAAGTTACTTCATCTATTCCCTACATTTGAGCTATTAGTTAACTTAGGCCTCACATTTCTTTACCTATCCACAACTCAGGGTAACACACAGAGGCAGCTCCACTGCAGGGGCCAAAACATACAACAACACACAGGAAATAAACTACAAAACGCAAAGGTCACAATGGTAAAACAACACAGAAACTTGCCAGGCTTAGTGAGTGAAGTTGCTAGCCCAGATGAATCAAACAGTAATAATTAACTATATAACCTCTCAAATAAGGAATTTAGAATGGAGCTTCTAAGGATGTATAAGGAATTCAAAGGAGCAATGGAACACACTGCTGATAAAATGTAAGAGGATATGAGAACAGAAATGAGGAAAAATGCAAACGAAAATATAAGCAGAAATGACATACCTAAAAAAATTGGTAGGTGAAATGAAAAACTCAGTGGGAGGCCTCAGCAGTAGAGAAATAGCTGCTGAGGACAGAACCAGTGAGATCCAAGATGAGATGCAGAGAATCTTGAGACAACAGCAGAAAATGGAAAGAAGCCTCAAAATAAACCAACAGGTATCAAAAGAAAATCGGAATGAAGTCAAGAGGAATAAGATAAGAATCACTGGAGTTCCATAGGGACAGGAAGAAAACCCTGATGAAGAAGAAACAGTCAAAGACATAATTGCTGAGATGTTCCCAGAGCTGAAGAGCACATGCGAGCAGATTCAGGAGGCCCGAGGGGTACCAGCTAAAAGAAACCCAAATAAAAACACTTCATGACACATCCTTATCAGAATGACGAAAACCATAGGCAGATAAAATTCTGAAAGCAGCAAGATCAAAGAAAGAAATTGCTTATAAAGGAGCATCCTTAAGATTTACAGCCGATATATCTGATGAAATCTTCAGGGCCCGAAGACAGTGGTGGAATATAGTAAAAAACTCAATGAAATAAATGCCTCACCAAGAATACTGAGCTAGACTCTTATTCGTATCGGAGGGAAAAAACACACATCCTCACAGACAAATAACAACTCAGGAACTTTGTAGACTCAAAACCATGATTACAAGAAAAACTAAATGGGCAACTTTAAGACAAGACAAGCCCCCCAAATAAACCAAACTTCAGCAGAAAGATGAGACAAAAACCCTTAACAATAATCTCTCTCAACATCAACGGGCTAAACGCACCAATTGAAAGACACAGAGTGACAGGATGGATCAGAAAATCGAACTCAACATTCTGCTGCCTGCAAGAAACACATCTGAACAGTCAGAGCAAACTCAGACTCAAAGTCAAAGGCTGGAAAACAATTCTACAAGCAAACAACTCCCTCAAAAAAGCTGGGGTGACCATACTAGTATCAGACCACATAGACTTCAGACTGAAGAGGATTACAAGAGACAGTGAAGTTCATTTCATAATGATCAAAGGATCTGTACATCAGGAAGAACCCACACTCCTAAATGCATATGCACCTAATACTTAAAGCAGCAACATACTTAAAACAACTGCTGATAGACTTGAAGAAAGACATTGATAGCAATAGTAGTTGAAGATTTCAACACTGCTCTATCACCTCTTGATAGATCAACCAGACTCAGCTCAGCAAGGACATACCCTATGTGAGGGAAGAAATGGAAGACAGAGGTTTAGTGTATATATATATATATATATGTATATGTATATATATATACTAAATATGTATGTATATATACATATACGTGTATATATGCATATATGCATGCATATATATGCATATATATACATATATATGAGATTTCATCCCCCCAAAGCTGAATACACATTCTTCTCAAGTGCACAGAGGACATTCTCCAAGATAGATCACATGCTGAACCATAAAACATACCTTCATAAAATTAAAAGGATAGAAATTGTATCAACAATCCTTTCAGACCATGATACACTGAAAATTGAAGTGAATCACAACAGAAAAAGAAATTCAAATCAAACCCCTGGAAAGGAAATAAGAAATTTTTGATAAATAAAAATAAAGCGTGAAGCCCCTGACCAGCACCATGACCAATGGTGTACCAGCCCAGACCATCACCACAGCAGTCATGAAGGGAAGGGGAGGGGAGAGTAAATAAAGTAGGTAGGATGTCACAATTTTGACAGCTCAGAGTTGACACTTGGAACCTTGCATCAGGAACTTGGCACTGCCCAGGCACACCCACTGACTAGGTTGAAATCCTGATACTTAAGTAGTCGCTGCAACCCTGGTCTCCAGGAAACCTTGATTGAGACAGAAGGGCTGCTGTGGATAAAAGGTCCTTACAACCATGACTCGTATGTGGGGAGCATGTTTCAAGTCAAATGGAGACAGTTCACTCAGTCCTCCCTGATTTTGGTGTCGACATTTGGTAACATACACACTATGTAACCTTTGGTGCCTTGGTGTGGCTTTAACCAAATTCTTCCTCCAAGTAACATGAGATCAGCCCTCTTAGGGCAGATGCCATTGTCACCCAGAAGAAGGAAGAACAGTGGGTAGGGTGCTTATCTTGCCTGTTTCCAACCTGGGTTCAATCTCTGGTATCCTATATGGCCCCCACAAACCTGACAGGAGTTTGACAGCAGAGCCAGAAGTAAGCCCTGAGCGCAGCCAGGTGTGGCCAACTCCCCATGAAAGAAGAAAAGAGTAGAGAGAGTTTGGTTTCTTTAATGATTGGATGATTGGAACTGAATGATTGGAACGGGAACAACATCTTATCCAGAAAACAAAGGAAACTAATTGTTTAAAAAAATTCAGACTTAGGGGCTGGAGCAATAGTACAGTGGGTAGGGCGTTCGCCTTGCATGCGGCCGACCTGGGTTCGATTCCCAACATCCCATGTGGTCCCCAGAGCACCGCCAGGATTAATTCCTGAGTGCAGAGTCAGGAGTAATCCCTGTGCATTGTCAGGTGTGACCCAAAAAGAAAAATAAAATTCAGACTTAGAAGTATATCAAACCTCCAAAGAACCTGGTTTAAGAGTCAAACAGGAGCTAGCAATAGTACAATAGCACAGTGGGTAGGGTGCTTCTCTTGCACATGACCTGGGTTTGATCCCCCAGCATCCCTCCCTCCTCCCTCCCTCCCTCCCTCCCTCCCTCCCTCCCTCCCTCCCTCCTTCCCTCCCTCTCTCCCTCCCTACCCCTCCCTCCCACCTTCCTTCCTTCCTTCCTTCCTTCCTTCCTTCCTTCCTTCCTTCCTTCCTTCCTTCCTTCCTTCCTTCCTTCCTTCCTTCCTTCCTTCCTTCCTTCCTTCCTTCCTTCCTTCCTCCATACCTGCCTTCCTTTTTCCATACCCGCCTTCCTGCCTCCATACCTGCCTTCCTGCCTCCTTTCCTTTCCTGCTAGCACGCAGCTCTGTGCTGCCCAGCTCTGTGCCGTGAGGTGCCTCCACCAGGAATGCAGCACCAGGAATCAAGTCTGGGCTTCCCACATGCAAGCCGCATGCTTCACCCACTGTGCTCTCTCTCCAGCCGAGAAAGGCGAAGCTTCTAAGATGGCTCTCACACATATCTTGCCCTAAGCCCCAGAACCTGGGAATTGGATGAAATTTTACTTTAGTGATTACATTGTATAGCACAGTTGATCAAAACTGAGAGGCTGTAGAAAGGAGAAAGAGAATGAGGGGGCTGGAGAGACAGTAGGGAGAGAGAGTGGGTGGGGCATTTGCCCTGCAGGTGGCCTACCCAAGCTTGATTTCCAGCATCCCATATAGGCCCCTGAGTCCAGCAAAAAAAAAAAAAATTTAAAAAGAGTGATCCCTGAGTTCAGAGCCAGGAGTAAAAAGCCTGAGCACTACCGGTGTGGCCCCTCAAAGAAAGGGAGGTTGGGGCGGGGGAGTGCCTGAAGGGGCTTGAGCACATGTTTTGCATGCGGGAGTCGGGGTTTGGTCCCTGAAACTGCATGTTCATGTACCAGCAGGAGTGGCCCCTGAACAGCCCAGGTGTGCCCCACCAACAAAAAAAGAAGAGGACCCTGAGCTGGGGGCCGGGGAGGAGGGAGAGCAGCCGGCCCCAGGGCTTCACTTCTGCCTCTGGGTCTCCGCAGGGAAGCCCTGACCCGCATGCAGAGGGTGCCCTGAGTGCCACTCACGTGTCATGCGGGAAATGCGCGTCCACAGCAGAGAGGAGGTGCTGTGGACGTGCTCCCTCGGGCCGGTTGGCTGAAATTGAGAGTGGGGGCGCGGCGGGGTTGGGGAGGCCTGCTTCCAGAGCGGGATCCCCTTTCTGCTCCCAGCTGCTTGCCAGCGGGCGGGCGAGCGGGCGCACCTGCCCACACAGCTGCTGAGAAACGTGGGAACCAATCAGGCGCCCGGGGTGCCGCAGGACTCAGCTCCGGGGGAGGAAAGGATGACTCAGACTCTCGCTTATTTTTAGAAACCAGCTTGAAACTAGGCGCAGAGCGGGAGCCTGGGTTTCCACAGCCAGCTTCAGTCAGGCTGCTCAAAGGAGCATTGTGCCTTGGTTTCCCCCCACCTCCCTTTTTTTCAGCTAACTCACCACCCATTGCCACAGGAGGCTGAGGGGATGCAGACACTCTCATCCGGGTGGTTAATATAAGAAAAGCACGCGTGCGCACACACACGGTCACTGAGCCCCCATACCCACCCCTGCCACACATACATAGTCACTGAGGGCTCACAAACAGTCACTGAGGCATACACACACACACACACACACACACACACACACACACAAGGTCACTCAGCACCCTCCCTCCCACCACACATACATAGTTACTGAGGCATACCACACACACACACACACACACACACACACACACAGAGTCACTGAGGGCTCACACACGCAGTCACTGAGGCATACATATACTCACAAGGTCACTGAGGTACACACACACTTGTAGTCATTGAGGCCTCACATGTGTGGTCACTGAGGTCTCACACATGGTCACTGAGGCTTCATTCACACACACATACACATGCAGTCATTGAGACACACATATGCACACACTCATGGTCACTGAGGCCTCACACACACATACATACACACACACGGTAGCTGAGGCCTCACACACACAGATGCAGTCACTGAGGCTTCACACACACACACACAGAGTCACTGAGGCTTCTTACACACAGTCACTGAAGCCTCACACACATAGTCACTGAAGTCTCACATACAGTCTCTGAAGCCTCACACATAGAATCACTGAAGCCTCATACCACATACACAGTCACTGAAGCATACACACACACACACACACAAGGTCACTGAGCCTCCCACTCCACCCCTGCCACACACACACGTTGTCACTGAGTGCTCACACAAGCAGTCACTGAGGCATATACACACACACACATATGCATAGTCACTGAGGGCTCAAACATGTGCTCACTGAATCATACATACACACACAAGGTCACTGAGGTACACACACACATGTAGTCACTAAGGCCTCCCATGTGTGGTCACTGATGTCTCATACATGATCACTGAGGCCTCATTCACACACATATACACATGCGGTCATTGAGACACACATGTGCACACACACATGGTCACTGAGTCCTCACACACACACACACACACAGAGAATCATTGTGGCCTCTTACACACATGCGTAGTCACTGAGGCTTCACACATATACACACACGGTAGCTGAGGCCTCACACACACAGATGCTGTCATGGAGGCTTCACATATACACACACAGAGTCACTAAGGTTTCACACACACACACACACACAAAATCACTGAAGCCTCACATACAGTCATTGAAGCCTCACACCACACACACACACACACACACACACACACACACACATGCACATACACACACAGAGACACAAGCACCCAAGCATATTCAGTCACTGAGGTATTTCTCACCCAGGTTTAACTGGGTCAATATTAGCTGTATCAAAACACGTCCTTTCTTTATTTTTTTTTCAATTTTTATTAGTGAATCACCGTGAGGTACAGTTACAGACTTACACATTACAACTTTCATGTTTGCATTTCAGTCATACAGTTATTGTTTACCCATCCCTCCACCAGTGCCCATTCTCCTCCACCAATGTTTCCAGTATCCCTCCCACCACCTCCACCTTATCCCCCACCTCCCTACCCTACCTCTGCGGCAGGGCATTCCCTTTTGTTCTCTCTCCTTTTGGGTGTTGTAGTTTGCAATAGAGGTATTGAGTGGCCTTCATGTTTGGTCTATGGTCTACTTTCGGCACGCAGCTTTCAACCCTAATGGGTCCTCCCAACATCCTCTACTTGGTGTTCCCTTCTCTATCTGAGCTGCCTTTTCCCTCAGATTGTGAGCAGTTTCCAAGCTGTAGGGCAGACCTCCTGGTCCTTATCTCTACTACTTTTGGTTGTTAGTCTCCCACTCTGTTACTTTATATTCCACAGATAAGTGCAATCTTTCTATGTCTCTCTCTCTCTCTTTCTGACTTATTTCACTTAACATGATACTTTCCATGTTGATCCACTTATATGCAAATTTCATGACCTCGTCATTTCTAACAGCTGCATAGTATTCCATTGTGTAGATGTACCAAAGTTTCTTTAACCAGTCATCTGTTTTTGGGCACTCCATTTTTTTTTCAGATTTTGGCTGTTGTAAACAGTGCTGCAATGAATGAACAAATGCAGATGTCATTTCTACTATACCTTTTGGCCTCTCCGGGATATATTCCCAGGAGTGGTATTGCTGGGTCAAATGGGAGCTCAATTTCTAATTTTTTGAGAATAGTCCATATTGTTTTCCAAAAGGGCTGAATGAGTCAGCATTCCCACCAGCAGTGAAGGAGAGTCCCTTTCTCCCCACATCCGTGCCAGCACCTGTTGCTTTTTTGTTCTTTTGGAAAAACACGGCCTTTCTAAGGGAGGTGTTTAGAAGAGTTGTGCCACCAAGATCTGGCCCAGGGGTCTTTGGTGCCCTTCCTGTCTCTACCTTACTCCTCAGCCAGCTGCACAGTCCCAAGCCCGCCCTTGCATCTGTCCAGCACTGGGCCCCTATGCCACTGTCCTCTGCACCCCACACCCCAAGTCCTTGAACATCCTTAACTCACTCTGATCACTGTGCCAGGTGGTGTTCTTGCCTTTCATAGCTCCCTTACCCTGTTTAGTTTTCTCCCCCGCACGTTTGGACCTCTTGGCTGATCTCTCAGATAAAACCTTACTTGTGAGGTTGGAGAGAGAGGACAGGGGTAAATAAGGGACTGACCTTGCATGCAGCCAACCTGGGTTCCAGTGTCAGGGTCCTATATCGTTTCCTTAGCACCACCAGTAGTGATCCCTGAGCGCAGAGCCAGGATTAAGTCCTGCATGCTGCCAGTATGGTTCCCCACACCCCACCTTCAAAAGAGTCATGAGGTTCTTCCTTTCCTTTCAACTATTCTCAACTAATCTCAATTTCCTTCTCTCACTTCCAGGAGTCTTATCTTTTCAGTGAGGAGGTCTGAGGGGTTCTTATTTGAGAGCACAAAGGCAACAGGTGTGTATGTGGGGACAGGGGGGTTCTTCTTATACTAAGATCCTTTCAAGTTCAACTTAGCTGGTAGGAAACCAGGAAATCAGCTTTAGTCTGGCCTATGTGAAATGGGAGTCCAGGCAACTCTTTAATCTCTAGGTTGCCATACAATTCAAATTTTTGGGGGCTGGAGCGATAGCACAGGGGGTAGGGCGTTTGCTTTGCACGTGGCCGACCCGGGTTCCATTCCCAGCATCCCATATGGTCCCCTGAGCACCGCTAGGGTGATTCCTGAGTGCAGAGTCAGGAGTGACCCCTGTGCATCGTCCGGTGTGACCCAAAAAAGCCAAAAAAAAAAAATCAAACTTTTGTTGATGTCTGTTCTGTTGCTGGCAGTGAAGAACATCCGGAACAGTAGACAAGCATGTGGACCAGAAGTTCTGGTATCTGCCAAGCCTGTGTTCCGGGTGAGGCCTCAGTCTTTGAAGCTGGTCAAAGCATTCGACACAAGACTGGAGATGTCACCATATACCCTAGAGAAAAGCTTGCCCTCCACCTTCTATACGAGGAAACAGGAAGGAGAAGTGAATAGAAGATGAATGAGTGCCAGAGAGAGCAAGCAACAGGCCTGCATGGGCTTTACATATGAAAGGCCCAGAGTCAATCCCTGGCACCAGAGGCTTCTTTGAGCCATGCCGGAAATGACTTCATGCATAGAGCCTGTGACCAATTGCCAGGTATAGCCCAAAACCCACAGGAAAATAAAAAAGAATCAAGACTAAAGACAAATACTAGAAAAGAAGCAGAGAAATGCTATAGTAGGAGATAGCAAAAGGAACTCTTTTTTTTTTTTTTGCTTTTGGGTCACACCTGGCAATGCTCAGGGGTTACTCCTGGCTTTGCACTCAGGAATTACTCCTGGCAGTGCTCGGGGACCATATGGGATGCTGGGAATTGAACACGGGTCGGCTACATGCAAGACAAACACCCTAACTGCTGTACTATCGCTCCAGTCCTGCAGAAAAGCATCACTGAACATGCGTGAGTCCCCACGTGCCATCCCTGGCATCACACATGCACACAAAGCATGAGGAAAAAGGGATGAACATTATCAAAGCGAAGACCATGAGAATGGAAAGCGGTGGGGATATTTTCGGGCTGGGTAGAGACTGAGGAGATGACCCAAACTGCATGTTCTGCGTGCCGGAGGCCAGCTTCCTTCACACTGTCCCCAGAGTACTCTGGAAGTGACCACAAGCACCAGCCAAGAATAACTCCAAGAACCCCTGGGTGTCGCCCCAAAGCAATTCACACACACACACACACACACACACACACACACACACACACACACACACACACATACCAGAGCAAAGGCCTTAGGAAAGGTGCCGGGGACAGAGCAAGAGGAGAGGCCATGAGGTGGGAGCCCAGGTCACGGTCAGGGT